>NC_084703.1:41294809-41606118 GCF_033807575.1 Cydia pomonella
TAAGTAAAATAGGTTTGTAATGTAAATGTGTTATTTCGTATAACTACATATGCAAAAGCAAGTTTTGAAACAACATTCGTGGCACAGTTTATGCACGCAAACACTTTTGGTAAGTATAGTATTTGAACATTGTGTCAGAAATATTGGCGTTAGAAATAAGGATACAATGCTAATGTTGATATTTTGTATGGGAGAGACAATTTTTTTTCATGATTTCTGGGTGATCCAATAGTAAAAGTTGCTCAGAATGACCTATACATACGTATTTGTATTTTTATCCCGTAAATTATTGCAGGTGACTAAATTTACACCCTGTATATCCTTGGTCTAGTAGACACCCACACCATAAGCCTTATTGTTTTTACTAGTGCGGATTGTGTGGCATGCATTGGCGTATAATATTTATTTAAAATATTTGAATGACGACGATTTTTTGTATTATTTCATACTTAATTTAGCAGTAAGTCTTTCTAGAGCGGTAAATGTTAAGCGTACTTTCTTATTAACAATGTCTAATTATCAAACGTATGAAAAGGTACACACACTTAATACGCGATTAAGTCCCGTTTATATTAGTTAATACCGTATAAAAAGGGTCCCTTCATAATAGCTATACATACTCGTACCTATAGGTCATTACTCGTTGTAATTTGATTAACTTATCAATCTTATCATCCTAAGTCTCTGAGATTTTTTCTGTGATCCTTGTTTAGCGGTATAACGTGTCCCGATGATGATGATGTATAAGAATAGAACTATTACCCAACACTTAAAAGCGTGTTTGATGAACGTTCCGCATTCCGCTGAATGACTATTTGGTGCTTGTCTCCCTCACTCATGCTTTAACTACTTAGTGTGAGAACGAGATTTCTTAATCTTAAGACCACATCATGCCCAAAATCCATTATATTAGTCACTAGTCATATTATTATATGTATAGGTAGGTACTTAGAGTTGGCTAACAGCGGTAATGCGTTAGTCATAGATTGTTACGGCTAACAGTAGAAGAGTGAAGGCAATAGAATAAAATAAGACAAAATAATACTGGACTGAACGTGAAATTAGGTCATTGCATAATGAAATACTCCATGGTCAGAAGCAAAGAGAATATAATCACTACGTTTTAAGAGACGGGACTTCCATACTAGCGAGTGGAATCCCTTTGTTTCGCAAATCATTACCAAAATGTACGACAAAGAACTGTCAAAGAACCATAGTACCAACATAAGCAATTTAAATAGTGTAGTACGCTACACGCTTGCGTTTCTTATCGATATCGATAAAATGGGGAGGGTTGAAATATAGACTCTTGTCTACAAATTTTGTACTCGAAATCAAGTTAGGATCGAATCCACATTTAAGTTGTATGTTATATAGTGGATAGTTCTATGAGTGGACTAATACGTGGTCGAGCTTATTGTGGACTCGATTTTTTTTTTAGAACACCTTGTTGTTCTTCACCACTAGGAAGGATCAAAGTAGCACTTTTTTCCCTACTAGGAGGAATCACTTTTTTCCTCTTTTTGCATACTTCTTAGGTAAAATTATTTAATTTAATTACCATTAATTAAATTTATTTATTTATTTGTACCATAATAATTTTCTCATAGGTGATGTGAAAAGCAGTATGTAAATTTATCACGTGGTAGCAAAAATATTTCCACCTTAGGGTGGTATTCCACCTATCCAATTTCTTGGTCCAATGTCATTGCGTCTCACTCTGTCATTAATCAAAATGTGAGACGCAATACACATTAGACAAAGAAATTGCATGGGTGGAATACCACCCATAGGCGTTAACACTTGAATCACTACGCTAGGATTCTATTTTAGAATACCTCGTTACACTCAGATTGTAATTATAAAATCCTTCACTATTTTTATTATTATTATTTTTTAATTAAAAGCACTATTTTCATAATGATCTGCAGATACATGGGAAGATGTATCAGGTCTTCGTTCCCAACAAATTTAACCCACTGCCTGCATCTGAAAACATACAGCCTTGGTTATGTACAGTTTATATTCCAAGTGTTTGCTAATGAGATGATCAACTGATTACTTAGCGCTAATATGCATCTATAAATCAAATCAAATATGTTAAATAATGACCATTAATGCATAGATGATAGATAATTTTCCACTGAAAATCTTCAACGAATTAATTTTGTGTCATATTGCATGCAAGTTCTCAGGAAATTTCACATATTTTATTTAATTACTTACACTGATATACAAATAAACATACAATTATCGATAGTTTTAGTTCATCCCTAGTTCACAACTAAAAATAATATAAAATATCAAATTTTCGATGTGTTTGAAGCCTGCTGCACCAAAATAAGGTCATTTCGCCATAAAATCCCTTTTTTCGTGATTTTCTCGAGTGGCTCGCTTGCCACATATTTCACACTTAGTAAACCGTTTTCTCGGTGGCATTGTAACAAACTCGTTCTTTACTCTGATCACGGTTCACTATTTTCGATAATTTCACTAAATAATAAAGAAATTGCACGAAATACCCGAACAAAACATTGAAGCCTTCATAACAAACAAAACAATTAGGCTGACAGTTGACTTGATGTAAACTTGACAGAATAAATAGCACTGACGTTTTATTTTTCTTCGTTGGCAAAGATTTGCGAAACAAGTTCCATACAAAACTTATTTTGTTCCTAGTTGCGTCAGCCTGGTCAGAAGAATCGACTGCTAATATATATATATATATATATAATCTATAAGGATTGTTGGCTCCAGTTCAATTTCAAAACGGTCCTTAACTGTCAGTCCTCACATAAAATCGTAATGCGTATGCAAGTATTGTAAGTAAGTATGTTCGTTATCATGCACATGTTCATTCTCGTTTCGTTTTGAATTCTTCACAAGTACAAAAATTGCGCCACTCTATTAGACTCTGGCATGAGCAAGTTGGTATAATCGACCATTTATTGAACTCAGCGTTTTTAAAGCATTTCAATTGCCTTCTTTCTCAAGATCGTATTATAATTAAAGTGTAGCATTACAAAATTAACCTTGCTCGGTATACACTCTCATTCAAGAGACATGGATCACATTTCAGACGCACGTAAACATAAGCCATGGGGTTAAAAATAAGTTATCGATTTTTACCTATACGCGCGTGTAGTAAAGTAACCCTAATTAAAAGTACCCTATAATTTATCTACTCGATTGTAGCCCTTAGTAAAATGGATAACAATCGTCGTAATGGGTCATCCCGCTGTACGCAGTTTAGTGAAAGTACTTCAGAGAGCGAACGCGTGCGTTCTCTGGCGTAACACTGCACTGCTTTTGATTATCGTCATTATCATTTAATGGGGGAAACATAATATAAGAATTATGTTACGTGGATAGTTTTCAGCTTAATGTTATGTGATCTATGGACTTTGAGTTTCCGCGCAATTTCAGATGTATCCCTCAAATAGACCCATTCATTACTTTACATTAAGTTAGTTACACTAGTTCGTCTGCTTGTCGTTCCCTGATGTTATAGATGTTTCGATTACAGTTTATTTATTTTATCGTTTAGTGAAAGTAAATCATCATCATAAAGAAATAAATAATAATAAATATTTTAGGACATCTTACAAAAATAGACCTTGTCCCGCAGTAATCGCATTAAGGCTTGTGTCGTGAGTACTAGATCACGATATTTAATAATCGATAGATAAATACTTAAATATGTACACCGAAAACATCCATAACTCAGGATTAACCTGCGATAAACACATTAATAATGCTCTTACTAGGGACCCGCGCCCTCCTGCTTCGTACGGTCGATCACTACCGACTAGGCTACGAAGGAGGCTGTTGATTAATAGACATACTTGAAACATCTCTTTATACCGTGTCGATATTAATAAATCTACCGACACATCCACGTAATGCACCTAGTATACCTAACATAACCTTTCTAAACAGTATCTGAGTGCAAAAACAATGGAGAATCGTCTTGGGGGCAATAAACGCCGGCATGTTTTACGATGCGTAGGCGCCGCCGTGCCGTCACTCTGCATAAATCAAAATAAACCAAGCAAGGAGGGTTACGTCCCGAGATTAAGATGGATGAACTCCGGTCTGTGACTCTCTTATGTATATTATGTCAAGTAAGAAAAGAGATACATACTCCACTGGTCCTTAGAGCAATGCAACAAGAGCAAAGTTAATATGCGATAGACCCGGGTTTACATATGTTTTCGTATGTGTTCAAAACGCGAAATATTTAAATATTATAAGATTTATAAGAGTTAAGGAACACAATACCTTTTGTGAATTGACGTTTATTTCTTCTGTATTTATACCTATGCAGCAAAGACTTATTGTCCATATCATCATCAAAGTGTAAACAACGTAAAAAACAACAGCTCTAACAAAATCGGTCGATCTAAAAGTACCCGTGTCGTTATTTTTTAAAAGTCCGTTTGAAATAAACGGTCTTCTGCTTTTGTTAATTACAAATGATCTTAATTTTAAGATCAAGGAGACAACGAGGTCGTTTAAAAATAAAAAGTTATACTTTCTGTTTGTTTCAAAGCCAGGTTAATGTTCATTGGCAACGTGTAGTTATGGTTTTTATGACTACAATTTTCGACTCTTGCACATCTTAATTGGAATCAAAACATTGTTAAATTGTTGTATATTATATTAATGTACTATACGTTTAAGATGTTATCAAATTTTTGATCTAAGTATAAAATATGTATATGTTACACGAAAAAGATGGAGGAATTTAATGCCGAGTTCGACATTTTTATTTGATGTTGCGTAAAATGAAACGACCTATATATTGTCGAATAAATAATATTGCGTTGTGGTTAAATCTGAATAAGTTCGAATAAACCTCGCAAAACCAAAAGTCAACCAAATTTAATGCCGAAGAGTCTGTACTTAAAATGTTAGGTAAACTCATAACATAAAATGTTTGTCGAAATCTTAGAGCTCTTACGTTTGTACTAACCATAAATACCTAGGTATTTATTTAGGTTTTCGCTAATGGATCTTCCCTGTTTTATCTAGTTTCTATTAACTAGCAATTAGATTAAATGTTTAAAACATTATCGTGCAGCTCATTGAAATAAATCGTAACGACCAAACCATTAGCTTAAAATACACATTTAAAGCTAAATAGGTATCAGATGATTGCGATTGGATTGTGTCTACAATTCAAATATTTTGATTATAGATTTAGATTATGTTGTTCTTTAATTAAAAAAAGTGGCTGTGACATAATCGGACAGACAGACGGATATGACGAATCTATAAGGGTTTCGTTTTTGCCATTTGGCTACGGAACCCTAAAAATCGCTTCAATCAAGATATATGACACCATGCAGTGTACCTAATGTTCGCATATGTCAGCCCTACGTACAAACGGTACAAAACATGGGGACTCAGCAATATCCACCTCTTACGTCGAGTATCTGCCAAACAAAGCTCTGAAAAGATAAGGACTCCCGTCAGTAGTAATCACAGGCCACAACTGTAACAATGAAAAAATGGTGTTATTATTTGTGCCCACATTTCTTATATAACTTAATTGAAAATACGTTTTTATCTAACCTAATAATGTGATTGTCTATATGCAAAAAAATCGATGTGTCAACAGAACAGAACATAATAAACATGTCGGATGATGCTTAGTGTAGGGTTCCGTAGTTACCCGTCCGTTAGAATAGGCAACGTTGAATGGTGGCTAATAGTTGATATTATATGTACGAGTACACAAAGGGGAATATCTTCACAGCGCATAAAAGTTTTTGAACGCATCATAAAGGGTATATGATATGTTGTATGTAGATAAAAAAAACCGGCCAAGAGCATGTCGGGCCACGCTCAGTGTAGGGTTCCGTAGTTACTCTTAAGTCACAATAAGCTAAACTGGAGCTTAAAGTATAGTAAATTGTTAACCAAGGGATGAAACGGTACCTTTCTCCTGAGTTAAACAAATAGGCAAATTTGCATAATCAGTACCTAATTAAAATAAGTCTTATTACTATGAAGGGAAAACTTTTTGCGATAACTCAAAAACAGCTAAACTGATCATGTCCGCTATAGTTTTCATTTAATGTCTTTCTTAAGCTCTACTTCCACGATTTTTTTCATATTTTTTGGACCTATGGTTCAAAAGTTAGAGGGGGGGGGACACATTTTTTTTTTCTTTCGGAGCGATTATCTCCGAATATATTCACTTTATCAAAAAATGTTTCTTGAAAACCCCTATTCGTTTTGAAAGACCTTTCCAACGATACCCAACACTCTAGGGTTGAAGCGAAAAAAAAATTTCACCCCCACTTTACGTGTAGGGGAGGTACCCTAAAAAAAAATATTTTTTTAGATTTTATTGTACGACTTTGTCGGCTTTATTGATTTATATATCCATGCCAAATTTCAGCTTTCTAGCACTAACGACCACGGAGCAAAGCCTCGGACAGACAGACAGACAGACAGACAGACAGACAGACAGACAGACAGACAGACAGACAGACGGACATGGCGAAACTATAAGGGTTCCGTTTTATGCCATTTGGCTACGGAACCCTAAAAAATGTGTGTTACGCAGAAAAACGTACGACAAATATAGTTCATGTCGTCCACGATGACTGGCAGATTTGTTAAATCTAACCTTTAATAACATGACAATACGAGTCAAGGCACGCGTCTTCGTGAATGACTCGATTTATATGCAAGGTATAAAACCGTCACCGCGTGTATCCGCTGCGCCTGGTTGTGATTGTTTCATAAATCAGCTTTAAACTATGTACTTCAAAGAATTGATGCACCGTTCCGAACCGCAGGCACATGCAGGATGTCTTGGAACAACGTCGACGGAAGTGCGAACTGCTGCGTTCCGCTTCCCACGGAGATGAACCGAGTAACTATTACCTGATTTCAAGTGTCGCGGTATCTTCTTACTATTGTTGCTATTAACTCATACGTATCACAACATAGTCATACATGAAAAGTTCCGTAGGCGTTGCGTAATGGAGATGGGAATTGTATTAATTAGGTATCTAGGCTACGTATTTTTATGCGGAATTTATGCGAGTTTTATACGCGTGGCTGACTTGAAAAAATAATCTAATAATATTTAAAGCTGGATTAATGGCTTATTTTATTTTTATTTTTAAAATCCTAATGACTGCGTTAATTGATTTGTAATCATGTTATTGAGGAATGTACGATTAGGAAGCTAAGTTAGCGCGTACCTAAAGGTTCTACGCCGTAGCGCGTAGCATTTTGTGTAAATAATAGACGAGCATTTACATTAAAACAAATTATCTGCGCATGTCCCTCATTCTAATCTATTGGTGAGTTGGTACGAGATTAATCGGGGGCACGATGCCCCCGTTTCTCGAAGTGCTTCGTTGTTTTGTTTGAACCCTCATAACTTGGGTTTGGATTATACCAGATAAACAAAATTCTCGGAATATGATACCAATAGTGGACTTATTAAACATAAAAAGTTTCAATGGCTTAGCTCTTATAAGATTTTATTGATAGTTAAGAAACCCCGATTTCGTCACTGATGATCATCAAAGTTCTGAAGTCCTAGAAAGCTGATATTTGGTATGTAAGGTATTTAGACACAAACAACAAAAAATTCTAAAACATGGAACTTTTACGTCCTACCCCTTAAACTATGAGAGGTTTTATGAGATTTCCACAAAATTTGATGCTAAAGGTCTGAAAATTTATATAAATTGATACTCAATGTTATAAACAATAAAATACTTATTTCTGGATTATTGTCAAATCACCCCCTTCTTTTAAATTAGGGGGTGGAAGATTGTCATAATAAACATCTTACAAAAAGTAGTGAAGTCCCACCAAAAACATTTTGATGTTTTATTCACTGATCATTACTTTTCTGTTAGGTATACAATAATCTTGTAGTAATGAAACGGCCAAGCCACATATTTTGACTAAGGTGTAGAGGTGAAGTTAGAGCGTGTAGAGTTAGAAACTTGGCTCTACATGAGACCTGCTAACTTTTTGATAGTGCGAGCCATATGGTCTCGTCTTGGCAATATTTTACATGAAAATGTTTTTGGTTGGGATAAATGTTTCTAAACCAGTATTTTACAATATTCTTTAAATTTTAAGGTGCCTCCTAGATGCGCTGTCGAGTCATGCCCCCTTAAACTGTAACTGCATTAAATAAAAAATATTTAATAAAAAAACCGTGTTAATTTTCGTTTCTAATACATTTGTGTTTTTTTGCACGCAACCGGACAGTCCTTCCCGGGTTTCTATTTGGACCACAAGGTAAGATGAGTGTTTATAAATATGTGACGTCGTGTCGTCCTATGTCGTGTTGTATTTACTTTGTTTAATTAATAATTGTTCATCAGAATCATAAGTACCTTTAACACATCCAAAATTATATTTAGATTCAATACTGTGTATACAAAAACAATTAATTTGCCTTCATATAATGATCCACCCACCTGCCTCACTGACGCATGAGTCTTCATTCATCATTGCATAGTAATCATTTCCAAAATAAAAGTTTGTTTAACCAAATCATATACAGATACATATAGGCCATCGAAATGCTATTACATTTCACCTTGCATTAAATAAGGCTCGAATGATTTTACGGATTCCGTGCCAAAAAGGTACAAAAGGAACCCTTATGGTACCATTTTATCTGCCCGTCCGTCTATCACATTTGTAAATATCTCGAACTACGCAAGCTATCGATTTGAAATTTGGAATAGTTATGAACAACGCTAACCTTGAAAGTATTTTTTTTTAATTCGCCACGAAATAAGTCTAATTTGGCACTATCCTTAGCGATTTCGACAACGTAATAAAGATGACGAGCTACTGCAGTAGCATGCCATTATCTGTTATAATATCATTGCCCACAGTGAGATAACTATCCCGTTCCACCACGCCTAAAAACAATTTAACATTATGATCCACTGTTTTGGAGCAATACTCGTACAGTACATGTTCAAACTTTTCTAATGTAACATACACAGTGGGGGTAGAAAAAGGGTCGTATTATTCACAACCATAAGCTGCATAAAGCAACAGCTTACACAACCACAAGCTAAAGAGGCAGCTGCTACAAAGGCTTTGTACGACATAGTAAGAAATTACTTCAACATTTCCCTAGCTAGAGCGAAGATGGTCTTTTCAAGACATTGCTTGTCAAGTGTTTTTATATTTGAATTTCTTCGCGGATGTACGCAGGTTTCCTCACGACGTTTTCCTTCACCGAATAGCTAGTGGTGAATATCTAATGATATTCTGTACATAAGTGTCGAAAAACGCATTGGTACCAGCCAGGATTTGAACCCGAGACCTCCGAATTGAAAGTCTGACTTCATATCCACTAGGCCACTACCGCTTATACTTTTTTATTATAGTGACAAAATGCTCTTGTTTGTTACATTCGAGTGGGCTTTTGAGGTCAGAAACTTGAATTATTTGCAAACCTTTTGAATTCCAATCATTAAAAAAAAAATACCGGTGGTGGTATTTAAAAAAATGATTGGAATTGTTTAGGAATGTAGCGAGGTCACGTTCAGTGAAAGGTGAATTGAATATACATGAATTCGCGCGACTCGTGACAAGATGTGCTGGTGGCGTTGCAGGTGTTACTTACGAGTATATGTGTATGTTTGACTTTACCAGTACTAGTAACTTCATACCAACTGTTCAGCCTATATTTCAGATACAAAAATATCCTCTTCCTTTTTCTTGGAACCAAATTAAAACACATTGCATGATGTCATGGCAAATACACGCACATCTGCGGTACCGGCCGCGGCCATACCGTCGCTCCTATAGCTATATATCTATACGCAATCACCTCTTTCTTTGTGTCCCGAAAAGACAGTATTGGTTGTGCTCAACAATTTATTTGCATACTTAACTAGTAATTGCATTAAAAGGCGAATATTAAACGCATTTCTTATACATTTGGCACCATAACGCATAGACCGTGGGTTTCAATTTGAGTTTATTAAATAAGCAAATGTACAGCACAAAACAGGTCGGCGGTCCGGATCCCGACCGCGGTCCGCCATTTGGTGACCCCTGGCCTAGACGTTATTTATTGTAGTTAGTTAACCACTTTATTGTATACAATACAGGTTCACATACAATTTACTGGAAAAGAGGTAGGGTAGATTCATGTTCTTAAAGAGCTCTATCGCTCTCCGGTATGATGGTGAGTGTACCTAAGATAAATTGAATTTCAATGGACTTATTTCTATCGTCTTCCATATTTATTCATTTAAACCACGTCGTTCTACATAATAATCTGGCTATTCGTAGGTTTCACTGGTTCTCGGAGGGGTTTATTTTAAATTTATTTGTAACGAGATCACAACATTTCCATCTGCTTCTCTGAAACGTTTGAATCATTTTCAAATGTTTGCTATGTTCTCCTATTGAATTAATTTGTTACTTTGTTGTTTCTTTCCCTTTTACATTTTAAATGTGGACACTTTTATAACCGATTTCATAAAGAAGAGTATCCAGTGCCTTTTTATGTGTTTTTTTTAAAATGCTCTTTGGAATCAGAGTTCCATTTTTTTTTCAACCGATTTTTTATTGATTAAAAGTATGTCTTATAATACTTGATTGGTCTCGTGAAAACGCGTTTAACCTTGACTGCACCTGCGATTGCACTTGCAGAGCAAAGATAAATGTAGGCGGTAGAGTAAACGAACGAATTAATTCGTTTATTGTTGAACAAGAACCTCTAACAGCTTTATGAAGCGAGTGTTTCTATTGTGTATGTCTTATTTTCATCGAATTAAAAGAAACGGCAGGTATTCGGTTTCAAGACGAGAGAAAAATTCGTTTGCGAAGTGGTTGTATGGAATTTTTGATATAATTAATTACACAAAGTATTTGTCTGCTAGTCTTTTTACAAGCTTTTTTTTAATCTGGCCATGTATGCATGTTTGTGTAGGTCATATCTTGGAAACTAAATTTGACCCACTTCCCGGTTTCCGAATGAACTGAAATTTTGCAAACATATATATGTAAGTCGGTTGACAATACAATATTATGGAACCATCGAGCTGGTCTGATGATGGAGACTGGAGGTGGCCGTGGGAACGATAAAACAACGCACCGTAATTGTGTTTAGGGTTATTAGAATTGCCTCGATGAGTATTTGTTGGTTGTGGAAAGAAAATTACAGTCAGGAATTAAAAAAAATGATTTTTTTGCCAAAAACTTTTTAGCATTGAACTAGTCTAGAGAGAATCAGATGCAGAAGAAGAATCATCAATCAAGAAGGACCATCATTATTTTTCTTATATTTAATATGAACTTGAAGTTTTGTCTATGGCACCAGCGAACATGAACGCAAAATCTGAACTCCATCCATGGTTATAAGAGTTTTAAATTCTAAAAGTAAATCCGGTCGTAAATAATTAATAAAAAATTAGATATAGAATAGAATAGAAGAAGCTTTATTCAAAAACGCTTAATTTAAACTTAACTAAGTAATCATTATAAAGCGTCACTGAAATGGTCTCCATTCAGCTTCATGTCAAGGAACCTTTGCGGACCCCGACGCTGGTCTTCCGTGGAAACCCTTCTAAGAGAGCGCAACTACAAGCTATACAAATTACATATAATTGTATGTAAATTTATTTGCAAAAGAGTTAAATTATTAACTATAAACCCACAATAAAACTGTAACAACTATTGATCGGTACCCCTAGTGTAACTTTGATCGACATCATAACGTGAGGAACGCGTTTGCGTTAAGTCTCATTTTGTATAGGATTTTGAGGTTCCAAAACGTCCCGCTTGGCGCGCTCTTTCGAAATCCAATACAAAATGAGACTAAACGCAAACGCGTACGTCATGTTTGGAAATCGAATTTAGTTACACTAGGGGTACTGTACACGTACAGTAACAGTCATACTCATACTTGACTTACTAATAAAAGTAGTTCCACAAAGAAAGCAACATAGAAACAATATATAACTAAAATATTCCTGGAGGAGGAGTAGGAGTAAGGTCTTTTTATTTAAGTACCTAATATTTTACCTTCTTTGTGAACTTACATAGTTATTTAAATGCATTCATTGATTTATGTCATTACTTAAAAAAATATTGTTTTATTATGTATAACTAGGACCGAATGATTCTTACGTGTAGACACCTATATTTCGCTAAACATAGGTACTTGTTGGTAACTGTCCAGTGTCTACCGTAGCGTAGGTCAGGTGCCGTGTCGCCGTGTACAGCGCACGTGTGCACATTATGCAAGACAAGGCGCATCCTCATCCCGTCTCGACACTTAGTTATTCGCTCGTGCATCTATTCCTTGACGTTGGATAAGTGAATTATAAGAAGCTCTTATTTACAAGTATAAAACTTAATTGATTAATTCGGTAACATACTTAAGTTATCAGGAGAAAACGGTATATGAGTTTACGTTGTGACTGCAGTAAAACATCGTGGTTATTGGATTATCCTCCATCACCTTATTTCTTTATGACCCTGCAAAACCACTAAACCACGGTGAATGGCACGAAATTCGGCAAATGGCCGCAAACTTAGGTACTTTAAACTAATGTTGAAAGGGTCTTGTTCAGTTATTTATTATATACAAATGTAAGTATTTTTTTAATAGTTGGATGAAGTGACTTGCACCTGAGTTTTCTATAAGAGAAATAATTACGACCTCTAGGGATCTAATCATACTCGTATCTACATCTGAGAAAACTCGGTACGTATGAAACAAACTTTATAAAGGTCGTCTTATTAAAAGGTTTGAATCTAAAATACCTAAATGATAATAATTCATTGTTACAAAATAAAAGCTTATTTTTTCCCTTTCTCATATTAAAATCTTAATTTATTTTACTGACAAAAAACATTCATAATAACCAAGAATTGTATTAATAAAAAAGTCGCTGTGACATAATCGGACAGACAGACGGACATGACGAATCTATAAGGGTTCCGTTTTTTGCCATTTGGCTACGGAACCCTAAAAAGCTTTAGGTACAGACAAATTTTACGAGCGTAAAAAAAGATGCCAAAAATACGTCAACCGTTCAAGGTTTGTATGGGATTTAGAAACAGCGCGCCAGGCGGGACGTTTTAGAAACTCTAAATCCCATACAAAATGAGACTGAACGCAAACGCGTACGTCACGTCACGCTATCGAATAAATTTACACTAGGGGTACAGTTCTCCTTGACAAAGTTTAAGAGAACGTTAGTCGTTACTCATAATGGAGTGTGCAGATGGTACAGGCCTCAATTAAATGGAGCGTCAAATTATAATTGCCTACATGTTTGCTATAAATTGAGCTGATGTTTATGAACAAAAGGGTTTTCAGAACCGCCATAACCACAAACCATTTGACAATAATTATAACTAGAACAGAGTTCCTAAATCACTATATTTCGTAAATATTAACATAAACGGAGCTCACAATTACCATTTTAACGTTAATATTTAAGCTACTAATCGTTCAATTGTTTTTTCCAACAAAAAATATGCCCATTAGATACTTCGTTATGATTTAACATTTTCAATTTCCTCGCGTTGTCCCGGCATTTTGCCACGGCTCATGGGAGCCTGGGGTCCGTTTGGCAACTAATCCCAAGAATTGGCGTAGGTACTAGATAGTTACGATTAATTGATTATATTTAACAGTGATACAAAAGCATACACTTTTGGATTCGTATTCTGATTGTAATAACAGGTTATAAATTTGATCTGGGTTTAAAAATTCAATTCAATTTAGTTCAGTTTTTTTTTAAGTTAGCCATATAAGCCAGTAATAATAATTGATTCAACTTAATTTAGTTTGCTATGTACATACATATATGAATGCGCTTTGCACCAATACTTATATTGCGCTGAGTGCTACGACCGAAGGAAACTTGGACAAGTAATGTTAATTGCGTGTTAACTATCATGGTGCTCTGAAGACTGGAGCAGGATGTTAATTAGAACTAATTATTCGAAGCTCACTGCTCGTGTAGAACTGTGTAATGCTTTTTTCTCCATAAGAGCGGAAATTGAATCTAGATACCTACTTCGTATGTTCGTACATCCACCAAACTATCCAATATTTTATGTGTGAAAGACTTGCACAGGTATTATATTTAATACATTTTTATATTAGCTTCGCTTGCATATGCTACCCGTCTTCAAAATTTATAACTGTTTGTTCCAGACAACATCCGATTTACGTCTTCGCAGCTTCGTAAACACACTACTAGATCGCTTCCAGAAGCTTGACTGCATCATTCAAGTAAAACGCAATATTCAAGTAAAAATACTTGAAATCCGGGTTTACTTATGTCGTGGGCGTTTACGACGCATCTAATTTTACGTACATATTGGTTTAGTAGATGTCTATATATTTGTATTCGAACGAGGTGCACTGGATACCACGTCGAATCATTCTAGTATTAGCCCATGGAATTGGTACATTTTACCTAACATCAAATGAGGTAGTTCTGTTTTTTTAATATGTTGGTAGTGATGAAATGGTAATAACAAAATCTATTAAATTTTAGGACTTTTTTCAGTTGTTTTTTTTTCCACCAAAATCTGGAGTTACGGCAAAAGTCACTATGCACACTTTTTATTACACACATTAATTGACTATAAGTTTTTCTTAGTAAGCCAAATAGTTCATAAAATAGGTACTGTTTCTCATAGGTTTGTAGAATTTTGAACTAAATGTAACTCAAAAAAGCTGTGGTTGCAGGAAAGCAGGACTCAAATGCTCGGCTGCAACTACAGCAATGGTCAATCGTGCGAGAATATACAGGACCGGAGATGTGTGCTGACATTGAAAAACCATTCATTGATAATCCACCATCAAATGACAATTTCGACCGGCCTGATCAGGTTGACGAAGAAATGCAACCACACGCTCTGGCCCCAAATGGAGTGCTGTGGAATCAGAGGACTAGCCTGATTCATCAAAGATATACAAGAGATACGAGTTATAACAATTTCCCTCGCTGTACTGTATATTATACACACAATGATTCGACGGGCTTTCGAGGTCGAAAACTTGGATTTGTCATTACTATTTCATCACTACCAATATGTATAAAGAACAGAACTATCTCATTTCATGTAAGGCAACACCTCTTTTTTGGTATGATTTCCATGTATTATATAGCAAATAAACACAGGTTAACGCACAACGCAGCTACGCCGTGTTACCGCCACCCCAGTTAATTTTTAGGTCATCTCCCGAGTGTTTTTAAAGTTTCTGCTTCGATAACCTGCACGTTTGGTGCTACGCTCAAATAAAAATGTGGAATAGTGATATTTCAAAACTGGAGTCTGACTTGATGCATCTTTAGATAAATATGTTTGTTGTATACACGTACGGACGTAGTATATATCACACTTTCTCACATGTTAACTAGTGGTGAGTTGATCGTGTGCATATGCGGTAACGTTACCTATATATATACGGTCGGTCGGTACCTATATATACGGTTCGAAATACTGTATTTTGACCAATAGTGTCGGTACAGTATTTCGGACGCTGATCATTGATCATCATCATTTTGGTTTTCAAAATAAAGCGCTATTAACCGGAATCTCGCCAGATTGAATTATGAATAAGAACTACATAATTAAGAAATCCAAAAAATAAATATTTTTGCGCTCTTAAAAGCATACGTATTGTCTATACTATAATGACCTAACCTATCTTAGTAACAATTTATGCGCCATCACATCCCTTTTATCGGATTGGAACACAACCGCAATCGATGGACTCGGAGCGGATTCCACAAAAACGATTTGTGTCTCTGGACTGATAGTATAAAATTTTGCTAAGCAAGTATTTATTCAATTTACTTTGCGTTGATACAAGTATTTACTTAATATATCTCAAATAGGTCAGTAACGAACTACGGTGACGCGTCTAACATATCTGATGGGCAAGCTGGAGCTCATTTGTCCTTCTTTTTCTAGAATAGGGAAAGAGCTCAATTGGCTAAGTCGGAGCGAATCGAGTTGTAAGGATCTTCCGCTATTGATGATCAACATTTACCGAAGTACACAGACTACACTACATTTCTATGTAAACATACGTAGTATGGACATACTAGATATGTACTATGTGCTACTCGTAACTACTTTTTTTATATAGATTATTATACAACGTGTTACACCAACCATTGAATGTGGGGTGGGAACACGTTGTATAGGCCATAATGAGCAACTTTTACTATGAGACTAAGCCCGAAATCTCGATAAAAATTTACTCTCCCATACAAAATATCGACATCAGCCAGCCAAATAGTATTGTATAGCTTATAAAGTGAGTTATAAATATAAAGTTTTTTTTTTATCTGTACCTATTTTTCTACCGATGGAAAACTAAACGAAGATATCCTGTTATTCGGCCCGTAAAAAAATCATATCGACTTCGTTTTTTGGGACAAGACGTGTTTCTTAATGTTTCAAATTTATCCCTAGTGACCCATTTCTACGTATGAAGTAAGTAGGTACCTACATATTTTGTAAATATATAAATGGAGATTAACCACTGTAATTGTACTCGTTGTACTTTCCGACTTTCCTGGGCAATGAAGTGAGCCAAGTGTGGTTTTAATCGTTAATTTCCCTTGGTTAATTGGTTCGAATTTCCTGCTCTCGCCCTGGCTAGAAGTACGCCTTAAACCATGGATTACGCTCAATTATATACTTAGAATCGCTTACAGGATACTGGTATCGCTTATACGGAAACTTGCTTTATAACTTTTATAAGTGTTTTTTAATGGATGTGCATTACAACATCGCAAAGATAGCGCAAGCCAGGACACTTTAATGTCGTTCTAAAAATAAACACGTCGCTTTCTATAAATAAATACTTCGGTATATGAGGAGCTTGCTTTGATATCGTTGAGGAAAGCAGATTTCCATTTTGTAAAGAATATGTTTTGGTTTGGAATGTTTATATTAAGTAATTTTTATTATTACTACTCGCTTGTACCCTAACCTGTATTATTAGTTCTTTAGAACTCGAACCTATTAATTAATTATCATAATTAAGTAGCGTATCCGGCCAAATTCGTAGAAAAAGCCAAGCGAATAGGTATGTATATTTGCGTGAATTCTTTCTAGCATGATCTGCATGTATATACAACGATCTGCATGTATGAGCTCAACGAGGGTGGGAGGGGGTTAGGGTCGGCAACGCGCATGTAACTCCTCTGAAGTTGCAGGCGTACATAGGCTACGGATACTGCTTACCATCAGGCAGGCCGTATGCTTGTTTGCCACCGACGTAGTATAAAAAAAATAAAAATATATACGTGTATTCTTTGCAAATAAATTCTTTAAATCTTTTGAATCTTCGAATCTTTTAGCAATATTTCCCACTGATATACCTAACTTTGTCAAGTAATTTGTATACATTTTTCAATATTTCGTGAAATAGAACTGGTTTAATCCTTTAATTCCTTCAATTTTTTTTGCCTAAAAAGAATTGCAGCTTTACTTAAGCGGGCCACTCACACACCTGCCGCAGGGGCAATATTGGAATTGGACCCTTAATTGCCTCCTTAATTGTGATGTGTGTAGAGAAGCAGGGGCAATTTTTAGATTGGGCCTGCAGCAGGGCGGCAGGGGCGCAAGACCTTCCTAGCTCTCTAGATTGTATCTACCGCCCTGCTAGGTTGTTACATGTGTAGTACGATTGGGGCAATTCCAGTCAGTTCATTGGCGACTACCGAACCAAACGGAGGTCACTTGTCACAATGAATAAAGAACGTGAAATTTGGACACGGATAATAGATCGGATCGTAAAAAGTTTGTCAGATCCTCTACTTCCAATTCTTTCACTATGTTAATAAGGCACAATTTGCCTCTTTTCTGCAACCAGTTCTTCACCCGCTTTAGATCAATCCATTACCTGTAAGGTCGTTCTTAGCTGCACTATGAAGGATTTAATTTGAAGTAATAATTACTATACTGTACTCCGCATATTAGCGGCAATGGGAAAACATTAAAATTTGCTGAGATTGTGTATGGTATGACAATGACTAATCAAATGGTTCAGTACTAAAACATAAGCATTGTGAGATTCACATGCGCTAACATCATTGTCTCGCAGTTTTTCTCAAGCGCGTGTTCCATACTCTTGCATAATTCTATACAATTGTTTTGCAGTTGGATACGAACCAAATTATGGAGCCGTGTCACTGAAACAAAAGTGAGACGCGTGTATATTTATACACTCATACGCTTTGATCTCAAAGTCAACTAATTACGAACTTTTTATAAAGATCACTATCTATTACTAGATGGAACATACAAAGCCGCGTTCGCTCATACCGCCCTTATGAACGTGAACACATACATTTAAACTACGCTGCGGGCTGAACCATTTCGCTGCTTACCAATAAGTAATAATTTAAGTCAATGCTTATTGCCGGATTTTTTTTTGTTGTGTTGTGTGTTATAATGTTATTCGGAGCATATGTAGTAGGTTTATTATTTACGACTATTGATATATCAGCCCAAAGACGTCCATACTCTGCTAGACAAAGGCTCCCCCATTCAATATTCCATTCATGATAGAGGGAAATACCGTGATTGCCTCACTTGGCAATGGGATTGGCAATAGTAGTACTTCACGTGGTAAGGGAACGCTGCTGCATTCACATACAGAACGCTTCTGTCATCAGCAACGGAACGCTATTCCTAGATCTGGCTGCACGGATCCATGAAAATGCGAGATCCTATGGTAGGCAATCTAAGATTTTTAATGTCGGTTGTCTATAGAGATGCAAGGACGAAACGCGATAGTATGCGAGCTAGTATTGTATCCAGTTACATCGACATCACGCTTCAACTATTTCCACCGTTCACATTTGTGCTCTATGATTTCTCAACGATCATACCCATGTTTTTCTCGTGAGTGAGTGTGTTGTCACAGTAGGTAATATATCGTTACTGTACTGTTTAAATAATTAAGTTAAGTATTCGTAACTTTTTACTTTATTGTATAGGCATTAGGTATATGGATAGAATAAAATTAACACGTCCACTGCGGGCTGGGATCGAAAGACCCCAGGCAAATTATGCTTAATTACGAGTTACACTAGTTGCTGCAGCGAAGGTGTATACTTTCCAAAATCAGTAGTAACGGCGTTAGGCAAAAGTACAGTAAGCGTTCATGGTTTTTAATTTCCGAAAATATGTTCGTAATTTGTTTTCAATCTTAATAAGTATCTACAAAATCATCTCAAAAATCAAATGAAGGGATGTACATAAATTTCACCAAATTCCAATCATGGATATCCAGCGAGAAAATTGACGACTACGTTTGTATGGGGAAGGGTTTATCAATACATATATAGGTATATCCATAACGAGCACCTTATTTACAATGTACCTAGAAATTAATCAATTCCTTCGATAATGTAGATTTATCCTAACTTTACATGTACACAGTGTTGTTTATACGTCTGGCCACACTCTGGGATTTTAATATGTAGGTATTGTAGGTAACTCAACAACTATTACATCGATTAAAACTGCAAATTCGAGAAATATGAAATAACTGTACCATAGAAAACTTTGATATTCAATCAACCGTATACTTATGTATGAAATTTCTGTTTTAGAGCATTGTCCTATGTAATGGCTTTTACTATAAAAGGCCTCGGTAGAGCGAGCGCAGCATGCCAGTTCTCACGGAAACGAATTAGCGAATTGGTTTTGTAATTATAATATAATCTAGCTAAGTATTTCTTAATCTTATTTCGTTCCGACATACTAAACAAGCCACATAGAAGAAAAATGGCAAAAACATTCAGTTGGCGCGTTATCAAAGAATCTTTCTAATAGATTAATTTAACGATATTGCGACATTGTCCTTTTGTTTCAAATATTAAAGACCTCGCTCACACTATTATTTGCTCTTCCCAATTTGCATTAAAGGGTGATACAAAACTTTAAGGTAGGGTGGATTAACCCGTCAGAACCCAAACATACATATACTATATCTTATTACAACGATATAAGATTCAGATACTGACATCATATAATCTCACTGGGCGTCAAGGGGTTAAAACTTTACTGGGCTGTACATCTTACGCGAAACTACCTATAAATTAAAGTTAAAGATCTGAAGCATTAGGAAATTCAAAGCTAAATCTAGCCTGATTAGATTTTTAACATAAAAGTGTAAGTATTTGTTGTTTCAATATATTTTAAAACAAGCATATTAAAGGGAATATATTTCGCCATGTAGGTACATGTAGGTTTTATTCTCAACACTATTAAACTTAAAAAAAAAAACAGTCGCGTGATTGTGATTCGGAATACGGAAGGGCTGACGTTAGCAGCTGCCGCCGGCCAATGCGGGCCATTATCAATAGGGCTGACTCGCGAATCAATGATAAAGCACTTCGGTGGAATAAATACTCATGTGTTTCGAGAAAAGCAACGGTTAGCCTGTTTTAGAGCCTGTTTCAAGCTCGTAAAGGTTCAAACTCTACGTTTGAACCTTTACGAGCTTACTTGAGTTTTCTGCTAAGTCTTTGACATACATATATGTAGTTGGCGTGTGAGTGTAGTAGGCGTTAGGTTAAAGATATATGTAGGTACTCCATGCCAGTGTAGAACCAATGTCCAATACACAAATTTCGTCATAAACAGGCAAGTTTGAAATCAACTTCAACGCCATTTAATATGTTTAAATCTTTTAAAAATAACTACGTATAGTCGATAAACGATGTGGTGGCACAGGTATAGTTTTTTACTACAGTATTTTTATTATTATTTAGGCAATTAAAATTAAAATCTAGACTAACTTGAGCAATCCAAAAATATCTCTACACAGTCTACACAACCCTAATATTACAGGGCAAAAAACTCGTGTTGTTGAACTAATATCAGGAGAACTTATCCATAATATCGATATCTAGACTGTACTGTATCTGTAGATATCTGTATATACCTATTTACCTATCACTAATACAGTTGTACTTAGCTGTATTAAAAATCCCTACCATCGTGGGCATACCTATTAATTTGATGTTCCTTATTGTTTACAGGCAAACAACAACAACAATAATAACAACACAGAGTATACAAGAAGTTTGCCTCGAGTACGGCTCGATGGCGGTGGTCCAGTTGCAAACGGTAACGCAGCATCGCGACTCCGGTGTTGGGCTGCACCACCCTCCATCACTGAGGAGGAAGCTGAAGACGAAATGGAGGAAGATGCTATCTCGTTGAGAGCGTTGCCTGTGCAAGGTAAGGATTAAATTTCTCCTTGTAAGTTATGAATCTCTCTTGCACCAACATATGTATATGTCTTTGTTTGACCCAATGGTTTACTGGTAGAGAATGACCGTTGGCCGCAAGTCCGCCATTTGTACATTTTTCTTTGTTCGTGCAATAAAGTTTGATTAAATAAATAAATACGATCTAATGCTTATTGTATTTAAAGCACAAAGCCGCCGCTAATAATAAATACCTCGATTTCCTGTTTGCACGGTTCTGCTTAAGACGCCATCTAGCGCCGAGTAGCAGTACTATGACGATGTTGGACTGTCGTTAACTAGTAGCAGCCTTTGAACCGCAAACTGTTACCTCACCCAAGGTGGCGCTTTTAACTTATCCCTAGTTTAATAGATGGCGTTGTTTACTACATTTTGATAACGGCAACTTGCTCTCTACCCTTATACTATTAATACTATTATATTATATTGGCATTTTTATTTTTGGACAATCATCAATCAGTCAATAACCATCAATACGGTTTTTATGCAAAATATTAAAGGACTTATAAAGGAAATATTAAAGGAATTGAACTAAACAGTGAAGATAATTTCTGTTAGTTTTATTCGACGACTAGCGAACCTGGAAAACCTGGTTATTTTTTTACACCATGCGTGAAAAAACATCCCACGCTTTTCTTTTAAATTTGCTATGTGTGGGTATTTCTAATAGTCGATTTGCGTAATGTTCGGTGTTCAATTCAGACTAGATTGATTTCACGGTGTCGCGCCCTCGTCCCCGAGCGGCGCGTCAATTAGGCAGACGGGTCCTAATTGTGCCCATTTCACGCAGCCAGCGGCGCTGTCAGACTCGAATCAAAATAGCAGCGTTTGTTAAGGTACTGAAGTAATGCTCTGATAGGCTGTTACTCTTTGACTCAGTGTTAATTACATCAACTAACTTGCGCCAAACTTACCTTAGGTACGTTACGGCAGACTGACCAAGGTGTCAATATCGTGGTGTATTTTAGAACAGATACGTTATTGAAAAAGATAATTACATATGATAGATATTGAGGATATCTTGAACGATCTTTTAGTTTTATTTTGACAAGTGACAGATAGTTTTGCCGCGGTTTTGGTAAGATGTGACTTTGACAGTTAGATTACGACCGAGAGTAAAAACTCAAGCGATTGAAGAAAGGATTTGTATTGTTTTAATTGTAAAAAACTCAAAGATAAATAAACTATTGTAAACTAATTCAGTATTTTAGTGAGACATCTAATACATACTTACATACTAAGAGGCAAGTTTAGCCATGCGATCCCCGAATCGAGCGTAGGTACGTATATTTTTGATGAAATTTCCATTTCGGGAGAAAACGGTTTCCTCTAACTAAATCTTAAATCACTTTGATTTTGATGTCGATCGCTTCAGCATAATATATTCTAGGTTTATAGGTAACGCTTTAAAAAATACATGGCTAAATAACATATGGCTTAATTCGACCAAGTTTTAATCACATTGAATACGTTTGTTTTATAAAGACTATGTATTTTTTAAGGGAAGCCTTTGAAGCTATTCTTCCCTCTTCAGCCATGCCGGCGCCCTCCAGTCCTTGTTGTAAAGAAAAAAGCACGCATCTGTAATATCTAGTATTATAAGCCTAAAAGCGCTTCAATAAGTTACGCGTTACGAGCAAGTGTGTTGAAAATATATATTTTTATGGTTAATTAATTGAATACGAGTTTGATTGTGACATCATGACACAAACAAACGCGTATTGTGTTATATGCCGTCGCGTGACGCAATAGGGCTATCGTGGGCTTAAGAGGGAACTGTACAACGTACTCGTCCATAGTAAAAGAGAAAATGTTTTCCACTTTTAAATATTTTCCATTCTCCAAGATTTTTAGTATGTTATTGACATTGACATAATCAAAAACTAGGTGTTACTTTTTTTTCAAATTTGCAAAACTATAAACCTAGAATATATTATGCTGAAGCGATCGACATCAAAATAAAGAATAAAATCAAAGTGATTTGTTAAGATTTAGTTGGTGGAAACCGTTTTTTCCCGAAATTAAATTTCATAAAAAATACCGTGATTTCGTTAGGATCGCAAAGCTATTCTTCCCTCTTAAACAAATGCCATCTAGAAATGAGAAATGCATAAAAAGTCCTAGGTAAAAAAAAAATATTTGAAATTTGGTAATGGATAGGTAGGTATTAGGATATTTTGTTCTCGTCTACGACATATGTATATTTAGATACATTAGCTGTTTATTAATTAGTGTGCCATCTTCTTAGCATGATAATAGTATAAGGTACCGGTAACATTACTTTTTCTTAATAGACGTGACATGATGATACTAGTTAATGACCCTGTATATTGGTTGAAATAACAAAAAATTAAAATACGAAAACCCTAATAAAAAGTTAAACCTCATACCTCATCAAAAAATTAAAATAAAACGGCATTCACTCGAAACCGCCACCAAAGCGTGACGGACTTCAGTTAAAAAAATAATTCCAGCCTCCCTGTTATTTGAGAAGTGACAAACTATGCAGCGTGACAGAAGATCGGGACAGAATCGATTAGCACCGCGCGTCGCGTCTCGCGGAGCGCACTCGTTGGTGGTGCAACTAAATTCAGCTAAATTCATAAATAAAATATCCACTTGCTCTTGTCTAAAACAACTTGATACCTTTATTCGTAATAGCAATGTGCTATTGGAGATCTCTTATATTATGTTGGTAAAAATATATGCTACGTATAAAAATATGGGTGCACACAACTAATACACTTGACTGCCTGAATGCTAGTTGTGACACTTATGACAATCACATTGCGTTAATAAGTCTAGCTGTAAGTTTTTTTCCTAGAAATACTTACAGTTATAGTAACAAAATAGGTTGCTAAATAGAAACACTAAGCCAATTACAAGTTTCCACGGGTAGAAACTGTGTAAAGTACATGACGTTATGGTAAGTCTATAAACATAATAATTGCATGGTGTACTAATGACAAAAAACACCCCGCAGGTTAATAAATACCAAACTAGCTTGTAGCAACCGCACACGCAATCCTTACGGTCACATACGGTTTTTCAAGTAGCAGTTTCAAATTACTGAGCCATTTGTCGTATATCACCAGCACCCATTAAAATGGTGGCGAAACGGTTTTTCTTGGCACAATCCGCGCAATGAATTCTCCTCAGCATAGTTGGTGCCAGTGGCTGCAGGTTTTATTAGTGTACTCGTGCAGTTTGCTTCTACTCTTGTACTGTATGTATGGATGTCTAGCTAGATGGAGGACTAGTTGCCTAATGTTACTGCTAACCAATAATAATAATAACCATATACATAGTTACATACCTATACAACAAGGGAATACTTCTCTTAAAGTGAAAACACCGAGTTTTATAAGGATAACCTAACTGAATGAGTGGTAATACTCGTATTTATAAAATAAAGACTGTCAAGGCTGCATTTGTTTAGTTGAGTAAATATTTGGTATTCTTAAAAATTGTAATGAACACAAATAAACTGATTAATATTACAACTTCACAGAAAATGTTAAGTCTTATATTATCTAGAATGGAGTATATAGTTGGTGTTGAATGTCTATACTCGGACCAACCCACTTTGTCAGTAGAAAAAGGCGAGAAATTAAAAAAAAATTATGACAGAACAACTATATATCTCAATGGTAAAAGTACCTACATACTTTAAACATATTGTCAGTGCCTTACTTCAAGGCAGCTGTAGCATCCACAATATCTTATTTTAGTCGTCTAGTTCCGACATGAATATGCGTTGATAATTTGGCCATTTATATCAATAAATAGTACAATTACTATGTCGTACTCGTCCTTATCAACAACTACAGGAAATTGATACATAAAGGAGTATAAATCAATTCTATGGGCTTCTGCCTGATAATTAAAGTTAATCTTGACAATGTCTTATGTTTTGTCTCATTAACACTCGAAACAATAAATAGCTATACATACAGACTATACAGAGACGTTGAATCTTTAATAAATACAGATAAATTTTGACTATACTTGATGCGGCGAATCATGATTTCTATGACAGTTCAGTTCAGTTGAGTAACAATTAAGTAATAATAAAAATACGTTTGAAATCTTATTATTCAATTATTTTTTAAATTAAGTATCGAAAAGCGAATTTGAAAAACTGTCATATATATCATCACTCGCCGCGTCAAATATAGTAATTAAATGTGGGTTAGAAATTTATAACATAAATAACTAATGCACACGAGCATGTTGTGTTTCAAAAAAGGTAATTAATTTTATTTTATGAATTATTGTGATACAATTATCGAATAACTTCATGTCGTAAACAAAAAAAGAAATAAAACGAAAATTAAGTAGAGAAAATAATACCTTAGATTGGAAAAACGAGTCTCGCGGGAGTGCCAGCAAAGATTGAAGGAGGCACATGCATTGGTAATGAAACTTATTGCTAACAAATATTAAAGCAGTTTCATGTTTGTTTACACTGGAAGTTATTGTATTCGAAATTGCTTGTTACGATACGAGTATCAGTTTACTGGTGGCACTCATCCGAAAGGAAGTTTGGCATATTTTGTTTGTGCTCAAGAGGTGTTTGATATATGTCAATTTATAAAAAAAATTACAGTTTAATATTACTAGGACAATTTTACAACGTGGACATTTTTAGACGAAAACGCAAAAATAATAGTTTTATTTCGTCCTTGCATACTAGACAAATATTTACCTACCTACTGTATGTTATTATTTTAAGCGGATCTACAATCCAATAATTAGATAGATTTCATGTGATTATTATTATTAAAATCCTCCTCGGGCATGTTGTTGTTGGTACATAATCGCATTGGGTGCACTGACGTAATGGATTTCAGTTTAGTTTTCTTGCCATCAATTATGGTAAGTTTTATTTTATAAATTTTTATTTTTTCTGAATATGATAACCACTTTACATCTTCGGTTGACAGGCGTCTTTGCTACGAAATTTCCTAAGTAGAGGAAACACGCCGGCGATTGACGAGCTCGAAATAACTGACGGCTCCAGTTCGTCCTGTTGAAGAAATTTCTAATTTCGTAGCGGGTCGGCTTGCTTTTGTTTTTGTCGGTAGCCGCGGTACCCGTTTGCCATATTTTGGTAACACCGTCGGCTAAGAGGCAGTGGGAATCTGGTGTTTTGAGTAAATGATTCCATAAGGTATGGATAAAACATCTGAAACCTTTAGGGAAATTAGAATTCATTGGTACTACCTTACGAATCCGACTTTAGTGCTCGGGCAGTTGACATTAATCATGTATTGGCCGTGACTCATAATCATGAGGTACTAATAGGGAAGCTAACTTCGCCTGCCGATTGGCCACCGTCGCGCCGCTGTCAACGATCACCTCGGGCATACTAATGACATTGCCATAAGTAATTCGAGTGTAAACGAACCTGTTCTGCCGAATGAGAAACAAAACTCAAGGGGGTAAAATACTTGTTCCGTATTTTATAAGAGTTTCTTCTTTCTATGATACTTTTATAAACTAGTAAATCTTAAAGTGATATGTCTAGAACAACTTATGAGGCGGCTTTTCGATATTTAGAACTAAACTTATTGGACCTGTGATAAATTAAGTGTCATTATTTATACTTATTTACTTACGAGATGTAACTATAAGTGATGACTAATGTTTCACCCATAGCCTATAGATTAAAATTGCACTAGGGGAATTTTCAAAACTACAATTTTAGTATAAAATGACGATGTAACAGGAAAATTATCATTACGTACATATTTTAATTAAGTATAAAACTTCAATGAGGCGCATGGATTCACCGTGGTTTTAACCTTTCCGCGAATATTGATACATTTCAAACTAATTTAAAGTTCTAGAGATTGACTTAGTTTTGTATAACGTTTAATATGCCTATTGATAGGTGTAGGCTCATTGTTTTGTAAATCATTTACAGAATTACAATAATAAGGAATGTTATTATTTATCATAATTTGAATGGGTGTGTACTCGTCAGAGTTGTGAACTAGAAACTGCCTAAAGATATGAAATACCCTTAAAGTATGAATTTTATCAATTGATTTTTTCGGCTAGATGACTTTTTAGCTCATATTGTTATCTGACTGGCCACACAGGCGACCGATCGTCCTACATTACCCAAACTGGTTATCTCAGAACGAGCTGTTACATCAATTTGAGCCTTAATACTATCACGATAGTTGCTTTTTATCGACAAGGTTGCTTTGGCACGCGCCTAAGACACCTCTCCATAAAAGACACAAATGCTTTTGTTTAACATATTAGGTTCTGAGGCGTAAAAATCATTAGAGAAAATTCATACTAATACTTAAGGAATCGCAGTTATCGTAGTTGAGTAGAATCATAGTAAATATTAGGGTCAGAACCGTAGCCGCGTAGAAAGTAAAGTTATGATTCTCGATTTAAAGTTTAACAGTTGCAAGTCATATGAGCTCTGTACCGAAAATGTGTGCATTACAGACCATGCCGGGGACATTCATATTTATGACACTGCGTTATACTTGGGGACATGAATATGGATGGCATCGTTTTGTATAAACGCAGAAATAGAAATTAATAGATTTCTCCTTAGGTATATTCGATTTTAATCTGCTCGGTATTCTGTAAATTAGGTGTCTTTAAATTACCTAAAATTGCATTACGTCTCAACAAAATATGGAGTTTTGGGTTTTACTTCAAGTACTAATAAGTCTGTTAGTTGAGAACGCAAACGAAGTTCTGGTTACTAGTAACCTGCGTATTATCCATTCTCCGTCCATTATATATTACTTATATTAGTATACTCGATACATCAAATAATGCTACGAATGTACTCGTACTTATCCATCCGTCCATGCATAACTCAAAAAACCTGGAGAGCCAGTAGCACGTTATTTAAATTCAGAACAATTAATTGTCCTAGTCGAGCGATGCATAAAAATCTAAGAAGTACCGGAGGAGCGTTCGGTAATCGCTTTCCAGGAGCCAGACACTATACTCGTTACTCTCGTCTCTACTGTCGGATATAGCTTAAGTCGCCGTTCCTCTTACTAAACGTCTCCGAACTGTTTCTATAGTCAATTAACTGGTTGAAAGCGCATGCTCTCCCTTAAAAGGTGTTCTCTCGTCCAGACGGGCGGTATTGAACTTTCATGAGAGCCCGCTCTGTCTCTTGTGCTCGTCTGTCTGTCAAAAATGTATCTACACTCTGACTGCTCTGTACGTATGTTTCGAGCACGCCGTTACATTTTTAATGACAGCACTGAATCCATTTCGTTTAATTTAACACTTACATTTTATGTAAATTTTGTATGCACTCTTGTACGTCAATATCGCACACGGGAAGTATAATTTAAGTTATACCTACATTCTGATATTTAATTACTAAATAGCAGGATCAAATAATATTTCTTTACTATTAAGCTTAATTGATGGTTTTATTAATTGAATGGACAATTCCATGCTGGTTCTGTCACAAATCACCTACGCAGACTACATCGGAATCCAATTGGCTTAAAACACTTTAAAAAAGCCGATAGTTCAATTTAACGATGGTGGCTGAATGATTTTCCGCCGATTCAAAGGATTATTTTTGATTTTGAACAATACCTTGTGCAAGATACCCATACTGAGTATTTTGACTAGGTAATATATGTATATATTAGTTCTGTCTGACTCGTCAACGCAGTGCAGAGAAATAACAAAAACTAGAATACGAGTGTATATAAATTATAGGAATAAGTACAAGAAAAATAAACTAAGCGTTTCGAGTTTTTTTTTTAAATTCAACAATGCTTTAAAATTCATATAAACGGCTGGCAATTGAATCCGACCTATCAAGTCTGTACAAAATGAAAGTATGAAGGTACTTAATAGTTTTATTTATGAAAATAATGAGGTTGCAAGAAATAATTGTTGCTATGTATTTGCCCTATTTCAGAATTAATTTGAGTTAGAGGATAGTATGAGGATCTTATCATATTTATTCTATTAGTATTCAATAAGTCCTCGATTACGGAAACATCGGAGCGCGTGTTCCTATTTAATAGTACGGAACTCTTCATTGTGATACATCACTCTCGGTTACAATTTTTATGCATAAATCATTACTGATGTGTCGCGTTTGTTATGTTCGGGTGCGTTTGCTGACATGACCGCAAGAGGCGATCGCCGCCGGCCGGCGCTCGTGTCATATCGGCGACGGTGGCGGCGCGTCGCGGCGGCGTAGCCGCTCTATTGTCTCCGTAATTAAGTCGTCAGGGCTGCCTCTGCCCTCGTGTGCTTCGTGGGCATATACGTTGTTGGTAATATCTCACTTATTCCACTATTTGTTTTGCTGGTTTTGATTTTGAAGATATACATTTCTCGATATAATAGATGTAAAGTATTAATAAATATATAAATAGTGATGCAAGGAATAAACTTTTACGAATACGAATAATGACTTTTATTAAGGTAGGTACTAATGTACAGTTATCGGATTTTCCTTTACTTGTGATATGACTGATTGTATCATTTATTTTTGTCTGATTTCGTGTTAGTCCTCGTCCTCAGGAAGCACCCTATAGGTTTTTTAAATGTTGGTTTTTGTATGAAACGACTCAAACAAACGTATTTCATATGACTTTGTTTCCG
Source organism: Cydia pomonella (assembly GCF_033807575.1). NCBI lineage: Eukaryota > Metazoa > Arthropoda > Insecta > Lepidoptera > Tortricidae > Cydia > Cydia pomonella. The sequence continues at coordinate 41,324,728 of NC_084703.1, forward strand.
AAATTTGAATATTCCACAGCTTCAAGGGGCAGTAGGGCATGTATCTTTACGGCACATTTTTTTATTTGATATGGAGCATTATCATAAACCACTATAATTTTTGGTGCTATGCCCGAGATGATGTTTCTAGGGTTCCGTACCTCAATCTGCAAAAAAACCCTTGTGTATGTATACTCACTTGGCCGTCCTTCTATCTTTTTTTTTTTTTTATACTACGTCGGTGGCAAACAAGCATACGGCCTGCCGGATGGTAAGCAGTCTCCGTAGCCTATATACACCTGCAACTCCAGAGGCGTTACATGCGCGTTACCGACCCTAACCCCACCCCCCTCGTTGAGCTCTGGCAACCTTACTCACCGGCAGGAACACAACACTATGAGTAGGGTCAAGTGTTATTTGGCTGCGGTTTGGTTTTGGTTATCTGTCAAGCAAGCCCCTTTTTCTTAGGAACGCGTGGAGTAATCAAGCTGAAATTAATATCAAATAGTCAGGTCTGCCATCCCTTGGAGCAGCGAAAAAATTAAACTTCTAAGTCAACGCGATCTATAGATATGGCCGTTTATGGTGCATATTTTGACGCTCACAAGGGAAGTAAAACCTATAAGACACTTCCCGATGACCTAGAATCCTGAAATTAGGCAAGAAGCAATGTCATGTAGCATTACAAGTAAAGTAGGAAGTCTGAAAATCGTAAAATTAAGTCACAAAATATTTACTTTTTTTACTTTTACTTGAAGATCTTACCCGTTTCAACTTGTAATAAAAAAGGGGAAGTGGTAAGGCCTATATTTTTATTGTAATGTGTAAATTAGTAAATCTTTACTATTTTTCAATATTAATTTTAAAAATCCTTAGGCACTAACATTTTTGGCGGCCAGAAAAGATAGCAAATTCCCAACCTACCTTTCATTTAACATTTCCTGATTTTTTTACAAAACAACCTGTATTTTTTTAATAACAGTTAAACAAGGTTTTATTAAGGCTTATAAAAAATAAATAAGTAATCAATTGTTTCACATAATATCTCACTAAACATGAAATTAGTTTTCCTAATTATCAAAATTCTTAGTGGCCCCTATTTTTTTCTTGAGTATATAATGAAACAAGATATATCCATATTATCTGTATACTGAAAAATATATAAATATTGATTGTTAATTGGATTGTTCGTAGTTTATACCTACTCGTCAAAGATGTCTGCAGAAACGTTACACGTCTTTCTCGATTTTGAATGTCCAGTAATGCACATCTTTTAGCTGACACCATAGTATATAGCTAAATGGTATTTTTATGTTTCTACGACACGTTTGTATCGTATTTGTTTGCATTTTTCTCTAACAAGTACTAGTTTAGTCACTAAATATCGTAACTATTTTTTAAATATATGCAATCAACAACGAATTTAATATTAAGCTCTACTTATAATAACGGTGCCTAACAATTCTACACTAGAAGAATTAAAAAAAAAACTTTCTCCATATCATTTTATCGTGCGCGTAGCCATTGAGAAGCTGAGCAATCGTTAACATATTTCTTGTGCTCAGTATTAATTCTCAATAAGCGGAAAATAACGAGTGTGACGCCCCTACTACTCTCTGACTTAATGCCAGTTGGTGCCGCGCCGTACGCGCCAGTTTGATGCCGCGTCCGACCCGAACACATCGGGTTTTGATTTAAAATTTCGAATCTGTTCGTAAATACGAACTTTACTCGCGCTCGCGTTGCTTTTGTGAGTTTTGTGACAGTAAAGCAAAGTGGAGGCGTGTAATGTTACAAGTTGTGTCAAGTGTCATACAAAAATTGTCTGAATTTAGTACAGTGTAAGATTTCTTATCGGTGCATGTAAACAAAGTATGCGACTAGTCGTTAGGAAGTGCTGAGATCGTATACTATTTGAAAGCTGTCATGATGATTCTCTTGGTCTTTAAATTAAATCTATGGCTCTAGCTCTAGATATTTATATATAGATATTAGAATTTTGACTAGATACCTATGTCACGAAAGATTCAATACTTGTATGTTGTCTGTAGTGCGATAGTAAGCGCATACTTTAACAATAATTATAAGTTTTTTTGGTAATTTCGTTTGGAAAACGGATATGTTATACATTACATATGCATATTTGAGTACCTTCAAAAATCCAAATAATAAACTTACCTGTTGTTAAAGTCCAACGAAAATATTCAAGCATCGTACATTGTTACGACAGGTGTTTTCCTGTTTGGTATTTGTCATCGCTATTATAGTAGCATTCACTAACCATCCCGAGAGACAATTACCTAAATAAATTAAGAGTTCAGGGTAACAATAATTTGAGAGTGAATAATACTCAAGTATATATAATATTACATAACTACGTAGATATCATTGTTGCCTTTATACCTACTCGTAAGTCATAAGGTTAGACAGGGAATGTGGCCTATTGGGTTTATGGAGTCTCAAAGATGAGGAAGCCCTATGTGTTTGGGGGTATATGTTTATTGTTTAAGTACGTATATGTGATATTTATATGATGATGATATATTTATTATTATGTGATAATCTCGTACCATGTCGCCTATCTCTAACCAAAGCCTCTAAAAAGTCCTGCTATGATAACGGGATCCATGATCTGTCTATTTATTTTTTAAATTGTTGTTAGTAAACATATAAGTACCTAGATGGTGATCTGATTATGCTACTGGAAAAAAGTTTTAACCTCGCTTACTATAATTAATTTTATTATAATTGCCTTATCATCTTAGCGCTTTTTCCGATTACATTAGACCGGTTACCCGAGGATGTGTTTTTTAAATAAGTATAGTTCTTAGTCAATATTAAGGAACATTTTGGGTATAGGTTCCGAGAAACTCATTAGTACGAGCCAGAGTTGAACCTGCGACCTCCGGTTCGGAAGCCGCACGCCTTGCTGCTCGGCTACCGGCGCTAAGTAATGTTGTGCTACCAGAGTGAGAGTGTTGTGGTTACGTAGTTATGAGACAGTATAATGAAGTACCGGTCTGTCCTGCCTTGATCACTGTCGTTAATGTACGGTATCACCGATCATGTTTTTTTACATACACCGTGTCCAATAAGTTCGAATACAGTTATGATCCTTAATAAAATAAATTTACGCGTAGTTTATGTTATGAAAATTATATTAAATGAAAGCCACATTTATATACAATATTTACAACAAATGTTTTGGAATAACTCCACCTTTAACTTTTTTTACAAGTTTCAAACGTTTCTCAAAAGAGTCACAAGCGGCACGCACCGCATCCATCGGCATATCGTCCCATATTTGCATGATAACCTTTTTAAAATGGCTCAGGTTTGCGACTTTATAATTATTTAGTTTCGAGAGCATGTATGACCATACGAAATAATCTAGTACGTTTAAATCTGGAGAACTTGGTGGCCATTCAGTTTTCGGCAAAAAATTAGCCTTGCACCAAGCTTGAACAGCGTTTGCCGTATGCGACGGAGCTCCGTCTTGTTGGAAAACATAATAATCGTCTGCAAACATATTTTTTAAATTTGGGGCAACATTTTTCTCCAAAACCTCCGATTTATAGTATGCCGCATTGATTTTGACGCCTTTATCAATAAAAACTAGAGGCAGTTTGCCCCTCTTACAAAGAGCACCCCAAACCATCACTGATGGTGAGCTCTGGAACCTAGGCACATTCTTTTCATACTCTGGAATGTCTTCTATCCGTGCTGCCCACAACCGGTCGTTCTGGGCGTTATGAGGCTGCTCTAACACAAAGAGTTTCTCGTCTGAGAAAACAAATTCGTCACCTGCGTGCCAAGAAAGTATGGTGCTACATCTTTCTACTCTCTTTTTCTTGGTTGCATCTGAAATGCCATGTACTTTTCGTTTTTTATAAGCATGACATCCAAGATCTTTTTTCAATATATTATGTACAGATCCCCTGGAAATTTTCAGATCAGCAGCTAATTTTCTAATAGATCGGTGTTTTTTCCGCCGAATTCGCTCTCTTATAGCCTTTACCACTTTTTCAGTTCTAGCTGAGCGGGGCCGACCGGATCTTTTCCTGTCCTCTGTAGAAGAGATCTCTTTATACCTTTTTATAGTAGTATAAACCAGATTCCGTTTAATTCCATGCGGTTGTAACGCCTTGAATATAGCACATGGCCTGTCGCCTTTAAGGAATTTTCTAATAATTTCTTCACGAACGTACTTCATCGTGTATTCAAGCCAAACTAAAAATACGTGACTCATGAAATTATAGTACTATGTTTATGTCAATATACTTTTTAAATTAAAATAAGAATTTTATATCCAGCGATCCGTATGTCTATACAGCAAGTGCTAAAAGTTTGTATTCGAACTTATTGGACACGGTGTAATTACAATTCATGTTACTAGAAATGTGTATGTTTTGCAATCGGGGAAAAATATATTTTGCAATTAAATAAGTCATTGATTAAGGGAGTGTAGCCAGTTGAATCAAAATATACCTACACGTGTAAATAATAAATATATATACGCGGTGCTGGGTCCATCTGCAGAGAAGACAATGAAATTATTCATTACAAACTTGGCCTTATGGAAGTATTTTTGAAACATTTGTTACAAAGTACTTTAAATTTAATTGATTAATATACAGTATTCAACGACTTAGTAAATAAGCTAAATAAAACACGAAATCATATAGTTATAACAAGTAGATTCATTAGAATAAAAAAAACATTTAATTTTTATTAATTTACTTTGAAAGTTTCTATTAGGTATCTTCTTTCTAGGTTTCTACAAGGTTCCTTGAGGTCTCTGAGTCTTACGAATTAAAGCACCGTTGTGTCTACTGGCGCTAATCTACTTCGCGCAAATAAATAATAATATTTGCAAACTGGTATCTGCGTCTGGTTTTTAAGAAATTTAATGCTATGTGTGTTGGCATCATAAAAAACAGCCCAAATATTTCTTTCTCCGATTTCAGCGAGTGCGGTCATTAAGTCGAAACGCGATAAATAATGCAGCGCAGGCGTTGGTTTCTTGCTTCCATGTCATACAAGTTTTTCTGCGATGATATTGCATAAGTATAGGTAAGATATCGTGTACTGACCGATCACCTTCGTGCAGGCTCGTTCAGAGTAATGTTGATTCGCAAACGAATTATCTGTAATGCTCACTTCCTCGTGATGCAACGGACTATATATTTCGTTCCGTCTATTACTGCATTCAACGGGGCCATTTTTCTTTAGTGAGCATCTGCATCAATTGAAACAATCGTTTTAAAAAACGTCGTAAGTTACTGCGGTTATGTAGCGAGTTAAGTTGTTAATGTAATTGTTAAATCAATTGGTGAAGCGGTCACGCGAGGGGAAACGCTTGCCGTCTAACTTTCTGATGTCTCAGTGCGATACTTGCCACTTGTCTGCTTATCCACTTCATCCGTATGGAGGTACATTGTTTTACTTAATCTAAGTCTAATTAGACTGTTGCATTTTTTGCAATTCCAACAATTGAATGTGTTTGTTTGGGATTGCCCAAACTTGTAGTTAATTTTTACAATCTCCCAATACAACCGTCTTTATTGCTGAAATTTTATGTAACGTAAAGGCATTTTATATTGATAAGTAATAAAATTAGGGCCACTGGTAACAGGATGTGACAGATTAAGCAATTGCAATTCCAAGTGTCGATAACCGCGAGTGCAAGGCGCACGCGCAGATCGCACGTCGCGCACTCCCTTCGCGCCACCAGCATGCGCACGTGGCAACCAGCCTTACATAACATTCGCGGCTCGCGTTCCATCGCCAGTAAGCCTATAAGTTGTCAAACTACATTTATCTCGTGACAGCGACCAGAGAAACTTGCATTTCTCAGCGAAAGTTGCTTTGGGCGGATGCATACTTATGTATGTGTATAATTATGGAAATTGAACAGCAGTTTTCCTTTCGCTTAACCGCTTTGTCGCTTATATAAATCAATAAATCAGCTTATTAAACGCGATTATTGGCGCCAGGAAAATTGGCATATGTCGTGTATATCACGTGTTGTATATCAATCGCTACTTATCTCCTTTAAACTCAACCTTACTTATTGGCGTAAGTCCAACATTTTATCCGGAACGACAATTTTTTTCTGATCTTAAAAAATATCTAAATGGTCTTTTAAAATTAATAGTTTCAATGTTTTCCATTTCAATATAAACGGTCTTGATACTTGCACCTTAATTCTATGTATCTATTTGTAAAGGGTGCCTTGATAAATGCATCGAATTTCACCCCTAAATTGCAAGCTTATGCAAGCATCCCCTGTCTCTGTAACATGTTGAGCCCTAGCGTAATTCATTAAGCATTATTCATTTATCTTCAACCCTAGGGGGGTTGGGGGTGACCTAGACCCCTCTGCAACGAGGTATGCGGAGGGGAGCTGAATCCGTTTAAGTGCAATGAGTGCGTAGATAAGCGGCAAACGCATGCCTCTCGGTACTCTGCTGCATAAACAAAAGCTTATGTTTAATCAAACCTCAATTCCACTTGCGTCCTTTTTGATTTGCGAAGCTACTGAGCTTGCCAAGGAAATATTTCCTTCAAGCACAGAGGGGTCTTTGACAAGTGCCTTTGCAGGTTCAAGTATTTGGCTCCCTATGGATAGTTTGACAGTGCTTTGCGCTTTACGTCAGTTCCATCATCCATCCGTTAGGTAATATCTTTTTATACCATTTTGGTCCTTCCTTTATATACATTTTCGAAAAGATTACCTAACAATTGGCGAGCCTTAATACATACATATGAATTTTCCCTACTTCAGATTATTTATTTAAAATTATCATCATAAATTCCATCGTCGGAAGTAGGCTCCTTATACATTTCAGTTGAGGCAGTAACATTTTGTTTCACTACTTCGAATAATTAAACTTTATAGCAGTTGACAGCCGTACGTAGACAAATAATGTATTGAATGATTATAATGACGTAGAAAAATAATCTTGCTAAGTATTTTCGTCACACAAAAAAATAAATCTGTATCTAGTAAAAATAATTCCAATGTGCAAGCCACTTTGGTGTCTATGTATGTACGTCTACGCTCAGTTATCTCCGTCAACGTCAAGTTCGGGTGGGGTTGCTCCTGATCTTTAAACCGCGTTCTAAACAACCACCCGAGTTACCTCTTCAACAACCTACGAATTACGATTACTTATGTTGTTATTTTGTGCATCTTAATAACTTTTTACCTCTAATGTATGTTTTTCAATTCACTATGTTGTGTCTATCGTACTTAATTATTTCTGTTATCGATAAAGTAGTCAAGATGTTATGGACGAACTAAATTACCCGTGTTTATCTAAGTTGATAAGGTCATCTAGCCATGAGCGTCAACTTAACTTCTAGGTTATGTAAATATTGTTTACAAAATACAAACCCATTTAGGACCGGTTTTTCAAATTGTTCATAATAGTAAGCGTCGTTACTTACGACTCGTTAGTTAAAATTATCTTGTATGGAAATCGAAAGCTGGACAGTGTGGACTTTGCCACTGGGGAATGCGCCCACCCTTTATAGTCCAATATTGCTATAGTTTTTTTTGATTACTAATTTTACTTGGGAATTATTGCGATCATTCGGATGAATATATACCAGCATATATTTGAATGAGTGATCTCCCTCAATGCCTTATATTGCGTAACAGTTTCAAGTTGTATTAATGTGTTATATCATGTGAACTTTTTCCACTCCACCAGCCCAAGCCGTAAAGGTCACATTTTCTTACAATCGGGTGGTGGGTCAAGAGCACGTCGTCAAAGAGACATTGAATCCTAACTGGTATAGTATAATAGGTTAAATTGTGGGACCTATTCAGTGGGTAACCGTTTTAACAGTGAGTCGTGAAAGTTAACATTCAGCGGAGGCTGTCTGCACTGCAACGTATGTCGTACATGTGTAAGGTTTTAACTATCAGTGCAGGCAAATACCTATACATATTATTGAAAAAAAATACCTGTTTACGGATGCCGTGCATTATATTTAAATTTTACGATCATGGCGTTTACTGGAAAGATCGGCTAGCGTGAACTAACCTTCTAAGTTTGGTCGCAGACGTCATCCTACCGGGCACGCGCCAAAGTGGTTGTATTTTGTGTAGTTTAGTATAACTTTAGCTTGAAAACCTTTTATTATATGCAAATATTAGGTACTTATAGAACTACTTTAGATACATTTCAATCAGATTTCCGGCTCAAGTGTAAATGAATTTTGAAAATGAAGTGCTGCAAATATTTTCTGCCAATAAACATTTGCTTAATCAACTTCTTCTTTATTAAAATAAAGCCCTACTCTTACGTATCGATGTTAGTGTTATTGTCAACTTGTCACTCCATTTAAGTCCGCTATTACTCAGTAGGCCAGTATCGCATCCTATTGCTAAAAAATCCACTACTCTACATTGGGGCTCCTCATCCACATGCCCATTTCTTCTCGTCTCGAGATGAATACAAACATAGGGTTATATAAAACACGTTAAACGTTATAGTAGCACATGTAACAATGATATATATTGCTTGTCATCCATTCGCTCTCGCACGTGTGTAGCACGACAATCATATGTTTTAATTACACTAAGACTTACGTCTCTTTAGAAATCTGATGTTTATAAGATCTTTTTATATCTGTCCCCGTATCAGTCGTGAGTTTTTTTGCTTAAGTTAGCAAATGAAGGGCTACTGAATTTCAAACGACGCACTTGTTTTCGATAGTGCTCGGATCAGAATTTTGGCTGTATTTAATTTATGTTAAATAAATCATGTTACATCGAATATCTACTCCGATTGAGAATGGCAAGATGGAACGTTTAATATTATATTCAGTTCTCCGACAAGTCTGTACTTCAGCTAATGCCCTTTAAACTCAGGGTACTTTTTAGCAACACGCTTATATTTGACTGCCATCCAACGAATAAGTTCGATAAAATTGAACAGTTGCAACTTTGGAAGTCGAATACACATGAATTATATATAATAAGAAAGATAAAAACCCCAGATTTTGTATTATATATGATCAAAATCACCTTGAACAGGTCGCATATTTTTTTAATTTGTTTTTTTTTTTTTTTTTTTCAAATATAGAATTATGCAAAAATGAGAGGGTAAATTACGTTAAATTATATTGTATGTAATTCAGCATTAAATAAACTTTCAACCCATGTATATGAATAATAAGGAATCTATACCTATAAGTTTTTTATCAGTAAAATTATTTGTGATATAACTTATGACGTGACTGAGTACAATATAAATGACAGTCGGTCAAGTGAGTAATTCTACTCAAAAGGTTTTAATTTATTATAAATAAGTATCTCCTTCATTGCCTATGCATTTCTTACTTTTGAATAAGTTTGCCGGTGAAACTACTATTTTCGATTATGAGTACGTAAATATACTTATGTTTAATACAAAATCCATGGGCGAATACCGAGAAAATATTTAACTTCGTGTTATTCACAAGCTATCTTAAGGATAAATGGATCCATCCAAGCGTCCATACATTAATAACAATAATAACATATACCATTAAGTCACATGAGCGACTGCATTTATAAATACAACATTCTAAACTTAATATTATTTCAAGTAGATCATCATTATCATCATCAGTCTCGCTTAGCTTATAAACAATCGTAGGATGTATGTAGGTAGTGCTCGTGGTATAAAACCGTTTATTGCATATACAATGAAGCTGGCACTGGTCCATACTTTAACAATTACCCATAAAACTTCTAGCAAAAGAAAGGCTTATGTATATTATTAAATTGGTTATACTTAGAACTTTTTAGATTGGAAAACGTCCCATGGCGTCAATAGATGAGCAAAACAAGGTTAGCGCTATAAACGCGATTTATACGTTCTTGTATATATCTTCAGGTGATGCGTATGATTCATTAATCCTTAAGGTCACAGCTAGTTGACACCTGGCACAATGCACGCCCATCTTAAGACCGAGGTCAACCTAGTCGTGGGGACCATAGGCATCGTCGGCACGTGTTATGGTTCTGAACACTTTCGAATAATCCGGATGTTTTTAAATGAAATATGCAAAAATTCGCTTTTATAATAGGTTAATTTTCTATTGAGTCACGTGCACGAATCTTGCTCAAGGCGATAAAAATTTAATTTTTCTTAATTATTTATGAGTATATACATATATTAATTGTAGGTACTAGGTAGGTTTTCCTTGACTTTTAGGCCAATTCGAACGTACACTGACATCATAATGATGTTATTTAGTTATCGTGTGTCTCGCTCGCGTCAATACATGTACGGACAAGTACGAGCGAATTGCATGATAACTGAACGCCAATATATAGATGTCATTCTAATATCAGTGTATGTTCGAATAGGCCTGTATGACTAAATTTGGTTTTTCTAATGGCTGTAGAATTAATAGGGAAGTTATTTGTCTCAATCTTCTTACACTTCTTCAATCATTTTCCTGATGTTGCAGCTATTATCAAAACCGTAAATTTAAAACACATATTTTAAAATTGTTACAACAATTTGCTATTTTAATGCACTTACATAGGTACTCGTAAAAGTAACTAATGAATATTAACCTTGGAGGATGTAAAATACTCGTATTACAATACTTATGCACAGTATGCACATTTGTGCAATGTTGTTATGTTATTTGGACGTTAGCGTAAGCTTTATTCATTATTGGATATACATATTACATTACAGTAAAGATTATTTTTTACTTTCGTCTGTTAGTTAGCGGGCTTGGACATTGACATCATTTCATACCGTTGGGTCGTTGGTAAACTTTACTTTGAGAAAATAAGTAAGAAACTAAAATACTATGTTTATTCAATAATTTCTCTTCGCGTAACAGATAAGAGTCGTATTGGTTTAGGTTGCGTTGTAGGATATCCTGTGAGTCATACACACACACAGCTGAAGTGTCGAGTGGGTAGTATCCTCACGCCTTCTAGTCTGGGTATTTGAATATGACTAATGGTCTCCAGAACCTGCAGTTTTAGTGAATTAACCGTCACTCTTTTTAGGTCATCTATTACATACTTAGTTTACGAGTATTTTGTCCTCCTTAAAACATGATTCATTACTTAGTTTTTCTGACATGCAATAATTTTATCAAATCAAGAAAAACCAAATTGTTAAAGAAGTCTCTCTTTATTTCACGAAGTCTTAGACATGGATGAAAAAAAAAAACAGTTATAAATGATTACTGGCCCATGAATTTACTCAATGTAAGAAACACACAATACAATGTATAAAAATAAATGTCTGCGTATAGCGGACTCATTTTACCGCGTTAATATATTTTTTCCCACCACACATGCATGCAAGGTCGATTCCCACGCAATTAAGACACCATGTTTATACATATACCTACTTTGCTAAGTTATTGCGTCTAATCATTTTTAATTCAATACATAAAAAGATTTTTAGCAATCTCCGTAGAATACACGGTTGTTCGTTCAAGACTTATGAGTTCATATAAATACGAGCTATATTGAAATGACAGGATGTTACCGGCGACGAGGCCTTTAAGGCTCGATGGTCACCGGTCGTGACCGCAAGTAAAATCTTAAGTACTTTATTTACCGTTGAATCATTTTCGTATAAGTTTGCTATTGTATGCAAACGATTTTCCGTAAATACATTCGGTTTTGGCCACACACACACGTCGGCAAGCTTTGTGCGCGCGGTTCAGTTGGTAAACTGCAAGCGTATTAGCTATTTATCTAAAATCACCCGAGAGAAATGTAACTTGTTTAAAAAGTAGAATTGAGGTTTTGTTGAATTTCTATAAGCTTTATGTTGGATTGTAATAAAATCAAATTCTTATTCTGAAACTCTGACAACTCAGAGTCGAATAAAGCAATCTCTTTGATATTGGTTCTTGTTTTGTAGGTAAATAGTAGTGTGTGATTTTATACTCGTATTATTATGTAGGTTTAATTTTAGTTATTGGAATATTATGTTTTCATTTAGTTATATGCTAAAAATCTATAAAACATTAGAAGTAAATAGTACATGGTTCTCAAAAACCTCTCGGCAAGTGTTCTTACATGTACATGAGAAAAAGGTGCCAACATATCGTTTTTTATTTTATTTATGCCTATGCCTACGTACCAGTTCCAAGGTCTGAAAAACATTCACCGCCTCCGCGGCTGTGTTGCGCCGTCCGTCTGAGCTCTATTTGGTGGAACAATGGCGTTCAAACAAAAGCTGCTAACAATTTGTTAACTAACTGCAATCTTAATACTATGTGAGCAAGAGAATACTAGCGCACTTAGTAGAACAGGTCGATTCCCCATAGTAGGTCGGAACTTTCTGAACTGGAACAGGAATATAATGTGTCAAAATCCAGTATAGGATAGGGGCTCCTGTGTTCACGACATACATGTAGAACTTGATTTCTGCCGAAAAAAAAACGGGTCAACAAACGTTGGTGTACACAGTTTCAGATGTAGTGCATGATTATTTTCCATCGTGTTTTCATGGAAACCTACGAACGCGTCTTGCTATTTCAGTCAGTCTCGGTACAGAAAGTACTGAGGTTGACTGAAGTAGCATGAAAATACGATGGAAAACAATTATGCCCTACATCTGTATGGCTATGCTGTTAAAAAACTAGTCTTCAAATTGATCTATAAACATTTAAATTTTTGCTTACTAATGGACAGTTGAAATAGTAGGTAGATCTGTTTACAATAACAATGTTTATTCCTGTCATAGATTACTATGTTTAAATTAACGATCTAGTGTCGCATTTCGTTGTAGTGAGAAACCAAGCCTAAACTACGGAGTACCGTTGTCTCTAGGAAAATCCTCCTGCGTTGCAGATATGGGCTTTGTCGCTACTGGATTTTTACAAAGTGTTGGCTGTGTCCCAAAGCCTGCATGGAAAATATGTTCACAGCATAAAGAACATTGCACTCATATCTTTGTCTGCTTTGTTCTAATATTATTTAATCATTCTAATAAATATAAGATTTATTCTTGATTAAATATTATTTTCTAATAAAGTATTTGCTCGGTTCCGTACTCAGGCTGAATTGAATTTTTTTATTGTATTATGGTGTCCGTTCTGTTGATTTCTGGCCGTATTTATCCGAAGACCTCTCAGACGTCAATGGATCCTAATAGTATATTTTCAAAGTAGTGGCCCCTAGAACAGCAGACCTTCTGGTCTTCAAAATCTTCAAATCGTGTTAACCTTTTTAGGGTTCCGTAGTCAACTAGGAACCCTTATAGTTTCGCCATGTTCGTCTGTCTGTCTGTCTGTCTCTCTGTCTGTCCGAGGCTTTGCTCCGTGGTCGTTAGTGCTAGAAAGCTGAAATTTAGCATGGATATATAAATCAATAAAGCCGACAAAGTCGTACAATAAAATCTAAAAATTAAATTTTTTTTAGGGTACCTCCCCTACACGTAAAGTGGGGGTGAAATTTTTTTTTTGCTTCAACCCTACAGTGTGGGATATCGTTGGAAAGGTCTTTCAAAACTAATAAGGGTCTTCAACAAACATTTCTTGATAAAGTGAATATATTCGGAGATAATTGCTCCGAAAGAAAAAAAAAATGTGTGTCCCCCCCTCTAACTTTTGAACCATAGGTCCAAAAAATATGAAAAAAATCTTGGAAGTAGAGCTTAAGAAAGACATTAAACGGAAACTATAGCGGATATGATCGGTTTAGCTGCTTTTGAGTTATCGCAAAAAGTTTCCCCTTCATAGTAAAAAGACGTACAGCCACAGTTCATCCCTTGGTTAACAATCTACCATACTTTAAGCCCCAATTTAGCTTATTGTGACGGAAGAGTAACTACGGAACCCTACTCTGAGCATGATCACTCTTTTTTTTATTTAATAATCGCAATGACTGCGGTTTCGCCCCAAAGATACCAGAAAAACAATTGATAATTCTCATCATTATTTCCGCTATATTTTATGATAATATCTTTATAATGTTTATAGAAATGGCCGGCGGCAAGTGGCCCTGATGTTTTTCAAAGTATCACGGACTGTTATGTGATCCAATTTACAGCTGGCCGTATAAGGTGCCTGTGCGTGATCCGTTCGTTGCGGTGGGGGTAACTAATTGAAAATATTGAATTCGATATCGTACGTGCATTAATTTCATTTTATACGATGATAGCTACGTGTACTAACTAGTTATGCCTAGTTCAGGAAGGTTAGCTAGTCTAGTCGAACATTTCAAATATTTTTTTAATGACAAATATATTTCATGGTGCACAACGTAGAAAAAACATTGTTATATCTATTGAAAATTAGGAGCCACTTAGACAAGTTGTTAGTGGTTGTATACCAAACTTTATAAACAAATATATTTCAGTGTCACTAGTCAGACATTACTTGGATACTCTGATAACGTCGGTGGGTGTAGGCTGCTACGCAGCTATTTATATAGATGAGTAAAAAGCGTCATAAGTATAATTAAACCCCATCCATACAATAGCAAAAAATACTGACTACAGTTTTTTGAGGTATTTTTTTGGTTCCCACTTAGAGCTAATGGCCAGTTGAAATACACATTTATTAGTCGAAGGAGTTAATTAATGCCATTGACACGTATAAAGTATGTAATGAGCATATACATAATGAACAATAAAAGGTTAGTCTGTGCTGTGCGAAAGATTAATACGCTGAGTTAATTTCTAAGAATGGGTATTAAATTATTCATTATGCGTTTACCTTAGACAATTAATGAAATACGTACTTACATAATATCATTGTTTAAGTTTTTTTTGTATGTAATTTGTATTTTGTAAAACATTACTATCGAATGTGAATGAATGGTCATCATCTTCCTCGCGTAGTCCCGGCATTTTGCCACGGCTCATGGGAGCCTGAGATCCGATTGGCAACTAATCCCCAGAATTGGCGTATAGGCACCAGTTTTTACGAAAACCAGCTGACCATCCAACCCAAAGGGTAAACTAGGCCTTATTGGAATTAGTCCGGTTTCCTCATACGATGTTTTCCTTCACCGAAAAGCGACTGGTGAATATCAAATGATATTTCGTACATAAGTTCCGAAAAACTCATTGGTACGAGCTGGGGTTTGAACCCGCGACCTCCAGATTGAATTTATATGGTGAATGAATAGTATTCGTGTTTAACTGTTAACCTCACAATTATTACAGATGATGTAAGTATGCATTGTTTAGGGGCAGTGATAAGATTTTACAAGCCAGTGATGTGATGATGATATCTGAGAACATAATATTACAAAATTTACTTATAAACTATTTTAATTTGGCACCACGCATAATGGAGGGATCCGTACCTTTATACAATACAAAAAGCCATACAAGCAAAAGAGCGTATCTTCCAAGAAAGTGTTAAATTTATTACCTAAGCTTTATCGTTAGTTTTTTTTTGTTTGCATAGCGGGTTACAAAGTTAGAGGGGGCAAAGTTTTTTTACTTCCGGGGCGATAATTTCCAAAAGTAGCTTGTAACTGGCATAGTGTTAAATTTGAAGTACAAAATGTCCCAGGAAATATTCATTTAGTTATTTATTACTCTTAGTTTGTATTATAAACCATTATTAAGTGATTTGTATCTAAGAAGAATACATATATTGTGAAGTTGCGATCAGCATCATATATGATAACAAAACTCCAAACGATTGTAGACAGGGAATAGAGTCAAATACAGTATGCTCGTAGAAGATTATTGGATCTCGTTACTCAGCGTATACTGATTTATTACCTATGCCAACTATTAGTGATTCACTTGACACCCATTCACATTAGATATAAATTTTAAATACTTTGTATGAACAATAATCCTAAGTTAGCAGGTATGAAATTATCATGATACAGCTTGTAACATTACGATTTTTTTAAGTTACCCTTTGTGCAAAAGTTAAGTGAAAACAATGTAATGAGTCTACAAAGACCCAAAAGTACGAGATTCAAGATGTGGAAGTCCATCATCCATAGGAAAAGAAAATACAGCGAAGCACTTCCATGCGATGTCGAATCTTACGCCGCCCTAGCGGCGATGCAAGGAGGCAGCGCGGCGACGCTACCGCCATCTCTTGATGCGTTGCGAGCATGTAAGTACTTTGGCTACTCATCGCTAGATGGCGGAACTATACACTAGTATTACATTTTCCTTTACAAACTACTTTTTATAAATTAAACCATTGGATGGTTAACTTAGAGTAATATGATTTTTTTTTGTACATGTTGTGTAGAGTGTATGTTATATTATAACAGTGCTTATTCAATAACTACCTGAGCGAACTATTAAAATTTTGACGCTAACAGGATTTGCTTGCTACGTAATAATTTGAGTGCAATTAATGTCCCACGGACAAGGCGCTTAGTTTAGCTGATGGTGTATTTACTAATTATATATTAAAATGTAGTCATCTGCCGTATGCTGTACGAGTTTCCTGCACTTAGCGGCTGGATGTGATTCATACGTGCACCATTGTGTTTATGACACGGACCGCAACAAAAGACCGCCGCTTTCTGTATAAGGTTAGCTCGCGTGATTTTTTGTGCATATAACCTTCATGACCTCTGAATAGTCTGAACACATAGAAAATGCCTGCTTTAACGCCAAAATGCAAACTGATTTTAGGGTCAGCTAGAGTCAGACCAAGATAAGTTGGCAGCGCTTTTGTTAGCCAAGACAATGCAAGTGTTATTTTTTTAACATCAAACTTACATGACACTTACTAGTACTGTGTTCTCTACTTAACACTTGCATTGTAAGGCTATCAAAATGGCTGCCAACTTAGCTTTGTCTGACTCTAGCCTATTGTCTAATATATTTGTGGCTATATTATTTACTGCTATAAAGTTAATAATAGTATTTCACTGAAAACTACGTAATCAAGAAAAGTGTTAGTATATCACTTGTTTTTGAAATAGTTTAGCTAACTTAAAATTATGCATATATTTAATTATTTAGTGGATTCAAACTAAAATCATAGATATATTTACCCGTTTAACGAATTTGACATTATCGTTTATCTCAATTCCAAGTGATAACAGTGGCTACTAGGTAAAACTGTGAAATACTGCAGTGATAAACAAACTCAGAATCTCAACCTACTAAGGACACAATTATAACTATTGTCACCGAACATTAATTGAAACAAGGCTAATGTTTTATGTCAACTCATCAACTACTTCGAGAAATAGCACAGAAGATTTAAATTCCGTTTTATGGCTGCACTATGGGAACTAGAACAAACCCTAAAAGTAACTAGTGCTTACTCGTGTATCTTTTACGCAAGTCCTAAAATTAATCAACTCAGACCTCATAATAGCAACGGAACAATAACCCACGCATAACCCTTACTCAGAAACATATTGTCTTTGTGCACGGCAAAAAGCGTGAAAGGACGACGCTTGGCAATCTTGTGAAGTAATCCTTCATTTGTTTAGCTTTGGAACAATGAGCTGACCAATAAAGAAACTGACACCGACGCCGATAAGTATATACAATCGCGAGGCCAAGCTGGGATTTGCATGCTTGTGATAGTGAAAAAATGTAAAGCTATTTCTTACTAACGCGGCTATTAGGTGAGGGGAGCGGCTGGAGGGCCCATGGATGGAGTTGCGTTTTTGCTGTGCGTTTCATTAGTTACAAGCATAATACAGAGCTATTGGAAACATACGGTTACTTATTTATTTAATGTACAGTAGAATTCTGACCGAAGTAGACATGGTTCGCAAATAAACAAAAAAGCTAAAACCAAATATGTCTCTAACGGAAGAGTCTCGTGGACTATGATTGAACCAAGGGTAATATTAGTTTCTTTTGTAAACCATCCAATCGAGTCACACGCACAACCCGGTGTCTTGTGACTTGTGACCCGTAGTTATGCGTCCACGCAGACTACGTTAACCAGGCTCGAGCGTCGCCTCCCTTGTAGGTAGGTACTCATATAGTAGTAAATGTCGTGACGAGGCGCCCAAGCGCAGACAATATGGCTCCCACGACACAGTTTCCATGGATTTACGTAAATACAACTTGCTAGTTTACATGTCATTATGAAATGTTTCTATAGTTGCAGCAAATTGTGGGCATTATTGTGCTGTTGAATAGGTTTTTTATATTGGGGCCAGATAATTAATTATCAATCCGATCTCCGAAAGAGCTTGTTATTAAATTCTCATCTTCTTGGATGATGACATTCACATAAAGATCACAATATTGATTCTTTCTAATTCCTATGTTCATACTTCAATAATGTTATCATAAAACAAAAACAAAATACATAAATGTATGTACTACCACACCATAACGTTCCGTTCTTTTCCTCATGCTACATATGTATTTATGTCGACTAAACGACCCAGTGGTAAAGGGTGTGAAAGTGCTTCATTTTTAAATTCCACATAATTAACATCGATAACATCTAATTACAGCAATCGTTTGAATCTTCCTTATAGCGTAATTAAAGAATTTACTACTCAGTAATCTAGAAAGCTACATATCCATTAGATTTACGTGTAAACATACTACATTTATGGCTCAGAGCGCTATTAGCATCAGCACTTCAGCAGTACGTGTAATTACGCCCGTGCAAGTCCATGAATATACAAAAGTGTAAATACGCATGTAGAGCAAACGTTGTTCACGCATTTCTACTGTTTGTGGTTGACCTACTAGATTCGGTTAGACCTCCTTTGGGATTTCAAACTAACACTCCTGAGTCACGTTTTGACAAAGGAAAATATAGGTATTGTTTTAAAGATTATAGGCTACTTGACGTTATTACTGTATAGCTGAACTTGTAAATTAAATGTTTTATTGATATTTGTATATCTGCTTATGTAATCCGTTCCCCCTTTATCAAAAAAATAAAAAGGTAGGTTTTATTTTATTCACGAATTAATATTGTCCAAAAACATAATAAAACACATAAATTTTTGTTTAATTTTTAAGGTTTTCTTATCAGAATGCTTACTTTTTACATGTTAATTATCATATTACAAGCAATAAAAACAAATCACAGAAATAGCATTTTATACAATCGTGATATAATAGAGAGCTTTTAAGTCGAGTACCGTGTTTTGGCAACGAAGCTTGCTGAGTTGCCAAAGTGAGGTATGAGGTTGAAAAGCTTGATTATATCACTATTGTATACAATACTTTTTCTACGAGTCAATAAAAATAATACTTTAAAGTAATCAAATCAAACAAGCCGAAAGTATACAGCTATTTGGGTGTTTCTCTACTAATTGGAAACTGGCCCATACAAGACTGTCCCAGGCATATTTTTTGGAAATGTTAAGTATATGTGTTAATAAATTGAAAGATATTTATAAATGAAATATAAATCTTCAAAAAGCTGACACATTTTCCTCTTTATTTGGGAGATATTGACGATTTTTTGAAAAACTGTGACAGGGGACTGTCATAATCCCCAGGGGAGTGTTTATATGAAAAAAAAAACACATTTTTTTATCGAAAGAAAGCAATTAAATTCTTTATTTTTATTAAACTTTTACAATCAGTATTTCTGACGAATAGATCAACAAATTTAAGAGCCCGGTAACGATTTTAGAGCAAAAATATAAAATTGATAGATTAAGTCGTTGAAATTGTACACCTTTTGTTACGTAATATCTAAAATCTAAATAACAAGTACCTATTGGTTTCTATTAGCACGTTTTCTCATCTTGCCTTTTAATAATGAGGTCGCAAGCGTGCGTGCCCGGTAATATGTGACGAAAAGAGACAGTTTTTAAAAATTAAACAAAAAAAATATGGTAGTAAATTATACAAAATGATGTATAAGAACAGTTTCAGCAAATGTTATCGATTGTTTAAGTATTAAAATTACGTTGAAATTAAGCCGATTTTCAGAGAAACTATCACTTGTTTTGAGTAATTTCTGGAGAAAATTGATTTCGTCTTTCTTTCATTTACACTACTTTAAATTTATAATAACAAAAATGTAATTTATTAAAGTTGAAGTACAGGGTATGTGTAATACAAAATTAACATTTTTAGCAGTCCAAACTTTTCTACATTTACAAAGAGGATCGACTAAATCAGTGCTTTACGCGCGTTTACCTAAACGTCCATCAGAAAAAAAAGTACCTAATTAAGTGAGTCTGTTTTCAAAAAAAATAATTTATTAAAATAAAAGGTTACAAGACGTGCTACTAGACACCAGGACTTGTTATTTCAAATAGTTAAGAAAAGGTCTCAAATTTCATCGAATCTATCAATATGACATTTTTGCGACTAAAATCGATAACGGCCTCTTAACGTAACATCATCATCATCATCATATATTGTATTAAACTTATTAAAATTAACATCTTTGCTAAACAGTCTTTATGTAACTGATACTATGACACTAAAGTCAGTATTTATTGTGTCTGCCTGTCCTTGACTAATTTTCTAGTGCATTTTTCTTTCTTCTTTTGGTATTTTCGTCTCTCTTTCTCTTTCATTTCTTCTCTCTTTTGCAGGTCATTTTGAAGTCGTTGATATCTCAAACGTTCAGCTGTACATTTTTGTTCTAATATTTCTTCTCTAATTTTGGGTGGCTTCTTTTTGGGTGGCATTTTGGAACATTACCTATAATAAGCAAATTAAATTACCTTATATATTATACCCAATTATACCCAATGTCACTCTTACAACTGAGATATACCCAACGATCATAATATTAAAATATATGAGGCTGTTTAGGCTGCGGAACGTGCAAAAAAAATTACAGACATGCATAGAGTAACACCATTTTTAAAATGAACTCTGCACACAAACCTATATTCCAAAATCAACCCGCTTTCTAATGTAAACCGGTAAAAAGGTAATATTTCCAATGTCATTGTAAACACTGCCTTTATTATGTATATTTGGTAAGTTAAATGTGACAAAACCTGAAAGAAACAGTCCCCTGTGATATAAAACAGTCCCCTGTGCCATGAGATGGCAGGGGACTGTTTGCCAGGGGACTGTCTATTTCACGTAAAAAATGTAGTATCATTGAATGATTTTAAGTATATCAAGTTTAAGATGCAGACTCAATAACATACTTGCCAAGTAATTATTAAAAAAATACAAATAGTCATTTAAAACAATCAAATAAATGCTTACCAGTGGACTGTTTCAACGTGCAGCCAGGACGCGTGGTGTCACCTTGGAACGCATTGGTGACACTAAACTAAATGGCGACGGCGCGTTTCGTTTGCAACCGAACGAACTTCACAGCGGTTGCGTTCCGTTTCATGGTCTCAATGTCCGCGCCAATGCATAATAAGATTTCAGAGCATTTTTCAAATTGTAACAGGGGACTGATCGAAAATATTGAGGACAACATTTGTCATACCAAATTAAATATTAAATTTCTACTTAAAAATATCACTTTGTTTTACAAAGATACTTAATGTATACTAGTATTACTTGAATATTTTATACTTTGGAAATAACAATAAAGAACATATTTTTTTTGCCACGAAACTTCTAATTCTGGAAATGGGACACTACAGGGGACTGTGTTTTGAGGTGTTTAAAGTGCATTTATTATAATATTACAATATTATATTACTAAATAAGCTATAGCGTACTAAGAATAACTAGTACACTATCGTTTTTAATATATAGAACTCAGTAATATAAACATCTTATATGTAAAATTTGCCGCGGACAGCGATTTTCCAATTAGTGGAGAATGGCCCAAATTTAAGATGCGCGAGCAGCCGCGATACCTTCATACTCGTACACGCCCCGGCCGCCGGTACCCGGTTGGGTGGTCAACGACACCTTCTCGTAACTCCTGAGGCCCTGGTACTTACTTGCACCGTGCTAAATTCAATTTTTAGGCATTTTTTTCTCGATATTGATCACCGTAGGCTATGGAGACTATTAACAAGCAATGGTAAGCGGTTTTCGTAGTCTATAGATGTTGCTATGTTAAGGTTGTCACATGTGCGTTTATACTTATGAAGCAATTGTTTCTACTATACAACCATAAATAAATAATTAATTTGAGCTATCGTTTTGTTTCGTCCTCTTGACCGCGGCGAGCTGTGATTGGTCCATTTCATTATAGTTGACTAAATTGTTTCGAAATGAAAAAATAAACACTTTAATTAAAAACTTATCTCCTTTAACCTAGCGTTTTCCCGGTCTAGATCCAGGGTCCGCTAATAAATATAAAAATTGTCTTAAGTCCTGATCGCTTGGTGGGGTGCCCAGAAGGCTGACCGCATTATTGCAATAAAGGCCAGCCCTTTGGTCACTCAAAAAACCTGTATAAGGCGCTTTGCTAACTCCTTATAGAGTCTACGCACGAGCTGACGGATCCTCCCAACATTCCGGCTGCATGAGAGGCCGTGATGGCCTAGGCTGTCTACCAGCTCCGCTTTGGCATCGGAGGCTCGTTCCATTGCCTTTGCGAACATGGGTTGACAGGCGAGTCTGTGTTGGGGCATGTCAGTGACCATATGTACTTGACCTTCGCTCGGTATTATTATTGAATTTTAGGAATTGCTTCTCCTTCTTCCTCGCGTTGTCCCGGAATTTTTGCTACGGCTCATGGGAGCCTGGGGCCCGCTTGACAATTAATCCCCAGCATTGGCGTAGGCACTAGTTTTTACGAAAGCGACTGCCATCTGACCTTCCAATCCAGAGGATAAACTAGACCTTACTGGGACTAGCCCGGTTTCCTCATGATATTTTCCTTCACCGAAAAGCGATTGGTAAATATCAAATGATATTTCGTACATAAGTTCCGAAAAATTCATTGTCCTGTTACGAGCCGGGGTTTAAACCCGCGACCGTGAAAGCCGTACGCTCTTACCGCTAGGCAACCAGCGCTTCTTTTAGGAATTACAATTATTGGATTTTAGGAACAACAGGGTTAAGGTTACATTCGTTGGCGACTGCAGCAGCGTTGCACTGTAATTGCTGCTGCGGTGTAATCACGGGTGATTTTGCCGCTAATTTTCTTTACACATTTCGTTACTATTTTTGCCACATGTCGCTGTTGCACGCGTTAGAACGTTCAATCAGTCAATCATTTTATTAAGGAGATTGACATTGGCATGATGCCTGGCCCGCGTCAACGCTGCAGCAGTAACTGCTACATACAGTCGCCATCTGAATGTAACCTTTAGGATAATTAGCACTTATAACATATTTTAATTCAATAAAAGAAAAATTGTTTTTACGTACATACATACTCAATACAGACCTAGAGAGAAAATTATGTTTCGGTCGGTTAGTCAGTAAGGGTTTTTTCCTTTTATATCTCCATGTGAGGATCAAGCCTGCTCAGCAAAGCTCGAGAGACGAAGTTATATCTTGCCGGAAGGATTGGATTTATACCGTGGGCTCGCATAACCCGAAAGATTTCAAAGTTTCTTAACCGCATTTAGAGACTAAAATGTCCTACAAAGCTTTCTGAAATAGGACTTGTTTTAGAGATAATGAATATTCTTGTGAAAATTTGTTTTTGTAATAATTCAGTGAAAAACGCCTTTTTTTCAATGCTATGCGGCTACTATGTGACTTGGTTTAGACATACCTACTTACTGCAAAATTTATCTATTGATAAAAACAAACCTTACTTATTTGTTGTAATGTTTTTTTTTTCGCCAGAATGTAGGAAGAGTAACGTGTTCTGTGCAAAAAACACAATTTTAGGTAAAATTTACCAAAAGTCATATAACATTTTTGCTCCTTATAACCTCAGGAATTCGTAGTTATAATTTGTCGGGTTACTCGACCCCACGGCGGTGTAAATCCAATCCTTACGTACGTGTCAACTTTACTCAGTTCACGAGGTGGTCTGTGATTAAATGAATTAACTTTAATGCAATGCATGTCCCAGTTTTTATTGAGTGATTGCAAAAGAAGGAGGCACTTGATTTGTGTAACATAACGATTAGGCAGCAATAACGATTAGTAATTTATACTTTTTTTCATGTAATGTACCTAATGTAATGTGTTAAAACAGTTCATAAAAAAACTCATGAATTCATATTCAGCTTTCGGTTAAATAATTCTGTATACTCTTACCCCATGTTGTTAATAAAAATTCTAAATACTAGATCATGAAATTAATGTAAACAACACCATAGCTGCCGTAATTAACTGGATGCAATATAATAATATGCAAATAAATTTATCTAAGACTAATTATATGAATTTTAATAGTTTAAACTGGACATTGAATATTAATTATAGTGGACATACCTTGGAAAATGCTAATGTAATTAAATTCTTGGGCCTGATTGTTGATACGGATTTAAAATGGAATGGACATATTGAACATGTATGTAACAAAATTAATCGATTTGTTTTTGTTATGAACAGACTGCGCGCAACGGCAGATCAAAAAACAGCATTGATAGCCTATCACGTATACGTGGAATCAGTGCTTCGGTATGGACTGATCGCGTGGATAAACGGGGTTGATGCTCAAAGGGCTTTCAACTGCCAAAAAAAGGTATTCGTGTCATACGTGGAGTGTGCCCAATGACTTCTTGTAAACCTCTTTTCTCGGAATTAAATATTCTTCCTCTACCCTGTCTCTATGTATTTGAAGACTCTAAATTTGGAAAACTGAATATGAACTTGTTTAAGACAGCAAAGGAGGTGTTTCCTAGAAACACTAGGAATACAAACAGGCTTGTTGTACCTAAACAGCAAAGAACTGCTGCTTTTAAGAAAAACTGTTAATGGGTGTCACCATATACAATAAGATACCAGACTATATAAAAGATATATACTAAATTTAAAACAGCGCTTTTTAAATGGCTGCTGGAAAAAAAACTACTCTATTAATGAATTTATTGCGGATAGTAATGTATAAAATTCATATTAGTAAAATGTATATTATAAATACTTTATACCATGACATTACATACTTAATTATTTTATTATCTATTGCTGGCACTGTACACTGCAAAATTGACTTATTGTTTATTCTATTTTAGTTTTAGTTAATGTAGTTTAGTAATTAAGTTAATTTAAGGTAGTTTTATGTAGTACAAATTTTATGTATTATAAGAGCCCATTTGCAAGCTGACAAATAACGTCTAAAATGGCTAGGACATGTAACTTTTGTAACACCTTTTTTGTAAACCCTTTTTATGTGCAAATAAATGATTATGATTATCATGATTATAAACCTTGACACACAGTTGTATGGTTTATACTAAGATTTACTAATCTCATTGTAGTTGCGGCTTTCTCGTTTCAGAGGCGAGAGATGAGTGACGTGGCGTCTGCTGCATCACGACAATTCGCGATACAAGAAGCCGCCTTTGTCCTCAATTGAGAATTAAAACTTCCCGCTTCTAAGAACGAGATGTGTCCGCCGGATTGTTTCATCTGCATGACTATTTTGGGGCACGACTTGTTTTTTTTTTGTTTCAGTGCTCATACGCAGCCTTGTACTTGAGAGACTCGGAAAATCGTAACGTTTACTAAAGTTCAAAGACATCAAAGAACATTTTGCGAACGATGCGTGTCGCTACGGCCTTTATAGTGTTATATGTAGCAACTGTACGTAGCTACGTATACATACCGTATTACTCGATCTTTTAGGCGTAAATCTAACAGATTTTATCGAAATATGTATATGTTTAAATCAGGATTGAGATTCTTTGTATCAGAACTCGAACAACTTTCTGAGAAATATCTTTACAAAGTGATCGATCCCAAAAGCTGGCAAAGAGTTGTTAATAGCCCCATATGTATATGCGAACCAGCTTTGCCTGTAAGATAGGGAAATATATAGAGAAAACTGGCTTCCATAGCACTTGACAGAGAGAGCGCGCTGCGCTATAAAAAACTAGTTACGCTCGGAAGGCGATCATTACTAAATTGTCTATGTTTTTTATTTGCCCTGGCTCTCAGAAACTATTTAACCTGCCTACTTCTTCAAGAGAAAAACTCTATCCAGCTTCCGCACGAGCTATTAAGTTCACGAGAGTTTAATCTTATTTCAATCAGAAGTATATAATTTGCACAGGAGACGTTGGATTAAATTTAATGCACGTAGATATAGACCTACATATCTTTTGTTTTTATTTGTTTGCCATATGAAGCAGGCTATATCATTAGCGCTATCAAAGATGGATTTGTTCGCTTTGAACTGTTTCTTTCAATTATTTGCTTTGCAATGAAATTTTTGCATGCATTAATATCAATGAGTCAACAGCATTTCAAGTATTTCAGCCAGTTAACGAAAGTTGGATGTAAAGTCAATGGTTATTTAAGACTTCTAATAGACGTTTCATTTTTGTTACAGGTAAGTAGCCGATATTAAGTTACGAAACATCCTCGATTATTGGAGGTTATGTCTCCAGGCAGAGTTTGTTTCGTCGGTGAGTAGTTTTACTATCTATATTCATCTTCCTAACGGCACCTTGATTTTTTACCACGGCTTGCTAAGGGAGCCTAGGGTGCACGCGCGGCAATGACCTGTAAGTAAGTAATTGACGCAGACACTAGTTTTTACTAATGCGATTACCAACTTACTCTTCAACCAAGTAGGCGACCGCGGTCGCTTAGACAATGACATAACCTAACGTTACATTTGAATATTGTAGTTATCAAAAATAATTGTATACCTACTACTCGTAGTTATGTCGTTTTAAAAACTGACGATATCAGTTCTACCGTGCAACATAATATTAGGAAACGCAAAGAGTAAACATTGCGCGATGAAAGGCGCGAGTTCGCATTAGATGGCCCAAAGTCGAAGTGAAGAAAGGGTGTTGTTATTAATCCGTAAATGTGTTAAGACTTGTGCTTTAGAGAGCGTGACAAAAAGCTAACGCTTTCTTTTGCTGCAGTTTGCTGTTATTTTAATTGCTCGTCCACTCGCTGCTCACTCAGTGAGCGTGATGAACTATGTCCATCACTAACCACGGGCATAATTCAGAAACTAACGTTTAAACAAATTCAATATATATCAGTGAGCCGCACTTTGCATATGTGACTGCGCTCGGCAGTTGGTTAACCCATGAAACTATACAGATATGTTTTCCATATCATCGGTATACGTGAAAAATACATGTGCGAATAAGGGCCCAGTTCCATTAACTGCCAGCTTCATGCTGCGCGACACAGCTTAACACCCTTAATTACTTTTATGCTAAGCAATTTATTGTTTGATGAGTTAGGTTGGCCTTTAAACTGTTACATACATATTTATGATGGCGTACGACATGTGTCTTCCTAAGCAGTATTTAAGGGTCATTTTTAGGGTTCCGTAGCCAAATGGCAAAAAACAGAATGTCTGTCCGTCCGTATGTCACAGCCACTTTTTTCCGAAACTATAAGAACTATACTGTTGAAACTTCGGAAGTAGATGTATTCTGTGAACCGCTTTAAGATTTTCACACAAAAATAGAAAAGAAAAATACAATAAATTTTGGGGTACCCCATACTTAGAACTGAAACTCAAAAAAATATTTTCATCAAATCCATACGTGTGGGGTATCTATGGATAGGTCTTCAAAAATGATATTGAGGTTTTTAATATCATTTTTTTTTTAAACTTAATAGTTTGCGCGAGAGACACTTCCAAAGTGGTAAAATGTGTCCCCCCCCTGTAACTTCTAAAATAACAGAATTTGCATGGTAATGTACATCATATATTTTTTTTTAACTAAAACTTCCACCATGTACCTAAACTTCCACCGAAAATTGGTTTGACCGAGATCTAGTAAGTAGTTTTTTTTATACGTCAAAAATTATAAGATGTAAATTTTATGAATAAATAATTGAATTTAATTTAATTGAATGGTACGGAACCCTTCATGGGCGAGTCCGACTCGCACTTTGCCGCTTTTTTTAATTGTTGGCGATTTTCCTTTACAATTAATAACCACGAGCACGCTCGGCTGTCCGCTCAGAGGGCCTACCGCGAACCACGTTCGACGTGTTACTTCTCTGTCGCACTTGTAAATTTGTACGTAAGTGTGATAGGGAGGCAACACGTCGAACGTGGTTCGCGGTAGGCCTCCAGTGCTTAGCGAGCTGCGACCTTAAGGGCAATTTTTGTATTGGTTATCGATTTTTTTTTCGTCAAATTTGATAAATAGATAACTCCCTCCGGAACTACATTCATATCATAACTCAAAGGAAATTTACATAGGTAGGTACCAACCTATCTACATTTTTGTCCTAAACTGGGATTTTATACTCATTCCACCTAGAATAAGGATCTTTTCAAAACTCATCAAAGTCTGACGAAATAAAAAAAATCGACTATAAATATAAATATTGCCTTTAAGGTACCGTGAGTTCAGGTCGCAGCTCGCGAAGCACTGAGCGGACAGCCGAGCGTGCTCGTGGTTATTAATTGTTATTAAATTATTATTTTTTGTAATAATTAACAAAAAAAAATCGATGAGATCAATCATAAATAAAATTGCGCATTTTTAGAAGCGATTTTCATATTACTAATTAACTTTTGTGCAATAATTGTTACAACATTTTAATGGTGCGTTATAGACCTATTTTCGTTCGTCGTGTTTTTTTCTATTGAGCGAAAGTTATTTAATCAGGTTTCGAATCGATGAAATTACTAGATTCAAGATTCATTAAGAAGAAAGGGTTCAAGATTGCTATTTATATTTTTTGGCAACCATATTACTGATCATCTACGTTTTTTCAAAAACTACTGTCTGAACCAACTACACCTTAAGCGTCAAGCAAACGGCACAGGGAATGCCACTATAAATAAATAATCCAAAATCAAAACTATTATAACAGAATAACAGATCATTTAATAGTTTATGAATATTTTGGTAATTAATTAATTTAACGAGTTTTGGTTGCAAAATGCATAAAACAACTAAAAATCAAAAACTGAATCGATAAAAAAATCTATTTGATCAACGAACCTGCTTTTAAAATTTCACGAGAATCTGTTGAGAATTGCGACCTGTACAGGAGAACATCCTGATATTCGAAGCATTTTTACCCAAGCTGAAAGGGAGACATTCGTGAACGATCGGTCAATAAGAAACGAATATCTTGAACAATCAGAAAATGTGATATTTAAACGCAGTAATTGTGCACTGTTTGCTGATACACGCCGTTGCTGCCGGATGTCGACTTTATCGTGGAAGCTGTGAATTCATACCAGATCACCGTTAACTCGTCGATTCTGCATCGAAACTATAAAACAATACCACATATAACCGTCCCTTTTGATAGTCATGAGCGCGAGCGGGATAGTTTTGTGCGTGGGATACGTTTGGAGAAATCGGTCTGTCGCATGCATCCGCTCGCTCCCGAATCGAAACGTGTTGGACATCCTCCATCTTGTTTATTACTTAATTTGTCCACGCCTCCATAATGCAGTCCTGCTGACTTCCTTGGAACGCAGACTAATATAAATAGGTTGAATGCTGCATTTCATTGACAGCCACTTTAGGGTTTTGTGCAATTTAAATGTAATGGAACTTTAAAACAAATTTTAATTTTTTTAACAATAATTATGTTAGTATGTGAATCCAAGTTTTTATAAAATACATAGTCGTTTCAGCGAACGGTCTCATACCGAAGAGTTTCGACCAACACCTTGAGAGACTCTCGCTAGGTGGCTGAATCAAGGGTCAGATGTAAAATGTGGTAGGTAATCTTGGATACGGTGCGGATAGTCCGGCAGTTCCTCTCTCTGCGGCCCTGACCACCGGCAGCTTGGGCCTTGCCCCGCTTCTGGCGGCACCCTAGGTTAGGTTTTGTATAGTGTGTTTATACATCATATTTTGAATTGTTTTTGTTTTTATATTTTACTTTTATACTCACATTGTAAAACCCTAACCTAAGTAATAAATAAAGTGAATAATAATAAGGTGATACATAATGTAACTTATTATTACTTCATAAAATATCGTTGTTTATGCTGGCTTTACTACAATTAATTACGTGATTGTAATATTTGTAACGATACACCGAGTTTCTCTGTAGCCGTATAACATTTTTGCATAAGCAGCTTCCCTTGTCCTTGTAGGTACACTGTTGTGTGTGAATAATAACATATAACGTTATTATGCTGTATAAGCCAGAGTATAAGGCCCATGAAACAAGTTTTTTTTTATTACAAACGACGACTACATATTTTTAAGTTTATAAATAATATCCTTAAACACTATTTATAAACTTTTAAATATATGTACTAGCCATAAGATAGCACCGTACTGTATTGTCATTTTATATTGCATAATATGTTTATTTAATTAACGAGTTTAAGATATTCAGCAAAAAAAAAAAACAGTTCTATATTCCAGTAAATAACTTCTACCATTACTTCCATAATGTTGTGTTTTGGCCTGATTTTAACGATTTCGTGCCAAAAATATTATTTCCGCATCGAACGCCAATGCAGATGTGCCATTTCACGCATACAAATTGGGCCAGGAACGTGTTCCACAGCTATACATTTGGAAGAAAAATTCCAAACAAATTAATGCACGGCTTCGGTTGTTTAGACAACTATAACATATGTATTGGTTTTAGTTTATATGACAGATTGGGCAGATTTGATGTAGTTCGCGTGCCCGTGTGACCCCACGTGGGAGAAGCGCACTCAACGCGTTGAAAACGTCGTTTGAACGATAGACGGGTAACATCTTTAAGCCTTCTGAAACGTAGGTGCTTGATGCGGTAGCGTTGACTCAGTAAGTCGGTCTCGATATAGTTCAGTTTCCCTTTTATATCTCCTTTTGTACTGTTTACGTCTCCGACAGCACAGCTAAGCTTTTACTCTGTTTATATGTTAATTATAGCCGAGAAAAGTTATGTTTATCCTCGCCTTCCGGCGTTTGGCCGACATAAATCTCAGCGACGTGTAAACAATTTGTATTTTTCAAAACCTGAGTTTTTATTGATGATTTTTCACAATTATTCTTTTTTTTTAACAAAACTCTTGCCTTTTTTTAATATTGCATATCACAAGATAGTGCTAGCTAGTGGTAGTACCTTACTTACCTAATGCTTATCTTGACATTCTACAAGTAAACACTACTTACCTGGTGTGTATTTTATTTTATACACGTAATAATAGGACGGTGCCGGTGACACAACGGCCCTATTTACCTATCAGCGCTATCGCCATTGCTCAATCGTTGCACAGTTGTCGTTTGTACATTGACATGCCTAACCTAAACAGTATTTACATAAAAGTTCATTTCAACTCGCGTGCCCTATCGAGTTGACGATATAAAAAGAGTTTTGTGGAATTATCATGTCGTCGCGTGCCCTCGTTTCGGCTATCAGTGTCAATTTGTCCAAGTGAAGTTTCAATTAGTGTGAGTAAGTTGCCTACGAGTTTATATATGGACCCCTCGTGGAGCGACGATGAACTCGGTTGGCTTTTGTTTGGTATGTTCACTCTACATTTTTGATAGCGGTAAAGTAGGGGAGACTGAGGTGAGTTAAAACTGAGGTAGGTTGAAACTACGTCAATTTTGAGACATCTATGACTGTTACCGAGCTGGAAAAACGTTGTTTTGCTGCGTTCCACCGACCACTCGTCTCCCAATACGTGTCCTTGCCTCAAGAGTCTCAAGACGATTATAATTACCACAAAATTGACGTTGTTTCAGCTCACCTCGGTCTCCCCTAACTTAAGTATATTATAAATTTACTAGTGTTGGTGAAACTTGAGCCTTTATATTTATCGTATTATTTCTCTGTCTTCAGGATAATATGTAATTGGTTACGTATTAGGCTATTACTATTTTACTACACGTAAAAGTTTTTTTTTTAGTTATTATAGTACACGTTTGTGTGAAGTTATCATGTTTATATTACATTATATTGTACAATATAAATAAAATAGGTATATTTGCAAATAATAATGTTTTTAATTGCCATTCACTTTAAGGATATTTAAGTTTCGGTATGTCGCGTAAAAGAGTGTGTAAGTTGCAATTTTTACTGAAATATTCGATCATCTGTCATTCATCTATAATATTTAGTTTCCAAATATGTATAAATCATCCGTGATTTTCGTAATAGGCTAAATGACTATAATAAAAACTTTTTATTAATGGTATCAGCGGATGTTTGTTTTTAAGTTAAAATGTTTTGCCGTTTTTGCACTGCGAAAACTAAAACCCCTTACATATATCTTGGGACGCCTTAAGATCCGTGTACTATGCGCATTTCCACTCATTAATATCTTACGGGACAATAATATGGGGAAACTCGACAGATGCAAGACGAATTTTAGTTATTCAAAAACGCGCACTACGTATCCTGGCCGGAGTGAATGCTAGACACTCGTGTAGGGATCAGAGGGCCTACCGCGAACCACATTCGACGTGTTGCCTCCCTATCACACTTACGCACGAATTTACAAGTGCGACAGAGAGGCAACACGTCGAACGTGGTTCGCGGTAGGCCCTCTGTTTGTAGAACATCGTATTATGATGCACTTTGCCTTATATATTTTCGAAATCATTATGTTCGTTAGAAACAATATATCCGATTTCAAACGCGTTCATGTTGAGGGTATAAATGTCCGTCCAACGGGACGGCTGAGAACTGTTCCCCGTCATATGGCCTTAGCTCAAAAAAACCCTCGTGTGATAGGATCTACATATTATGACCGACTTCCAGCCGATGAACTGTGTGATCTGTGTGATCAGACATTCAAACGCCGATTGAGAGATTTTTTGTTGGATAGACCGTTGTATTCTGTTATCGAATTTATGAACAGTGTATAGATTTTGACGAGCCTCTACAGGAGAAACTACCTTGACATTATTTTTAAAATCCTAGTATCCTGTAATTATTTAATTTTTGAATTGATATTTTATTGATTATGTTTTTGTATATCTGTTTTGACGATCATAATATGAATTCTTGTAGATTGACATGCCTGCAATTTATAATGTAACCTGTATTATGAAATAAATCAATCTAAACACATTGCTTATTATTACATTATTTTTGGTATAAGACTGTTAGTTGGCTAAATAAAAAATATAATCACAAAAAGACGGACTCTGCTCACAAAACGCTCCTACCAAAATAACAAGGGATGGTGAAGTCATGATTACTGAGAAGCGTTTTGAAGTATGAATAAAAAATTTTTGGCAAAAATTTCAATTTTGGTACAAGCCTTTATCGCTGACTATACTTTTATTTCCACAGGTAACTAATAGTCACCGAAACAATTCTAACAACCCCAAAAACTATTTTGCGTTGTTTTATCATCGAGTTCCCATAGCCACCTCCTGTTTCCATCATCAGATCTATTGCATGCATAATATTACATTGTCATCCGATTCACATAATATGTAAAATTTTTACATATTATGTTAAATTTGTATGCAAAATTTCAGCTGAATTGGAAATCGGGAAATGTGTAAAATTTAGCTATTATTTTTACTTTCTAAAGTATGTAGTACTTATAAGTTGCTTATTTAATTATATTACATTTTAGGAGAGGCCGGAAAACCGCTCAAAGATGGACGAGTGAGTTTGAGCTCAAATAATAGGAGTCCATCTTTAGCGTTTCCGGCCGAGGCATTACATAGTGCTTTTCACGACTACTGTGAGGAAATAAGAAATCATTTGCATAACTATAAGTACTTTAATAGAAATTAACATTTATATTGGCGCGAGGACAATTGTTGAAAAAAAGCGATGTATTTTTGGCAGGAATATTTAAGTATATTTTCTTCACTAAAAGAACTCTTTTAGTGAAGAAATTCTTTTATAGGGTAGATACATGTTTCTTGTATTTTTTTTGCCAAATACAATTTACACTATCTAATTCAGTAAGTATTTTCCGATCCCGCCTTTTTTTACTTTTTTATCACTTTTAAGAGACGTTTTTCTGTTGTTTGCTTTAAACCGATTCTAAACTTAGAAAACCACATACAGCTACAAAAGTAAAAACGCCTTCAGCGTGAACTGAATGGTTTTGACGTTACTTTTTTTTTAAACAAATAATTGGATCTATAAATAACCTAATTTTATTTTTGAAGGAAAATGTTGCTACAGCTATTGCCTACTTTCTAGCTTGGTTTTAGACCATCTATTGCCACATTTCCGATTAGTGGCGTGAAAACATACATAGTTACTTATTGTCTCGTGTATTGACCGTTAAAACATATTTAAATTTTTCTATTTCATAGGAAATGAAATACATGCCATTCTGAAACATAGCCTGTGCTTTGTCCTTCCTTCGAATTCGAGTTTCAGGCACCCGTCGCGACTACAAATTTAATTGTTTACTTACTTATTCTGATTATACTAGGTGATGATATTTTTATTAATCAAATGCAGTTTTTTATACAGATTCTGCTGAAATGACTTTGATTTGTATTGTATGAATAAATCATAAAAATCGGGATAAATGTACCTTACTCTTTATAGTATAAGTACATAACATGTACATACGGTAATCATATCAGTACGGTGACAGATGACTTCCCAATACAATTTTGCAAGATTTTGCGTTTTAAGGCTTTAAATTGTATGGAGATGACATCTGTCTCCGTACCCAAGCTGTTTGAAAAATATATACTTTAGATATCCATTATATCTGATCCAGGCTTTTGCTTACTAAAAGTAAACTCGATGATAAGGCTGAAGGCCCGGCTTGATAACGTACTTACTTATCTTGCGACTCAAGTTTTTTCTGCGAACCCACTCGACGGGCCCGTACTTTTATGGCATCGTCGGTGCACAAAACCGCGTGGTACCTATATTAAGGGTTGATGTCCATAGCTTTCAATAAATTAATAATGAATAAATGTTTTCATAACTGTTCTGGGTCTACGAACTACGTGTATATTTTACATAGATAGTCATACTAGTGTAAAAAGTAAATGCTAATTTGTAACATAATGACTTAATAATGCATGACTAGTTTTGTAGCAGCGTCAGCCCTAAGTTGAAGCGTTGGGTCTCGATGGTTGGTAAACAGTCGCAACAAGCCCGCGAAGCGCGCCGAACGTCCGCGCTCGGTTGCCACCACGGTTCGGTGTGCTCGTTTGCCCGTCTCGCCTCGGGTGCTGCGCTCCGTTGTTCCTCGCTACGCGTTTACAATACACAGGAACTCCGCGTGACACGTTCAGGAACATTATATGTGGTGGCATTGGGTCTGTTTATGTCTTTATTCGTGTCAATTACAATACACTGTGGTACATAACATATCATTATTATGGTATGATCTATAGATATTCGGCTTAAGAAGTCGATATTTAGTCGAAAAGTGTTATTGCCTGGATTACTGGATTGTAAATCATTGTTGCACATTACAACGAACATCCATTGACCATGTCAATAATGTTCAAATTATCGGTTTGAATTGTGTAGTATCCGTGACTAATTTACTGTATCTCGAACGTCTCGAGTTTACCTTACTGAGCACGTTTGTAAACAAGTTTACGTAAGTTATATAATCTGATCAATTACGTTCCGAACTTTCAAATGTCAAAGACGTCGCGAGACTGGCCAGATGAGTTTGGCGGGTCACCGAAATGTCAAATTTGTTTTGAATGTGGCAGTAGCCTCAGGGAGCGATGTAGTGTAATAATCAATCACCCAGCAAATCGATTGACTCCGTTGGCCTTAGCATCGTATCATACGCTAGGATGCTGGGCTGTGTAGGAGAATACTATATTTAGACACTTCCACACCGATCGTCACCCTTTGCAATGGCATTCAACGTTCAACTTATAACAGGCTTATGAAAAATCCATATCCTCCACCTTCAATATGACATGCAGGAAGGAAAAGCAAATGTATATGCAGGTAATGATGTCGGAAGGAAAAACAAATAGAGATGTTTTATGCGGCGTATTTAGCAAATAATAGACCAGCGGTTGAACAAAAATGGGTTTCGATAATATTAAAGTTTTTTCTTTTTTGATATGTCATTGGGAGTATGTTAAATAATACTTTGGTAAAAAGTTAGAAATTTTAAAGTTGAGCTTTCGGTTATATTTAAATATTTTAATTTTTGCTAATAACTAAGTAAATATAGAATTAAAGTTACAGAAAACTTTAGCATATCGAATAACACTTCAATTTATGTACAATTTTCAGTTTTTAGAAATCTGGAACAGCTGCTTTCTGGTAAACGTAAAAACACGAGTTATTTTGTAAATATAGAATTAGAGTTGCTGATATTGCAAAATTACGATATTATCGATCAACTTAGTATTCTAGTAAAAAGTTAGACATGTAGACAATGTGCTTGTCTAGATATTGATTTCAGGTTAAGCAGTATAGCTAATATTGAATTAAAGTTTGTAGAGTTAATAATAATCGATCATCAACAATGATCTCAGTTACTAAACAAAAATTTAGAAATATAAAATCACGGCGACACTCATTACTGATATGTATGCATTCCTTGCTTATATAAATACGTTACGTTTCAAACGCGCGGCAAGTTTGCGCGCGCCGCGCGCTGTGGCAGGAGGCAGCGAACAACGGTAGTGGGGAGCGGGGTGCCCTTGACTGCGTCTACGGTCCATCAAAGAAATTCCTAAAGCGTGTTTTAAATTAATAGCAATAGAAATTTTTTATTTTGTTGTTACTATAATAGGTATTGCCCGCGGTTTCGTTCACGTAGAATTCGTTATCGCGTTACATGAATATTATTTATTTATTTAAACTATTGCACAAACAAAAAAAAACACAAATGGCGGACTTAATGCCAAAAGGCATTCTCTACCAGTCAACCATTGGGTCAAATAGAGACAAAAATAACACATTCCCATACAGATGACCACCCTTCCTTGTACCATTTTAAAAGCCAGTTGCAGCTTTTCTTTCCCGATTTTTTTCAGATGTTTGGACTTGGTATTTTCCTCGCGATAGTTATTTGTTTTAAGGGGAATGTTGTTGTTAACCGCTAATGCTAATATTGATAACCGATAGTTATATAGAGATACGTTATAAGGTATGTGCACCCTCATGTTATTTATTTCTGATAAGAAATAAATGTAAGACAAAATTCACAGTGATACATTTCAAGTAGGTTGCCTTGTAAGATTGCGTACGGATAGTTTTTTTGTTTGTTATTTCATCGTATGATATATCAAATGAAAGCTTATTTGAAAGTTGCCGTATTAAAAAAGTTGGTCCAGTTAATGGTCGCCTAGATTAACCGATTTTTATATAAAATGTAGGCAACCATGGACTGGACCAACTTGTTAAAAAGGCAACCTAGTACAGTTAGTAATATAGTACCTGGGCGACCGAGCTTTGCTCGGTTATAACTAGGTATTTATTGTAATTTGGTGGTGATAATGTACATAAACTTAAAAAGTAAAATGTGAACTGACAATTATTATTATTTACAATCGATTTTAACCTTACAGCACTTGTCACAGAGTAACGCCATCTATTGTCGATTTCTCTTATTACATAGGTCATTTTTTTTACTAAATTAAACTTGTGTAAAACAATAAAAATTAAAAAATTATATATAAACTTGAACATATAAAAAAAAAACAAAAGTTAGTCACCGGGCGAGATTCGAACCCGTAACACTCGTTTAGGAGTCCGCGTCTTAACCCGCTGGACCAGACGGACAGTGGCCGGCAACACGAAATTAGTGACCATATTCTGCGTCGAAAGAAAAACGCATGAAAACTCGAAAACACGCGTTTTCCCAAACATAAGACTTATCTAGATAGATTGTATACCCCCAAAAACCCCTATATACCAAATTTCAGCGAAATCGTTAGAGCCGTTTCCGAGATCACAGAAATATATATACAGGGTGTCCCAAAAAGGACACGCCATAGCGACACTGGAGGTAGACCAGCCTGAGAGGGTTCCAACCAACCTAACATGACCCTAGTAAAAGTTGCACCGTTTTCAAGTTATTTGCAATTTAACGTTTTTCGTGAATTTTGACCGTTTTCAGCATTGTTAGGCTCAGTGTGCACTTATAAAGCCCTTAAAATAAGTTTTTTTTATGTGTACGGCACCATGAATAGTTAATTAGGATAATAAAAGAGATATTTCATCGATAACTTACGTGAAATGTAAAAAAACAAGGGCTTGATCTAAAGTTTTATTCGCAGCGAAACATCAATTTCAACTTTGACCACCTGCCGTGAAAAAAAACTACTTAAAAGGTAACAAAAAAATAACGCTATAATATTAAGCATTTTATGCAGATTCTAAAATGGTATAAAACATGCACATTTCTGCCATAAAATAATGAGTTATTATCATCTTTCGAATGCCTCATAAAGCTAAGTTGGCCTAGGGAATCTGCAATCCTTTTTGGATGTGTTTCGAGCTGCCTCCAATTACGCGTACCTAATTCATCTTGGATTCTTATTGGCTTTGAGTGCAAGTTCTCAAATGGTTAAGAGAGTGAGACAACATGAAATGCACTCGCTCTATCTCGCTCTTTTTATCTCAACTTTGTCACACGGTCAACTGCTACCTGGGATTATCCTACGGATTATCTCTTTAAAAACAGAAGGAGGAGGGATAGCCACTAGTCATCCTTATCTCTAGTAAGTATTTAGGAATCCTAATCCTGATTAGTTCGTTACCGTGTGTTTCGTGCAATTGTTGTGTTATCTTTGCTGCTGTGTATTCGTGGTCCTAAACAAATCTAATTGGCTTTCATCTGGACTCTGATTTCTTTTTGACTTGGTATGTTTGTGGGACTGAAACGACAACTTGGCACCGCTCACGGACACTGATTATTGCTTTTTGGAACCTCTCCATCACAATGGCAGATCACAACTACACCGATCGTGAGTACAGTGACATGCACATGATCTATGGAGAAACTAGGCGTGTCTCTAACAGAGGAATTGTCTCATACAACGCCAGATCAGCTGCAAGATTGTACAATCAAAGGTATGCCAATCGGCATGCCACGAATCATGAAATCATTTTAAGAGTTGTGAATGCATATCGAAATGGCAGAAGGCCAGGACAGGCTTACGCTGAAGGAAGGCCCCGGACTATTGACGACGACGTGGTTTTAAATATGGTACAAAGAGAGTCAGAAATTTCTCTAAGAAATATTGAACGTCGTATCGGCGTAAATAAATCCTCAGCGCAGAGAACTTTAAAACGTCATAAATATCATGCGTATCATATTCAACGCCTGCAAACACTTCTTCCGACGGATTACGCACCCCGCGTTGAATTTTGCCGACAAATGCTTCAAAAACTGGAAGAAAATGAAAACTTTTTTAATGAAGTGATGTGGAGCGACGAATCCACGTGTAGAAGAGATGGGTATCTCAATCTCCACAATATTCATAGCTGGCAAATTGAAAACCCACACGAAGGGAGAGAAGACCGGTCCCAACATCAATTTAAAATTAATTTGTGGACGGGAATATTTAATGGCCAAATAATAGGACCGGTCGAGTTGCCAGCTATTTTAAATGGGAGAAATTACTTGCAGTTCTTGCAAAACGATCTGCCAGTTTTACTTGAAGACACACCGCTCGCACTGAGACAGAGGATGTGGTACCAGCAAGATGGCTGCCCAGCACATTTCGCTCGCGATGTTCGCGACCATCTCTCGCAGACATTCCCAAGAAGATGGATCGGCCGATTAGGACCAGTATTATGGCCACCGCGTTCGCCGGACCTAAATCCATTGGATTTTTTTTATTGGGGATGCTTAAAAGACAAGGTCTACTCCGAGCCAATAAGGTCCCAAGACGAACTACGGCGACGTGTATTTCAGGCAGCACGAGACATATCCGAAATTAACTTAAGGAAATTAACAAGAAATTTCAGAAGACGCTGCCAAGCGTGCATACGAGTCGGTGGCAAACAATTTGAGCACCTGTTGTAAAAAATAAATAAATCAATGAAACTTCAATCTGTATTACATTTTTTTCGAACCTTTCTTACTTCATGATATCCTTACTTAGTAGCAATGATATCATAACAGCTTACGCATTCTGGAATGCTTATTAGATATGGATGACACAATTGTACAAACAAAAGCTTACACTTCTGTCTTCAAAGAGATAAGCCCTACGATAATCCCAGGTAGCAGTTGACCGTGTGACAAAGTTGAGATAAAAAGAGCGAGATAGAGCGAGTGCATCTCATGTTGTCTCACTCTTTTAACCATTTGAGAACTTGCACTCAAAGCCAATAAGAATCCAAGATGAATTACGCGTCATTGGATTGCAGATTCCCTAGTCCAACTTAGCTTTATGAGGCATTCGAAAGATGATAATAACTCATTATTTTATGGCAGAAATGTGCATGTTTTATACCATTTTAGAATCTGCATAAAATGCTTAATATTATAGCGTTATTTTTTTGTTACCTTTTAAGTAGTTTTTTTTCACGGCAGGTGGTCAAAGTTGAAATTGATGTTTCGCTGCGAATAAAACTTTAGATCAAGCCCTTGTTTTTTTACATTTCACGTAGGTTATCGATGAAATATCTCTTTTATTATCCTAATTAACTATTCATGGTGCCGTACACATAAAAAAAACTTATTTTAAGGGCTTTATAAGTGCACACTGAGCCTAACAATGCTGAAAACGGTCAAAATTCACGAAAAACGTTAAATTGCCAATAACTTGAAAACGGTGCAACTTTTACTAGGGTCATGTTAGGTTGGTTGGAACCCTCTCAGGCTGGTCTACCTCCAGTGTCGCTATGGCGTGTCCTTTTTGGGACAGCCTGTATATATATATACAGGATGATTCATGAGACGTGAGCAGGACTAAGCCTACACAATCAGTAAATGTTAATGAACCGTTCATCATCATATTTAAGTAAAACAATCTCGCTTTATTTCTGTTATTTAACTTTTTGGGAAGGACAAATTTGATAATCTACAATCATGGACACCCTACAACACTTAATTAACAAAGATAAAACCTCTTTAACCGTTATGACAGCAGTTTGATTATGAAGAAAACAAAATGTCACACTTGAGTGAGATACGATTTTTCAAAAGTAACCAGACTCCGATGACATTCAATTTGTCACTTGTTATGGATAAAACAAATAGGGTGACCATACATGGCGTAAATAAATTATAACATTTTTTTTGAACAGTAAAAAATAAAATAACGTTAATCTCACAAATACTGGTACGAAACAGTTGCTTATAACTTACTGAATGCTCAAGCTTGATCCTGCTCACGTCTCCTGAATCACCCTGTATATATATATATACAAGAATTGCTCGTTTAAAGGTATAAGATAAAAAAACTTTTCTTTTGATATATCATGTGACGTTTTCGTTTACTCAGTAAAAGCACAGTGTAATAACCGGCCAAGAGCATGTCGGGCCACGCTCAGTGTAGGGTTCCGTAGTTACTCTTCCGTCACAATAAGCTAAACTGGAGCTTAAAGTATAGTAAATTGTTAACCAAGGGATGAAACGGTACCTTTCACCCGAGTTAAACAAATAGGCAAATTTGCATAATCAGTACCTAATTAAATTAAGTCTTTTTACTATGAAAGGAAAACTTTTTGCGATAACTCAAAAACAGCTAAACTGATCATACCTGCTATAGTTTTCATTTAATGTCTTTCTTAAGCTCTACTTCCAGGATTTTTTTCATATTTTTTGGACCTATGGTTCAAAAGTTAGAGGGGGGGGGACACATTTTTTTTTTCTTTCGGAGCGATTATCTCCGAATATATTCACTTTATCAAAAAATGTTTCTTGAAAACCCCTATTAGTTTTAAAAGACCTTTCCAACGATACCCCACACTCTAGGGTTAAAACGAAAAAATAAATTCACCCCCACTTTACGTGTAGGGGAGGTACCCTAAAAAAAATTAAATTTTTAGATTTTATTGTACGACTTTGGCGGCTTTATTGATTTATATATCCATGCCAAATTTCAGCTTTCTAGCACTAACGACCACGGAGCAAAGCCTCGGACAGACAGACAGACAGACAGACAGACAGACAGACGGACATGGCGAAACTATAAGGGTTCCGTTTTATGCCATTTGGCTACGGAACCCTAAAAAGTAACAGTGGGCCGACGCCTTTGATGTTTGCGTAAATGCCGACACCGCTCAAGGTCTCCGTACCTACCTAGGGTTATCACAGACTTACACAACTGCCCAAAAGAGGATGGAAATGTTTTTAGTTTTCATGTTGTATGATGTATGTGTACTAATTTTACAAATGACGTCCATTTTGGAAATAAAGATGGCGGACGTCACTTTTTTGAAAAAGTCGTCATGGGTGTTGTTTTCTGGGTTTTTAGGGGTGTGGATTTCAAAAATGGCATCTATTTTGAAAATAAATATGGCGGACGCTACTTTTTGAAATGGGTGTCGATGTGTGTAGCCGTGATATCAACCACCTTTAATTCTAAAATGGTCTCTATTTTTGAAATCTGCACCAACAAGAACCGCCAAAATTGACGTCATTTTTGTAATTGGAACCCCGAGGAACCTCGGAGATGACACCCATATCGATTTTTAAGAAAAATTAATGTCCGCCATCTTGGATTTCAAAATAGACGTCATTTTCGTAATCGGAATCCTGAGGAACCTCGGATATGACACCCATATCGACTTTTAAGAAAAAATAATTTCCGCCATCTTGGATTTCAAAATGAACGTCATTTTCGTAATCGGATCCCCGAGGAACCTCGGAGATGACACCCATATCGATTTTTAAGAAAAATTAATGTCCGCCATCTCGGATTTCAAAATGAATGTCATTTTCGTAATTGGAACCCCGAGGAACCTCGGAGATGACACCCATATCGATTTTTAAGAAAAATTAATGTCCGCCATCTTGGATTTCAAAATAGACGTCATTTTCGTAATCGGAATCCCGAGGAACCTCGGATATGACACCCATATCGACTTAAGAAAAAATAATTTCCGCCATCTTGGATTTCAAAATGAACGTCATTTTCGTAATCGGATCCCCGAGGAACCTCGGAGATGACACCCATATCGATTTTTAAGAAAAAATAATGTTCGCCATCTTGGATTGCAAAATGGACGTCATTTTCGTAATCGGAACCTCGAAGAACCTCGGAGATGACACCCATACCGATTTT
The DNA here is from genome assembly GCF_033807575.1 of Cydia pomonella. Classification (NCBI taxonomy): domain Eukaryota; kingdom Metazoa; phylum Arthropoda; class Insecta; order Lepidoptera; family Tortricidae; genus Cydia; species Cydia pomonella. The sequence continues at coordinate 41,367,704 of NC_084703.1, forward strand.
TAAGAAAAATGAATGTCCGCCATCTTGGGTTCCATAATGGATGTCATTTTTGTAATCGGCACCCTAAGGACTTTCAAAAATAATGAAAACATCAAATACTACATGATACATATACAAACAGAAGCAAGAAACAATTTCTTGCTTTTTAAAGTCTTAAACTACTCATAATTTCTTAAAATAAGTTATAAAACATGTCCGCCATTTTGAATTTGAAAATTGATATCATAATTATGATATATTTTTGTTTACACTGAGACAAATAATTAGCACATGTCGTATGAAATATTTTAATTGTGTGTTTTTTTTTATTTATTTTTATACTACGTCGGTGGCAAACAAGCATACGGCCTGCCTGATGGTAAGCAGTATCCGTAGCCTATGTACGCCTGCAACTCCAGAGGAGTTACATGCGCGTTGCCGACCCTAACACCCTCCCACCCCTCGTTGAGCTCTGGCAACCTTACTCACCGGCAGGAACACAACACTATGAGTAGGGTCTAGTGTTATTTGGCTGCGATTTTCTGTAAGGTGGAGGTACTTCCCCAGTTGGGTTCTGCTCTAGATCTGGAATGACATCCGCTGTGCTGTGCTCTACCACACAGAGCCAGATGACATTTACAATGCCCATACCTCTCTTATAATGCCTGTGCTAAAAATGTGATTGCGAACTACCTGCAATAACTATACAGTACCTGGGCGACCGAGCTTTGCTCGGTTATAACTAACTATTTATTGTAATATGGTGGTGTATAGGTGATAATCTTAACTACATTCTTTTACTAAATTAAACTTGTCTAAAACAATAAAAATTAAAAAATTATATATAAAATTGAACATATAAAAAAAAAAAAGTTAGTCACCAGGCGAGATTCGAACCCGTAACACTCGTTTAGCAGTCCGCGTCTTAACCCGCTGGACCAGACGGACAGTGGCCGGCAAAACGAAATTAGCGACCATATTCTGCGTCGAAAGAAAAACGCATGAAAACTTGAAAACACGCGTTTTCCCAAACATAAGACTAATCTAGATCGATTGTTTACCCCCAAAAACCCCCATATACCAAATTTCAGCAAAATCGTTAGAGCCGTTTCCGAGATCCCGGAAATATATATATACAAGAATTGCTCGTTTAAAGGTATAAGATAATTAGGCATTAAAACACTCGTGTGATCTTTTTAAGAAACTCACTTCGTTCGTTTCCTAAGCCCACACTCGTGTATTTTAATGCCTTTTATTATGTAGCAGTAACATAAACTACTAATATATGTTGAAAGTAAGTACAGGCGGCTAACACAATGGTAACAAAAGACAAAAGTTTTGAAAATGTAATTTTCATCATCGTCACTTGGCTGTACATTTGAGGGCCTATCGCTTACCACGTTCGACGTGTTACCTCTCTGTCGCACTTGTAAATTCGTACGTAAGTATGACAGGGAGGCAACACGTCGAACGTGGTTCGCGGTAAGCCCTCTGATGCCACCTCCATTAGTCTTTTGTACGCCGGTATAGCCTTCGACTCAATGTATAATCTACACTTTTTATGGAAACGTAGTTCCTCCTTCAAGTAGAAATATTTTTCCTTTCCCATCACCAAGAAAGATTATTTGCTCGCAGTTATTAACTGCTCAATTCCTCGTTTTTTCTCTGTTACTAAGTCAGTACAGTACAGTACACATATCAAACATTTTTCACTCATTTTGAAGTCATAATAACTTTTATTCTATAATTAAATTCATGTAATGTCCGCATCTAATTTATGTGCACGATAAACAAACAAATGAATGATTTGAAAGAAAAGACAAACAGCGCTTGCGAAGCTGAGCGGGGGGCGCGGGCGGGGCGAGGTATCTATCGCTCACCAGGTCGGCTACGATAGGCTCCCGCGCGCCGAGCCGACATGTTGACGGACCAGCGCGGCGTGGTTATGAATTTCGCGCCTTTTTAAGTTGATTTTACTATTACAATGTAAGCTACACACAGATATTTCTACCTTTCCATAAAATGGCTGCATATATTATTTTATAGTAATAGACTTATCTCTACGGACTTTAATTCAATATTAGATCTTACAGGACAAAAAACGCATATTAATTGTAAAGCACATATCCTATTCTTCTAATTTTTTGCCTTGCCTATTAACTTAAGAATTTAGATATGATATTGTGGATTTTTCAAACTTTAATTCAATATTGACAAAATAATAAGCTAATTTGAGTTTGACAAAGTAGCACGTTGATTTTTTTTCTAAAAATTTGATAGCATAAAGCCTCATATATATTATAAAAGACGATGCTTAAATTTTGTACTTTAATTCAATATTCAAAATTCATCAATAAAAATACATAAATACCTTATTTATATCTAACGCTCGTTCTAAATTTTCTTCATATATTACAAATATGCTTAAAAATATGTCCCATACCAGATAAACATCACTTTTCACTCTTTAGAATTATCGAAACTTATAGGGCAAAAATCCGGTCCCACTATTGGTCTATAACCTGCCTTAATTGTTTTAAAAATAATTTTGTAGTTATTCCAGTTTAAGTCGGAGCAAGAAACGCTTGATGTTTTCACAAATTTCAAGACATTCCTATCACAAAACCTTTTACAAACTCAGACGTGACCATCGCTTCTCGGTTCAATTGTCATTAATAAAAACACTTTTGATACGCTCGAACGACAATAAATAATATTCCATACATTTTAACAACAAATTTTCTGTAGATTGTCAAGGCTTACGGATTACAATAAATTCTGTTTAAACTTCACGTTATCTTTAAAGTTTGTTTATGGGCCAGTATAAATAAAATCGTACATTAAAAGTATTCCGACGTTATTATTATTAAGTAAAGTTCAGAAGCATCTGTCGCGCCGGGTGGCTGAAATCACGCGTGTGCATGTCGTGCACATCATGCGTCGTCGGGCCCGCATCCCGCTACCTGCTTCGCCCACCATTGTTGCCCCTCTCTATCGTTACAATACAACCTGCTAGGACAGTATTGTTCTAACCAAAAACCCCACGCTTTATATTCAAGTGCGTCATCAGGGCACTTGATCCTCTTGAACATTGGAATGTTGAACTTTAGGGTTAAGAATCCCAAATTACTTCGACAACGTCCATTATAATTATGAATTTTTGACATGATCTTGAGGGCTTGCATTATATTACAAACAACTCGGGAATATAGATGCCTTAGAATGCAGGTAAACGATCATAATAGGGCGGTCGTTCCTACTACTTCTTTGTCACTCTGGGCACGTTCCTCGCCTATCGTCACCGTGCTTCACTGATTGTATGCGCAAAGAATTTGATACTGGCCGTTCAACAAACGTTGGAATTTTAATCGCCGTTACACCAAAAATATCGTTTTACACAAGAAAGATTTGCGAAACGGTCGGCTGTGTAAATGTGTAAAGATATTGATTTCCTAGTAAAATAAAAAATTAAAATAAGCGTGTACTGTGTTCCTTGTATATGGAAGTTTTAAGTGGCGGCTCCTCATTTTAGTTTCTGGTAGACGGTGTAATAAATCGCATTAGTGAGCCCCGGTGACAGATAAGAGTGTGGTTATCGTCAGCGGCCCGAATTCCCCGCGTCGCCGATAACTGCCGTGAGAATACTCGTAGGGATAATCTGGGACTCGAAACAAGTGAACGTTTAGACATAAAACAGGAGTTTGCCTTAGTAAATTTATATGTAGTGTTCAGTGAGGCAAGATTTCGGTTTTGTAAAAAAGTTGCTTTTCCTGTTGTAACGAGATCGAAGGAGTAATTTAATACATTAAGTATAGTTAGTGGTTCACAGTTGACGCGATGTCATCGAGTTTCATCAATGTGTTGGTCTTATTTGTGCTCTACGTGTAAGGCTAATGGTAAGCTGAGATCGGGTGCAAGCGTAAGTGTGATCGCTTATCTCGGGCTATATCATATAAACGTCCAGTCTTAGTGTATGTTGTTCGTATATCACACATGGAACTTAAGTAATTGAGCTACTTAGCTACATAGCTGAACAAAGTATGGCGTTAAACTAGGGAGCGTGCGAGAATGTACTTAAAGTAATTAATTACTTTAGTGGATTACTTTTTGCAGTAAATTACCTATACATATCAGTAAAACCTGTAGGTTCGCTTCTCATTTTAAAGGGTAATGTAATATTGATTCTAATTCTTGCGCTTTTTACACTACCTTTTAATAACAACGCTGGTTAATCGCTTACTAATTTGAAATTTACCTCCGATATTGTGTCCGAGAAGTAGTGCTATTTTCAAAGTTTATTTTACCGAAATTGTGATTTCAAGTGCAAGTAACCCTGTAGTTTTAGGTAAATCTTCCTTTATCAAACCGATAGGTACTAGTACAATACGGATGCCGCGGTCATTGGCCGCTCTCTTCCGGTGTCCTACCTGTGCGTGGACCGGATATCGGCTTGCAATCATGTGCTACACACAGTTGGGCTATTTCAGAATCATACATTGCGCTGAAGTTTTATGTTCATTGCGTAATTCTAAAAACTCTCCGGTTCAGGATAAATATTAAATGCGCTGATTGGCTATGGATGTACTAGTACATACATACCTATATAGATTAAATCTATGTAAAACCTGACAAGATCCTATTTGGCCTTCATCATGTTGCGGATTTTCAATAGTAGGACCTAATTTATAGTACTCTGTGACAGCAGAAGTTGAGAGTCGTCGAATTTTAAACGATTTTATCTCAATAATGCCAAAAAAGGTTCCAAAAAAGGCAAGAAAAAATTTTGCGTAACATTCTAATATATAATGTTTTGAAATTATTTATTGACATGACCGGTACTGAAATTTTATTCGGTTTATACATGACTAGTTGCTTAGTTACTATAGCATATACATTTAATAATTTAATATCTTGTCTGTGTATGATAAGGATGAACGAATGTTTTGTCACCATTTTGCATTTGTTTCGAAAAAAAAATCTGCTGTATACACAACCGACTTTTAAACGAATGATTTTTGGCAAAGATTTCGTGAGAATTTACTTGTCTTTAAATCTAGATAGTTTTAAATTGCGATTATTCTCTTTTGATGAACATATAATTATTTAAAATACAATAATCAACCTCTAAAGACCTCTAAAAACATACCTGACTAGCGAGTAAATGTGTTTGCAATGTTTTTATTTTTTGCCATAAATTACTATTGAAGTGTCTTTTTATAAAGTTTTTAGAGTTCCGTACCCAAAGGGTAAAACAGGACCCTATTACTAAGACTCCGCTCTCCGTCCGTATGTCTGGTCTGTCTGGCCGTCTGTCACCAGGCTGTATCTCATGAACCGTGATAGCTAGACAGTTGAAGTTTTCACAGAGGATATATTTCTGTTGTCGCTATAACAACAAATACTAAAAAGCACGGAACCCTCGGTGGGCAAGTCCGACTCGCACTTGTCCGGATTTTTTTCCATAATAAAGATAATGTGGCTGTGCTTTGAAGAATTGTTTGACATGATGCCAACGGCCACTTTCTATCACCGCACCGCTCGCCGTCGGCAGGGTGTTCATCCTCATACCCTAGAGCCTAAATGGTCGCGCAGTGTGCGGTTTAAGAGGAATTTCCTCCCGCGGACGCTCCGGCTGTGGAATGAGCTCCCTGCCGAGGTTTTCCCGAGGGTATACAGTATGGGGTTCTTCAAAAAAGGAGTGTACAGGTTTTTAAAGGGTTGCCAACAATGCCAACGCGCATGTAACACCTCTGGAGTTGCAGGCGTCCATATGCTACGGTGACTGCTTACCATCAGGCGGGCCGTATGCTTGTTTGCCACCGACGTAGTATAAAAAAAATAAAGTTGTTAAATATGTATCCCATGTTATAACCAAGTGTGAACAGTACTGAAAAGTTTCAAATATATTCATAGTAGGTAGGTGCGGTGGGCATCGAATGAACTTAGTTTGAAAGTCACCCATTGTATAATTCCGACAGACCGAGAACTACGTATGAGTAGTAGCAATATTTGAGCATGACGCTGTTGTCAAATGTTACCCTTTATTTACGTAGGTCTCTATTCAGGTTATGTTAAGTTTGAAGTTTGGGTCCGAAATAACAGAAACTTGTTCAGATTGAAAACGGATCGTTTTATTGCGTGTCTAATGGCTTTTTGACCTTATTCAAAGGGCACCTAATCTGTATTAAGCAAGTCTGAAACACTACGCCTAGTGGTCGTGCAGTAGGGTTTACTAATTCGGCATTTTGCTGTTAGAGATAGTCACGAATTCAATCTCCATGAGCTCTGCGATAGAGTTAATGTCGGTATGGGACAAGTTAAATGGCGAAATGGTGATTGATATCATTTATACTGAATTACTGGCTGATCCGAGTTGAATGGCCGTCGCTCTTGCTTAAGGATATTAGTTGTTATTACTCGAATTATAAGACTAAACTTCTTCACTTCAGAGGACACGAATAGGGCTATAGATAAGTTCAATACCTACGTTTATAGAAACATGGAAAGTGCTAGTAAGAGAAGTAAGGGAGTCACTTTATTCATGAACGCACTGTCACTACCATGCATGTTCGCTTAGCTAGATGGAAGTGCAATTTACCCTCATCATTTATTGTATTATATATCGCATTATAGGCACGGTATAAAATGTAGATCTAGAAAATCTACAAATGATATGCTTTAAACTCAAGACAAATATAACTCAATTTCTTATGTTACCTATATTAAATTTCATTCTACTGAACTTATTACGCTTACGCTTGAAGACTAAGTAGTATTAAAAGGAGAAATTCGAAATAAAGGTGTTTCCATACTGAGTGTAATGATTCATATGTGCTTTGGCGTCCGTCCAAACAGCAGTTTATAGCGGTCGATGTTTACAAAGCTGCCGCGCGTCACTGGTAGGTATATGCTACCACTGTGGAGCGAGGCTCAGTTGCTCCTGACTATGGCCACATCCATAAGTACATAATATACAATAATATTGTATAAGTAGATACAAAATACCGGTCATAAAATCGCAAGTTTTGACATATCAGTTATAAAGATCGCTGTGTTTACTTCATGATGCAAATAGAGAAGGGGTAGATAGAACATTGAGGTATAACACATGTAAGTATACTACATAGACGTCAATCAGACGGACAAACTTATTTTCGTATTGTCTCCACACGTTATGTGCATCCTAGCACCAGAAGGTCAGAATCTTTGATAGACTTTACGCTTAACGCACACACAGGGCAAGTGCGTGCAGGCGCGTGACCAAGCGGTCACGGGTCGCGTCGGCGCAGTGTGAATGCTTGGCGACGGGTCCTACGTAGTCTGTATTAAGGTCAATTTTAGTTGTAATAAAATACAACATAAATGAAACGCGCGCACGCTCGATCGCTGCTTGTTGTTGTTGACAAACGTACGTATCACAAAAAAATATACCGCCTGCCGGCACGACCGGCGCCCGCGGCCTGTGTGACGCTGTTCATATAAAACTAGCTAAAGAGACGCGCCGCGGGCCATCTTGGTCACGTAAACCGCCCGCACCTGCCCGTGTGTGTGCGTCAAGCTTTAACTCCAGCCTTGTTTTATGGACATACCATAAAGGTATTATGTATATAACATATGTTTTTTTTATACCAGCGTTGATAGAAAACGTCAATCGAAACTTGAATGTATTGTAATAATCACGTGACGTTTCGTACCATCCGATACATTTTTGCTTTTCTTCCCGCCCAGGACTACCAGGTTGTCGCGATTTTTACTTGCAGGGCCAAGTGAACAATAATGCATCGATGTGCTCTACATGGGCCCCGTGCTCTGATTTGTTGCTTTTATCGCTCTCCTTTTACCGCAGTACAAATCTCGTACCGTGAATGAAATCGACAATTCTACTCTCCTTCCACATGCTTTCACTTTTTTGTATAATAATTTATTAATTAATGACATTTAAATAGTTAATGACGTATTAGCATTTTATGTGTGATCGCGACCCTTGTCATAGCAAAATATTGCAAAGCGGCCTTCTAGCCAAAGTATATTAAGTTCACTTTGTTCTGTACTCAAATTAAACACTAAACCTTCATGCAATGAATTTCACTGAATTTTATTGCTTATTAGCATTTTGTTTATTAAGTAATACTTTATATTCTTTCCAAATACTTATGTTTGCGAGTTTCGCAAGTAACAAAGAAGCCTCACATGGTGCATTGGTTTAATACGGCTATGTGTGTCAGTGTGCAGTAGGATGCACTTAATGCACCGTCGCGGAGCCGACGTGCTTAATCTCGTCCGAGTTGCAAGTGTAATTTCCATGCGGACAGAAAGGCGAAATATTCGTGTTACGTCCTTGTTTTCAATTCTTGCAACGACATAGTGGGCACAACATGATATGCGCCCCACATTTTCTAATCCAATAGCAACGTGGGCTATTTATACGCTAGATCTGAATCTCAACGGTTATTTAGGTAAACAATTGCGGCGTCTATCGATTTTTGTTTGGATCATAAGTTTAGCTTAAGAAGCAAAGGGGACGGCCGTGTCTCCATACAAACCGTAGTCCTCTTTTTCCTCTCCGGATATCAACATTATAAATAAATATGTTTACACAATTTGATGTGTATTAAGCACAGCTTCCCCCTTCGTTTGATTTTTTGTGTATTATAAAAGTTAGAAGCGGAAACCAATTTCCATACAAATTGATAAAATGCTTCTAACTTATATATATTTTTTTAATACCACGACGGTGGCAAACAAGCATACGGCCCGCCTGATGGTAAGCAGTCACCGTAGCATATGGACGCCTGCAACACCAGAGGTATTACATGCGCGTTGCCGACCCTTTAAAAACCTGTACTCTTTTTTTTATTTATAATAATTAAATATAAGAAAAAAAATCAAACGAAGTGACATAACCATGGTCAACGTATATAAAAAGTGTCATAATAATTTCAAAGAGAAAAATGGGGACTACGTTTGTATGGCGGCTTCGGGGCGGTCGTCCACTTTCCTCCTAACTGGGTATTGTAAATTGTAAGCATTGATGCATATCGTTTATCAGGAGCAGATTGCTTGTTAGGCGAGAAGTGCGAGGGAGGGATAACTTCGTCGACGGGCCATCAGTCTCGTTATAATGGCTGTAGAACCCGAGTACATTATGCACTTATTCGCTGATGTGTGCGCATTCGCAGTTCGCACAACGCACGCACAACGCCAGCATTCTACTGGCACACTTCTCTAACGAAAGTTTGTTACTTACGTATTCCACTTTTGCGTATTCCTCGCCATTAGCCGATCGAATGATCCACTGTACTATTGAACTGATTAATTTGGCTATTAAAACGTGCGTCACAATAGAAATTACATTATAATTATGTAAGCCTTGCATTACTCTGTCCGTGGCAGTTAATGGTAATCTAGAGATATGTATACGGGCATTTTGTAAATCGTCTGTGCGTATGTAACATGTCTGTAATTGTAATCGAGAGTGAGTGTTATTTTAAAACTGGATTATCACGTACGAGCGTAGCTTATTTTCAGCGGTTCTAAGGAACCGCTGAAAATAAGCGTTAATAATAAGCGTTAATTAAGATTAACCTGAACCTAACTTGTAATTCGTCGGGAAAAATGTTGTACAACGGAAATCCATGATTTATTTTGTACCTACATCTTATGAATAATTTCATTGAATGATGTTTGATAGGCAATCGCCGTTTAAGCCGTTGGCACTGGCAGTCAAGGTCGTTAGATGAATCATCCATATGGCTGCGTCGGCGTGCCATTGACGATCTCGGTTTCCTTTCTTCTGTATACAATTTTGTAAATAATCATTGTTGCCCGTCACTAATCATTACTTTCTCAATAAATAGAAAATGCAATGCAGTGAGAGATTTGATTGCATCAGGAGATTGTATCTTTTTAATTGAAATGAGAATAAGTTTTTGCCAAATTAATTGAATAGTAATGAGAAATTGAGGATGTATAAACTTGGAAATCCATATTTTACTAATTAGTTGATTTGTTACACATTTCAGTGAAATCGATTATGTTGATACAACTTACCTATGTTTACCTTCAGTCGGCATTGATGTACATTAAATGAAAGCATTATATATACAATATCGGGTGATGTTAATTCCACAAGAATTTGATCAGACAAATTCTGGAGTGTCTTATGTAAAACTTCAAACTAATCGTACCGGAACATGTTATATACACGTAATAAGCGTAAATGTTATATCTTGTAAACCAAGTGATTGCATCGAAGTTCTGTTTAGAATAGATCTTTTGACCGCCCACAGGCATCTAAGTTGGTCTCCTACGCAGTGTTTGATAAAGTGTAGGTACTGCCGGTAATAACGAAGCTCACTTTGCCATATTAGTGTTACAACGTTAGACTGTGTTCCTATTTAGACAGATAAGTAATTTGTAAAACATGAACATTAACGTTGTTTAATTTATTATGTTTTTATTGCAAGTTCGAACATTAGCTTTCTACAATAACCGATTTTTTATCGCATAAGATAAATTATTTATGTTGTTTTTTTTTTTTTAATTAAGTAAGACAATGACAAAAGTATAATTTTCAGACTTTTTAAATTAAGTCTCACATGCTACGTTTTTATACATGGAGTATTAACTTGTAACTACCAACTTGTACATTTCCCCGAACACGTTTTTGCTCATAAAGTGTTCTTGCTACTGTCGCAATAAGTCTCATCCCGTTCCCATCATAAGATCTCGTTTTTCTACGTTCTCGTAGCTATGTACCTACGCATCCGTTACTGCACTTGGCATGCAATGATGCCCCACGCTCAAGGCCGACTTCTTACTGTTTCCAGTCGTCGTAGTTTTACTACATAAGTATATCGATGTACTCGATGTTAGTCACCTTATCATCGCTATGATACAATATTTTACATGAGCATATTTGTAAATATTTTCAGGTCTATACTAAATAGAAGGTACTAATTTCTCTTGTACTACCAAAATCATTTTCAGTATCCTTGACTTAGTGAGGGAGGGGAGAAGTTATACTCGTATATCTAAAATTAAGATTATTAGACCGTACTGAACAACCTAATCGATTGGAATAATTCACAACCTTATACACGGTACCTATTGGTCGATTATTATTATTTATTTTAGTCAAAGTATCAAAATATGATTGATTGGCGGTCACAATAAGAGGCTCGAGCTAGTCACCGACAGAGGGGTGATGTTTTTTTACATCATAATCATAGAACGGCGTAAATCTATCCTTAAACACCCAGCCGGCATTCCATCGTGTATCTCTGTTTGCCGCGGCTTAAAATAATTACACAAGTGTTGCTGCGGACGCTACCCTCGCTACCCAGGATCTACCTGATAGGCAGACGAATGAACCTTTGGTCTTATCTATGTTAAATGGTAAACAACCATATTTTTAAATATTTCAGATTCTAGACTCTCTTTTACAACGTCCAAGGTACCGACTTGGAAGTTGACTAGGTTAACTATGTCCAGCAACATACATTGAAGCTTTCAGCCGTTCACGAACTTCAATACCGAGTTATTACTTTGGAGTACCAATTCCTTCTTTTGAACAATACCTACAGTCAATTGTTATTAACAATTGCTATTGTACCTAATTCAGTCGCTGACTTAAATGATTAAGTTGATCATCTAATTGATTACGAAGTGGTCTGAAACCGAAGTGACTTTCACTTATATAATATTATTAACGGTTATTTAATAATGCCACCACTTATTATTAGATGTTGGTATATCAATTAATAATATATATATTATAGGTAAATATTGTAAATAATCTTAACCCACTTAGAAAGCGGAATGGTGTAATTGGCTGTGATTTGGTTATTTAGTTAAATATTATTAGGTATTCATATTCATAATTGAATTAGTACCACAGCTTCAATATTGTTGGAGTTCCACGGCCCACATACAACCATGATAATTATTGGAGTACGCTCGTATTCCAAACTGAATAGTAAATAAACGAACATGGAGAGCGAGCGCGCACGTAGTCTAGTGTAGCTGGCGTCTCGCTTGGTCTCAGTGCGCCCGCGCCTGTGAATCGAGACAGACACGCGCCTGTCTGCGCGACACGAAAGTGGAGACGTCTCTGAAGGGACCCAGCATGAGAGTCCGACTTTCGCAACGGATATGACACGGGCCCAGTAGGGCGAGAGTACCGTCAGTGCGCGAGTGTTGTCTGTTCTGTTTATGACGTTTGCCTCTATTTTGGTGCGTCTAATTCTGTGTCGATGGTATTGTGGATGTTTCGTTAGTGTAGTTAATTACCTGTTTAGCGTGAGCGGTAAGGCGTCATCACTGTGCGAGCCATACTTGAGGTCACCATGAGAGGTGGAACTAACTAAATTTAATTACTATCGTTCATTCGTGCACTGCAATCGTTGTCTGTCTATTATTCTGTATGTCTGAAGACTTCAATAATAAAGGCTATTTACATTTACATTTACATACATTATTTAAACAGGAAAACCGCAATAAAACATGTGTTACAAAGATGTGTGTTAATGTAAATGTTATTTCTCTAAGGAATTTATAGAATAAAAAAAAAAAACGTACTTTTTTTACCTAAATCGTACCTTTTTTGACGTACGAACGTACATTAAGCTGGAAGCGCTCTGGCAACACTGATAAAACGTGACATCAAGTTAACGAATAATAATTGTTTTTGTCGATACTGAACTACAATTTTGAAAACTACATAATACTTATGGGGGGAGTCCGGGAGACTTGACCAGGTGGGAAAAGTGAACCGATTTATTAAAAAAGTGTCTCAATCAAATGATTTATTTTACCAGCACTCCAATATCACCTAACGATATCTATCGTGACATGACAAATGCATACTAAGTCAAGTCTCCCAGGCTCCCCCTAAGCCATTAAATTATAGAAAAATCTTATCTCTTCTCTATAATAAAAAAAGATTAAAAATTATAATTGTAATCTGTAAATTGGACTACCTAGTTAATAACCTGGTATTGTGTTAACTTATATAATATTTGTCGTTGCATTACATTGGAATTGTGTGTTGTCGATAAAGTTCTGTGGATGACTTACTAAAATTTTGTAACTCAATATTATTTTTCGCACGATAAAATACTTAATTATCATTAAATAAATAAAACACCTTACTATTATGGAATTTAGAGTAGATTATAATTTTTGACTTTAAATATCGTCGCACTTTATCGGTTAGGTAACATTGTGCATTTAGATTATCGAATTGACCAATAAGTCCGTTTGACTACACTAAGTGTACGGGTTCAGTACTTATTCAGTAACATCATCTTTCCATTTAAGTTGGTAGTGTACTGCATGAGCCATGGAATGAGATTAATTTCGCCAAGCAAGTACCTCGCTCTACTTGTCCCAGTGGCCATATCCGTCGCAAATCGACCGTTTCCTTCGGCGTCTTCGCCTGGGCCCGGCTATTATAAACATGATTTATACCTGCCACGTCATTAGTTACGATGTCAGCGTTTGTCGCAGGCGGATGCGTTTTATTTGCTCGAACAACCTATTTACAGCCTTTCATATGAACTGAACAAAAGCGCGCTTCAAACTCAGCGCTCCGGTTGTCCGGCTGTTTCGAGATCGTTACTCCTATTAGATACAGTTCTTTTCGAGCGAAAGTTAGTCATAACGTTTATTTAGGGCCATTTGCTTTTATAATGTGTGGCTTACCTTCATATGCTGCCGTCGACAATCGACATATGTAAGTATAGCCATGCTATAAAAGCTTTCACTGGCATACATCGACTCAGCAGATGTTTACGTACGCCTAAACATTCTGCAATTTGCAGCAGAATGTCGCACGCGTGTTGGCTGCAGCTGTCAGATATTGTAATGACTGTTTCAAGAATATGATGTTATCCACTTTCCATTGAAAATAATTTGAATGACAAATCTTAGGCAATTTAACCCGGCGCGGACATATAAAACATACCCAGATTTTTTAAAACGTTATTTTACGAAAATATGTTCCATGTTTATTTTTACCACATTAAATGTTGTACGTTTTATCGATAGGTACTTGCGCTAATTTATACAAAATAGATGTTTGTTGTCCGTTTAATACCTACTCATTGCGAGCACATTCCGACGAAAGAAAAAGTCCACTGCGAAAGCACCAAATGTGACTTAGCTGAAGTGATGTTATCAAAGCTGTTCCTGCTGATGATTCAAATATTAATATATATTCTTCTGGAGCTTCACGGTGCTAGATATCCGCGGGAAGACCGTTAGTGTGTCTATAGATCGTGTCAAAGCCTGCTCATATGCTCGAGGATGATAACCAGCACCGTGTAGCTCCAGAGCGATGCACACGTTCTGGACGGGTTGTGCGTTTTCTCCGATTGTTATCGACTCTATGGGTCTGGAGGGGGGGGGGGGGGGGTGATGTTGTGGCTCTAGCCTACCTTTACGAATATGTAACCTTTTCTAGTATTTTTGGTAATTGTAATAATCTCATTTTAGAGACTCCACACTTCCGAAAGTAAATAAAGCATTAGTATTAAGCAAAGAGATTGTAATAGAGGGGTAAAGTCTAAGAAAAAACGTGATCCTTATTTTGACGTCCAAATCAGATGGCGCTGATGTTTTGCGGTCACTGAATTGAAATGTCAACTTTTGACAATCAGAGTTACCGCAAAATATATGGAGCTGTATAGCGCCATCTCGTTGAACTGTCAAATTCGAAGCACGAAATTGTTTTAGATTTGACGCATCTTACTCAATCAATATGTCTTGGGTATTAAATAATTCAAATTTCAAAAATTTAACAGGAATTTCAAAATTAGATGCCGGTATTATTTTCCAAAGAGAAGTTTTTAGCTGGTGTACCTTTTATAGTAAAATCACATCATAATAAGGCTACTCAGCTAGAAATTAGTAATATTAGTTAGATATTATTATTATGATTATTTAATTCTCCGCAGTTGATATTTATGTTTTATTAATCTGTTTTCTCTAAATAAATATACGCCATTATTACACTACTTGAATTAGCTCCACGGCCCCAGTGGGGAGTTAGACAGCGATATATATAATATATAAATACTTATATACAAAATATCTATGACTATGAAACAAATATCCGTGCACATTACAAAATAAACGCCCTTACCAGGATTTGAACCCGGGACCATAGGCATCATAGGTATTATTATTTTAATCGGTAGTGGAGTTTAAACCTAATTAAAGTAGTATTTCGGTTCACAATATATGGTGCAGGTAGTAGGCGGTAAATAATTAAATAAGTCGATGTCAACGCAGCACTTAATAATGGTACTGATAAGTAGCACACGAACGCCGCCGGACTGGTCAGTCTTAATCTCAAGGAAATATCGGTCTCGTGCCTAAAAGTGTTGGCTGCAAGCCAAACATGACCCACTTCGTTTCCATAACCGTGCGTCAAACATGCTATCTTCTCATTTAGCACACGCTGTTGTTCCCATTCATCTCACAATCCAGCCGCTGCAATTATCACTCTTATCACGATGTTTCGTCGTCCGTATCGACTAAGCTCCAGTATTTCATTGCTCGTCGCTCATATGCCTTATCTTCGAGTGGATGAGTCGCCGTTCGTTGTTATTATACAGAGATTCGCATTATAGTTTTGCACTACAGTTATAAGTACCGTATGGGAAGCGCGGGGGTTTGTAGTGTAATGAGTTGAATGGAAACGTGTTGTAACTATAAAATATTTGCCATGGCTATTGGGCGTTCCGGATGGGCTGGCACCTTGAGACGGCCTTCACCGCAAAGTAGGCGCAGACTGTTTGCCCCGACGGGAGCCTAGCAACAGCTCGTCGTAAGCCACCACGTGCGTACGACCATCTTATATTCTGCAAATGCGAAGTGTGAATGTTAACGTAGCCCTTACTTCCTCCGCGCGGGTTCACCGACGGTCACCGGCCACATGCTATTTTTGCTAATGCGAATATGCGACGGTAAATTTAGTTCATCTCCCCATTGTCTTGTTTCTAAATCATATTTTCTTGCTTGATAGACAGCCAGCCGAGCCGCAAGACCTTCAACAAAACGGGAAGTACTGTTGGGTAAAAGTAATAAGGCTTTCATTTTACTTATACCAATAGGTACGGTGGTTTGTGTCGTGTTACTTGTCGTTTAAGACTTTCAACATTTCACAACAGCACCTCTTCCTCGATGCCTTTGTTAGCATGTATTGTAATAAAGGTTTATTTCGCGATTTTCTCCTCGGAATGACTAGATTCACATCCCGTTCCCACGCGGAACTTTCCACCGAGACAATGGCTCGTTGAAGATTTCACTCTTTTTGTCAATGTGTAAGCTGCTTATTGCGTTGTGGTGTTAATTAAAACCACGTGTGATCGGTCCGTAATCGTAACTGTCTCTTCCTACTTCACGTTTCGCGTGATTCGACTCTTGCCCAACTTGCTAAAACTGAAAGTAATCGAGAGCAATTTAAGCGTCAACGCATCATTGTTTTGAATCTCATATCTCATCTTATCTTTACATATAATCACCTAATTCGGAAACGCACGATTCTATTTTCAGTATGGTATACTCTTCTTGACGTTTTATTGAATGAATACTTATTTATTGTTTAAATCTACGATTTGCTGTTGTAATTCAATTAAAGTGGTCAGGGCTAGGCTACGAACCGTTTGTGCAACTATCGTTGCGCTATCTTTTAATTACTTTGCATTACAGTAGCTTTTCTACAATTAAGACATTGTTATGGTGTAAGAGGTATGGTTATTTTGAGTACTGACCACGAGTGCGTCACGCAAAGCTATAAAACCAGAAAAATCTCGTTAGACTTGTCTTTTTATATTGCATTAGAAACTCTCGTATTTTTAACTCTAGTAATCTTGCTATGTATATCCGTCTTCAGTACTCAAATGCTTATATTGTCTCTATTTTGTAAAGGTTTTGAATGGTATAACATCAACATCATCAGTGGGTAGGTACTAGCTTCGGTGTTTGAGCTCGACAGCGATGG
The DNA here is from genome assembly GCF_033807575.1 of Cydia pomonella. Taxonomy (NCBI): domain Eukaryota; kingdom Metazoa; phylum Arthropoda; class Insecta; order Lepidoptera; family Tortricidae; genus Cydia; species Cydia pomonella. The sequence goes on from NC_084703.1 coordinate 41,384,691, forward strand.
GCCTTTGTTCGTCTGCCATTCATTAGTAGTATGGCACATTTGAAGACCTCATTCTTTAGAGGTTCGTTGAACTCACTTTTGGTCGAGTCCCACGTTCCCGCTCAGTTCCTCTGTAACGTGTTTGTCTGGTCCGCGACGTTTTATCTTAAAGGATGTGGCAATTGTTTCTTCTCGCAAAAACAATTCCGGTGATTGTAAAACAGGGTCCTGGAAACGTGATCTTTTTTTGATCATCATCATCATGAAGGTTGGTTAAAATCATGATTTCATTCGTTCGAAATAGTGTTCGAAGGCTACTGTAATCATTAATCATATATGTAGGTATTGAGTACGTTATCTTTTCTATACATATTTATATTATGCATATAGTTCATTGGCTCAGTGGAGCGCTCATGTCGTATGATTACAGGTACTTCATGATAACGGACGATAAAAAACTAATATTGTAATACGTGAAACAAATGCAGTCTTATCTGAGAAGGTGTGTAGAGCACACATGATAGATAGCGGTCGGTTAGGTCACGATACTTAAAACTGCATTCTATAAGAACACACGGAACGCTTCCATATTGATTGTATATGTGACGTATATATTTTTTTTAATCAGGTGACGTAATTCTTAAAAATATGCTTCTGACCTGAGTGATTAACAGTACCAGTGCCAGATAATACATTATTTGTGTTCGTGATGCTAAAGTGAACTTTAATAGTAAAGTGCAAGTTTAGTGCAAGAATTTTGGATTAAGTGAGGTGCGTCAGGATATGTGCCACGATGAGTACGGAGCGGCGTCTCTCCCGGAGCTTTCACTCGTGCCTGAAGGGCTCCTCCACCGAGGAGGCTGCCGACGAGGAGGAGAACTGCTACCACTCGCTGGGGGGCCGGCACTCCCTCAGTCGCCAGCCGCAGGTCTACATCGAGGATCTCTCCAATATGTCCCTGGCGGACTTTGAAACTACACAAGAGGAAAATAATGGTAGGTTTTTTTATAATATATTAACTAAACTATAAAGCATTATCAATTGGAAGATGGTTAAACATAAAGTAAATAAACACTTTATTGTAACGAAAAAAGAAAATTGATTACATCAGATTGAACATAATTGTGTAGGTCGTTCTTAAAATAAACTACACGTATAAAGATATAATGTAATAATGGGAATTTTTACTTTTAATTGTCTCTTTTGCTGCCAGTGCGAGAGTTTCGATCTTATTTTTACCCTATGTAACACCAGACAAAACATAATATTATAATTGAAGGTTAAACATGACCATATATACCCATATCTGAGATGACTTGGAGGGAAAGTAACCTAAAACCTTATTTGGCACCTTTTAAGTGTGTAAATATCAAAATATGATATTCCGTACATAAGTTCCGAAAAATTCATTGTTTCGTACCAGGCTCGTGCCAGGATTTGAACCTGCGACTTATTCCGGATTGAAAGTCGGACGTGAGATCAGATCCAATATGATATAATAAATCAAATCTTGTTTACTTGTATTGTCATGTATTTAGTTAATAAGAATGTAACTGTTTCCTTCAATTATAATCTTATGTTTTGATGACTGAAATGACGACTGGTCTGGCCTAGTGGGTAGTGACCCTGTCTATAAAGCCGATGGTCCTGGGTTCGAATCCTGGTCTTTTCTTCGTCGCGTTATCCCGGCATTTTGCCACGGCTCATGGAAGCCCGGGGTCCGCTTGACAACTAATTCCAAGATTTGACGTAGGCACTAGTTTTTACGAAAGCGACTGCCATCTGACCTTCCAACCCCGAGGGTAGACTAGGCCTTGTTGGGATTAGTCCGGTTTCCTCACGATGTTTTCCTTCACCGAAAAGCAACTGGTAAATATCAAATAATATTTCCTACATAAGTTCCGAAAAACTCATTGGCACGAGCCGGGGTCTGAACCCGCGACCTCCGGATTGCAAGTCGCACGATCTTACCGCTAGGCCACCAGCACCTTTTAGGGTTCCGTAGCCTAATAGCAAAAAACGGAACCCTTATAAATTCGTCATGTCCGTCTGTCTGTCCGTTTATGTCACAGCCACTTTTTTCCGAAACTATAAGTAAGTTGGTAAGTAGATGTATTCTGTGAACCGCATTAAGATTTTCACACAAAAATAGCAAAAAACCAATAAATTTTGGGGGTTCCCCATACTTAGAACTGAAACTCAAATATTTTTTTTCATCAAACCCATACGTGTGGGGTATATATGGATAGGTCTTCAAAAATGATATTGAGGTTTCTAATATATGACTAATCTAAACTGAATAGATTGCGCGAGAGACACTTCCAAAGTGGTAAAATGTGCCCCCCCCCCCCCCCCCCCCCCCTTGAACCTCTAAAATAACAGAATGATAAAACTAAAAAACATATATGATGTACATTACCATGCAAACTTCCACCGAAAATTGGTTTAAATGAGATCTAGTAAGTAGTTTTATTTTAATACGTTATAAATGGTACGGAACCCTTCATGGGCAAGTCCGACTCGCACTTGGCCTCTTTTTAGTTTTGGGTTCGAATCCCCGTAAGGGCATTTATTCGTGTAATAAGCACGGATATTTGGTCCCGAGTCATCGGTGTTTTCTATGTATTTAAGTATTTGTATATATCGTCGTCTGAGTACCAACAACACAAGCTTTCTTGAGCTTACTATAGGGCTTAGTCAATTTGTATAAGAATATCCAATATTTATTTATTTATATTATTTATTATTTGGGCAAGATGTCGATCTCCTAACTAGCTTTTCAGTAAAGGAAAACATCGTGCGGAAGCCTGCATAGATGTGGAAATAATTCAAAAATTCGCCTTAGTCCAGCATGGACTGCATTCCTGTTGCCAGGGAGCTTGTGGAATTATACTGGGAAACTAGCGCAACCCCAAAATAGCGAAAAAAGATTTTGGCTGTTTCATATATTTTGACTGGTCCATTTTCTATGGGAGGGTAAAATTTTTTCGCGATTCCAAAACCTTCCTGGCAACGAGAATGCAGTTATTTTCTAGCCAACCTATACATGTATATACTGAATTATTGTTTGTGAATAATTTACCTTGTAATACGGATAATGACACCTAATATTCAATTCAATACTTTATTGATAAAATAAAATTTTACATGTCAGGTACATTGTGCTTATAGCTAATGCTTATAATCTATTGTTGCGTGGTTGGTGGTTGAGAGGCAAGGCTGAGTTAGCGAACTAGTTGTTTTTTTTTATGTATAGTACTTGGTACAGTATTAGGTATCGTAAAAGGCATCGAAGGAATAGTACGCACCAGACACCAGTTTAGATTTAAGTTTTTTTCTCCAATATGCTCGGAAATGTTCACCTTATTGTAGCAAAAATAGTACGGGAAGTTCATCGTTTGTCAAACTCAAATTAAAAAAAATTCAAACCATTATTGTCGTGTTTTAGTGGACGGGAAATTATTACTGTATTGTTTTTTACTTTTTAAAAACATGTATCCACTAAGAAAAACACAAACAACCAATGAATATAGCCGCGGGCTGCGTCTACACGACGCGGTCAGCATCATTTCAAGCTATAGCTATAGGATAGAGTCGTGTAAGACCGTCGTGTATGATCGTGCAAATACTGCATAATAAAATCAAAGACTATATAACTTTTTTAACGTTCTCATGCGTACAAATACAGCTTATATAGCACAATTATATTGAATGAGCGAATATTGAATGGTACTGAATGGCTAAATAGTTGTGCCTTTAACTTTAAAAAAAAATTGAAGAGGGATATTGTTTTTGACGTTTTCGATGTGAAGGTTCGATTTGATTATGATTATTTTACCTGATTTCCTGGCATGTTTGGAGAAAAGCACTATATATGCCTCGGCAGGAACAGCAATTCGTGGATTCGTCGAAAGTCATCCACGAATTGCCCTTTTCCGGCCTCTGCAATAATGTACTATTATTGAAAATCTGTCGGGTTTTACCAGCAATTTTTGTTACAACTTGTATTTATGTAATAGGTAATATCGTAAAGAAAAAACTCGAACATTGATCACTATTACGCACTCGCTTTGACGTGACCCGAGTGGACACGACTTATAGCCTTCAGACCGTTCCTTGAGAATCACCTTAACTGTGCTGTGTGCGGTTATCGACGTTATCGTCTAACCGGTATTACATAACAGAAGACGGTGTTTACACCAAAGGAATCGTTGCAATCGTCAAATCGTAATTGTGTTTTATGTTGTTCATCGTTGATTGACACCAGACACCAGCATTGACTTCAATTTGGACAATTTTTCCACTCTGCCGCCGATAACTTTGACCTGCCGTATATAAGGTGCTAACAAATGAGCTACCAATATTTTTACAGCTGATAGTACTGGGCTTCTGGAGCATATTTAATTATGAAACAGTACATAGGTTTATATTAATTTTTTTTTGGAAAAAATGGAAAACAAAGCTTCGTAAAAACACTTTTAGAATCTGTTCAGACAGATTCAACAGATTATTGAACCTCTTTTACCTAACTCTTAACTGCCCACGACACGTTGATTATGAATTTAAGACATTTAAGACAAACAATTGTTGCCATGACAGAAAATATTTAACTTATAGAACGAATTTTGTTTTATTTTAATTTTGTGAAATAGGGACTTCAATGCTAATTTGTTATTAGAACTTCCAATCACCAAATTTAATAATGGCTATTTACAAGTATTAACTTTGAGACAAGCCCGCCCGGCTGAAAGGGTAATTTTAATTGAGTGTTGTAGACACTTATATAGTAGATATATAAGAATTTAAAATTTCCGGCTTTGCCACTCACGTCAAGCAAGTAGGTAAAAAGTAATTGAAGATTTTTGTTATTCCGTACCTGTAATATAATAAGTCCCTAAAAGTCAAACGTTTGCGTTTAGTTTAGATCACGTCCAATGTTAGCGATTCCGGTCGCGTGCGTTTAGCGCACCTGTGTCGCGGTCGCAGCGCGGGCGCAGCACCGCGCGCATCCGGTTCCTGCCTCCCGTCCCTTATGTGCTGCCTCAAAAACTATAATACACCAACGAGCAAACCAACCCCAATTCCAAGCTAATAAGGGCCAGAATAGAGTAATCAACCAAGGCTATACGACCTTTTGTTATAAATACACTGCTTGTGCAACCCTACCGCGAACAAATAATGCTTCCGTTCCATTTTACATCTTTAAATAGTTTTAGTTTTAAATTCGATTGTGTGTGAGAGCTTTTTTAACTCTCAAACTAGTTCTCGTTCCGACGAACGATCAGTACCCCTAGTGTAAATAAATTCGATTTCGAAACGTGACGTACGCGTTTGCGTTAAGTCTCATTTTGTATGGGTTTTTGAACAGCGCGCCAAGCGGGACGTTTTGGAAAGTCAAAAATCTCATACAAAAGGACACTTAACGCAAACGCGTACGTCACGTTTCGCTGTCGAAAATATTTACACTAGGGGTACAGATCATCTTGAGCTAGTGTTGTTCATAGTTTTTTAAACTTTTTACAAAATAATCCTTTCACAGGGATTATCATTCGTAACATTTGTCGTATTTCCTAGCCAATTTTAATGAACACATAGACAACCCCCCCTAAAATGCCTCTGTAAATGCACTGGTTATATTTACGCTAATTTATTACGCCGTACCGAGTATCGAACATCGATATAGTCAATCCGGTATAGTGGGATTATCCTTGGTATGCAATGTCGTTAGCGGCCGGGGCTGGTTTTTGTTTGCACCATCAATTAAGAGAGGCAGCCGAACGGGTTGTAAATCCCCACCTACGTCTACGAGATATTATACGTACTAAGGTACACCACATCCTCTAGATCTTTAGTGGTCTTGAATGAATTTTGGAGTGGGTCAGGAAGAAGGCACTAGCATTTTTAGGGTTCCGTATTGAATAAATGTCGCTGCCAGTTATGAAACTTTGTCGCCGAACAATACGGAACATCTTGAAAATTTAGAGTTTCATTTCCAGATTATTCGTTCAAACAGCAATTAAACTTAAAAGCTTATTAAGTATAATTTGGTTTTGGACATATAGTGTGTAGGAGAATTAAATCATCATTCAAAAGAAGGAAAAAAATTGTGCTTGTGTCAATATCGCCAAAAACTTTTCTTTATTTCTTTTTTCGATTTATTGAATGTATTTGTACATAAAAAGTAAATATTATTGGTAATACGAGTAAAACTAAGTATCATTAAAATTAATTAGTACTTTTTTGTAAAACCTAGTTTCAGCAAAGTTATTGCCATTTTTTTATATCTGTCTATAAGGATATTTAAACTAGGCCCCATAGCGGTAACACTTGCACTAAGTATATTACAATTGTATTGTATTGTTATTGTAAAAGCAGGGTTTTTTACCAGAATATTTTTTTTTTATATAAAAAATGTTTTGTTTTTAATTGGAATAACTCTGATGCTAGGCGAGTTCCAGAAAATTTTAGGAGACATTTTAGTCTTCATGCAAATATGATCAGAAACACACTGTTAAAATCTTTCGGGTTTCTCGTGAACACGTAGTATTGTACAGTCAGCATCAAAAGTACCGGATGAAATAACGTATTCATTTTTCCAAATGTAGGTAATTTTCTAAAATTCGCGTTCAAAAATATATCTTTTACAGTCTTAGTTCTTCTACATTAAAGACATCACTTTTTGTTAAGCTGTTACAGAATGTTAAGTATCTACACTTATGAAGCGTTATTTTGTCCGCTACTTTTGATGCTGACGGTACATATCACCCACCAAAATCTAGCACATTGTAATTATGTTTATGTTTGGACATTTAAATAGTAAATATTTGTATTTTTCTAATTTCTAATAGGTACACATACTCGTAACGTGAAAGCATTAGTTCTACGAGCCTTAGTTACGCTGCTGAATTAGCCACAGATAATGCTTAGCTGTGTGGCCTAGCTACCACCTCGCTTTACTACATGGCCAATGACGGACTCTATTGTTCCGCTCCCTTTATAATTCCACTTTTGTCTTAATTCTCTTTACTACTTGTTACAAAGAATTATATTAAAAATATTAAGACTTCGTTCTATGTACACCCAGCTGAAAAGGTGCACTATATGTATGAATGTGAGAGTCAGAATGGCGGGTGTACCTAAATAAAATTAAATGAAAACTATACCATATTTTTGTACCTAATTTGTACTGTTTAGTACCTCCTTTAAAAAAAAATTGTATCTCACGGTACTTAAAGTTATCACCAAAAAACAGTACACCCGCCATGATTTTCTGAGTTATTTGAACTTAACAGATTATTATAAATAATTGTACCATAGCGTTTTTTCTTAAAAATGAGATCGATGACTTGAAAAAATGATAACGGTTGCGAAATTGTAATAGCAAGCAAAACATAAAATGACGAGTAAAACTTGCAAACCACAAATAAAATGGTTTATATTATAATTGAATATGAAGGTACAAAAAAGGTACAAAAATGTGGCTTTTATAGAATTTATCAATAACCACGGGAACATAGCGTAATTAAGTACACCCGCCATTCTGACTCTCACGAATGAGTTCCACAAAGTGAGTATGCACTTTTTAGCTCACTATAACATTACTGTAATCGATATTTTCATTTCACGCTGGGTACTACCTATTTAGTGTTTCATAAGAATAAAAATCGTGCGTTATCCGCGGCGCGAATTCTATAAAAACTAATTTATTTGAATATAAATATATTTGAAAGCGAAAAAATAAACGTGGGTGATGATACTGTTACATTTCTAAGCTATATGTAACCTTTCGTGTAAAATGAACATTAAGTACCAACGTCTCGTCTGCATTTAGCCCTTTACATTAAGCCCACGCCAACGCAACCATTTCCAATTTACCTGCCTTCGTCAGATTGGGAAGTCAATTAGGCTTGATGAAACCACATGATTCCGCAGTTCAAACAGTAATGTTTTAAGTAGATAGTTGGTTCATTGCAGCATGAAGCGTGTAGGTCGCAACCAACGCACCAACGCGAGCCCGCATACATTTCATGAGATCACTCCTGCACTCATCGCAACATATACCTGTATTGTATATATGTATATGTACATATTATGCACACCAATTAAGTACAACACTTACATATCGTATCTCGGATTTTCGTTTTACTAGGAGAAAAGTTAGATATTCGTTTTTTTATATGTAAGTACAGTGCTATGGTTTCCCGATAGTTTATGATTTTGTAAATTCGCGAGTGTGTCTAACGAAACATTTTACTGTAAGAGAATTGTGTGAAACATGTACGAGTAGGTAAACTGGCAATGTCAGAAATGTATTGTTTTTATCCAATAATGTATTTTCACCACACCAATTGGTAAAGGCCCTCTTGATTGTTCAAAAACGAATGAGAAAGTTGCATTTTATCCACATGTGGGGCAAAGTAATCAGATGCAAATTTTGAGTAGTTTCCTTATGTTAGCTGGTAGAATTGACTTTTAAATGATGATTTTGGATTATAAATTTTTAATTAAGTTCATTTTGATTTGATTTGGTTTGATTTTTTTTGGTATTCCATAGTTAATATTTTCTTCGCGTTGGTGTGGTGAACCTTCGTGCCTTGAAACCCTCGCAACGGTCAAGATTCCACTTCTCAAACCACTCGCTACGCTCGTGGTTCAATTTTAGAATCTTTCGCTTGCGCGCGGGTATCAATATAAGCACGAGCGGTTAAACAACAACTTTGCCCTCATGTAAAACAAATAACTATTGTAGGGACCTTAACTATTAGTGTTCTGCTTTGCGTCTTTAAACAGCATCGTGTTGTAACCATGTGATGTCATTTCCGTGTCATTGTTAACAATGTATAAATTGTCTTTAGTGAGATAACATTTACATCTAAAATTCATTTCAGTTCTCCGTTTTTTTGTAAGTAACTACACGGAATAGTGCAATTTTATACTGAGTTGGGCTGGGTCTGTTATCGCATGTGAAAAGTGTGTCGCAAGCCGGAAATGTCAGTGTGCATATAAATTGGTATAGTGGCAAGTTGCGGTGCCGCCATATAGTAAAAGTTGTACTGAAAATTACCAAAACAATGTTATGCTAATTTGAATAAACATTGTCTGGTTATTTATTGATAGAGATCCCACTTAAACGAAGCAAGTATATTGGCACGTTTGTTGACGGAAGTCTATCTTTGATGCACATACATTCCTATTAAAACTTGATTTACATTTATAATATTATTGTTGTTATTGTTTCAGGTAAGTCACATATTGATGGTCGCGACAAGCACTACTAAACGGCTCGTAAGTTACTAGTGTCGCCATCTGGTAAGCTCCTTTGTAATAGTGTAGTCTTGCCACTCGGCGGTAGATGGCGCAACATGTAGGCTTAGTGTTCAAAGGCATATTATTCGAAAATATCCTAGAAACCATTTAACACGTAATTTATATGGATTAAGCTGTTAAAAATTTAACTGTTATTACGCTCAATAAATTAGTTCTAGAACTCTGAGATTTTTGTCCTCTTTCGGTGGTAAATTTCAGTAAAAAAAATCTGCAAATAGAGATACTTTTTCCTAGTAGACAGTAAACAAACTACCTATCTTATATTTTTGACCCGTTTAATGTCTTGCTTTGTTACTGTTATCAATGACGCATGGAGTGCCGATATAGGGATAATACAGGTAGGTATACTTTCCTTAAGCAAAATTATAGTAATAATAGCTTAGTATTTAGATAAAAGCATAATTTTGTTGTAAATGCTTAATTAATTACTCCCATAATTTTTGGCCACAGAATACGAGTAATACTTTAGCATAAGTATTGAAATAAATGTAATGGTCGACTTATAATATCAACTATTGGGTCTTAGTCGGCCCTAGGGTTTCTGCTCGAGAATTCTCGTGAATTTGTGCTTTGTCGAGGTGGAAAAAAAAAAACTCAATGCCTCGAGAATTCGAGATTTTTTTTTTGTGATAAGTAAAAAAAAACACCTGAATAACACGTGATGTGTCTAGTGTATTTCATTAGGTTATAAAAAATAGAAATGTATAGTACCTTCAAATGTCTAGAGAATTCGTCTCGGTTTTTGTAAAACACTAAATAAAATTGTAATTATTACTTATTAAAGCAAACTAATGTAAATGATCGTATATGATTTATAATTGTAACATTGTTTTATAATTGTAACGACTGATATTTCTAATGTTTTTCAATAAAAAGAACGTTTATATTAGTTATCTTCTTTCTAATGCTAAAAAAACTCATATCACAAAACTAAATTACTATTATTAAATCAAATCATCCCGTTATATTCCTATTAGTAAAATAGCACAATTTTAGCAGCTTCATTGTTACGTAGAGTAAGTATTAAGTAATATTACGTAGTAAAAATTCTGTACGTTTGTCACATCGAATTAAATGAACTGACATTCATTCTTGCCTAATAAAATACCATATTGTGGTTTGTTTATATTTTGTTAAATACTTAAAGAAATATAGGTATTATAGGGTTTCACACCTATAATTTTTGAATATTTTTTTATTTTAATTTTTTTTTATTAAGTGCAATTTATGCTAACTATAAATTTACCATTTCTTTGATTATTGATCTCACGTACGACTTCTATGAACCTGATTTGCATTAAATTAAAAATAATAAATAAATAAAATAAAATGCATTTATTTCAGACAAACATGGTTCATATTTTGTTAGTACATCTTAAGAATTAAAAGCTATGACTAACTTAAAAAATAAACTTAAATAACTATCTTAGGTACTAGAGAGAAATGCAGAGAGGACCAGTGCCTTATCAGGCCACTGTCCCATCTGTCAGCCACGACGGTCAGGAGACTGTGGCGGCTGTCGCGCACCCTGCGGAGCGTCGCGGCGCAGCGCCTGCGCAGTGTCGCGTGGAATCCGTCCACAACTCCACATGTGCATCCGCGAACATGCCCGACGCACTGCAGTACCGAGGCAGCCACAACAGTACCCCGAACGCGTCATTATATTGTACGCGCATGGCGTTAAAAGCCTTTTGCGTGTACCGAGTCCACAGGCTGCAGGTGTACAGCGATGTACATACAGAACGCTCGAAATAATGTTATGTTATTTTAACTTGCGCTGTACACCGGCTGAACCTGCGAGCTATCTGTTGCTGACGTCCAAGGCCCTCCGCTCCCTCTCAATATCAGCGTCATCACGGAAATCGTCGGTTACTAAGTGCCCAAGTGCTTTTTAGTTGCATGCCATTCAAACGAATAGGTGGGATGTGTAATGGGCACTTGCTTCCCGCTTTGAAGACCATGTACTCGCTCTTCTTTACGTTGTATTTAAGGTTATGCGTTAGGGCATATGACTCACACTTCTCAATAAGCAATCTCAAACCACCAACTGACGGGCTCAACAGTACCATGCCATCTGCATAGCTTATGTTATTGAAACAAACTCTATATGACAGCCGACATGTGTACTGCTGAGTTCGCCGATTAAGGCATCGATATACAAATTGAAAAGTTTAGGTGAGGTCAGTCCCCCCTACCTCACCCCGCACTCCAGACCGTACTCGTCCGACAAGACACTACCCCAGCGAACACAATTTCGCTGGCCAGCATACCAACACCTGAATATGCGTGTGAGTTCCTTAGGAAAATGCACTTCGTCAAGCTTATTCCAAAGTAGATCATAGTTAACAAGATCGAAGGCTTTGGAAAGATCAAGAAAACAGATCGAGAAAAAATAAAATAAAATAAAAAATTCAAGGTGATTTTTTAATACTTTCAAAATTTCTCTAGATATACTCGAGAAACTCTAGAAATCCTGGTCGAGAATTCCCGTGCCTAAAAATAAAAAAGGGCGAGAAACCAGAAACCCTAGTCGGCCCTAAATATATATAATATATATCAAATATATATATATGTAAACTAGAGTTCGTGTAAGCTAAATATCACCGGCTTAAACAAAACAAAGTGTAATGATATCATTATAAACGTCGTACTTTCACACAAATTTGACATAAACGATGACATTTTCACACTTTGTAATTGCAAAGCTTTAGTCCAAATCATCAGTCCGAACCTCTTACATACGTTTTGCAATGTATGATTTGTCAACATGACAAAGTAGTAAAAGGCGTTTTAGTATCCCTTCTAACGGGTAAGATGCAGAGATGTAACTAAAGGATGGTATTTCACCAGTCCAATTTCTTTGTCCATTGTCGATTAGTCCAATTGGTCAATGCGTCTCACTCTCTCATTAAGCAAAATCGTCGGCTGAGAATACGTTTGTACCATATCCATTTTTGAGTAAAATCGTTTTTTATTATGTTATGCAATTTTACTAGGATAATTTACACTCTGTTAACAGAAAATTATCACAAAAGTTGTGACATATCCAAAACTTTGTGTCATGTCATGTTATACACTATCCGTTTAACATTTACTCATCAAAAACGTATATGTTAATAGTGAAAATGCATATATTTTATTATTAACAATATATTTAAAATATTTGTATGGTACAGTAAGGATAAGATAGTAAAGATGCCTAAATGATAAATACGTTAAATATTTCCTACATGTAAAACTTAAAAAAAAAAAATCTTTTTGCTTTTGAAATTAAATCTGAGATGCAAATACACATTGGACCAAAAAATTGGACAGGTGGAATGCCCAAGGAACCGATTAGTAACAGTCTGTGGTTCTTTATTTAATTCGTTGCTTAGCCCCCAGGGCCCATTTGCAAGAACTGTGTTCTCATGTCTCTTGTTTTATAGTATAGGGCCTCTCGTGTTAAATAAAGGCATAAAGGCCAGGCTTAATCGGACGCGTATGATTTATGAAGCACGTATAGAGGCCTACCACGAACCATTTCGTCCGTTCGTCTATTTGCCTCTCTGTCGCTAAAATACTCATAGTTTATTGATAATATAAAATAAAGGTCGGGCATACATGACTAAATATAATTTAAATGTAGGTAAATATACAAGATTCATGAATTTGAGAAAAATAAATGAATTCAAATTAATATTGGCACATACTACGTGGCACAACATATATCCCGGGTTCAAATCCTGGTAAGGGCATTTATTCGTATGATGTGCATGGATATTTGTTCCTGAGTCATGGGTGTTTTCTATGTATTTAAGTATTTATAAATATTTATATATTATATATATCGTTGTCTAAGTACTCTCAACACAAGCCTTATTGAGCTTACTGTGGGACTTAGTCAATTTGTGTAATAATGTCCTATAATATTTATTATTTATTTATACCTACTACGTGGCACTGACGCTAATTTGACCATAGCGAGGTAGAGACAGAGACCGTCTAGGGTATTTATCTGGAGTCTCCCGTGTGTACGCAAGTGTGATAGAGAAGCAGGTAATGAAATTTCTACTATCGCGGCAGGCCCTTAGGTTTTACAACATTTAGACGCGTTTCGATGTATACAAGAGAGACGGAGAAGTGCTGTTCCTCTCTGACGTGCGTCTGCCCCCAGGTTTGGGTTCTAATTAATATAATATTTAATAGTTAACAATGAAATTGGTCCTTCACTATCTCGTTGATATCTAACTATAGCTAATTGTAGCTATAGTTAGATATCAACGAGATAGTGGAGGTCTCCTCGTGTCACGTCTCTAGGATGTCTCTACAATGGCTCTCTTGTCTGATCTGAACTGTCAGAACAGCAAAACTTGCCCAGGTGGCTGTTTCCATGATGTAATGTATTGAATCGTTTATGTTATGAGTATCGAGGCCTAATAAATTATGCAAGGATTTTGAGCATATTTTTTTGTTTTATATATCCAAATTTACAACATAACCTTCAACCGATGCAAGAGTAATGAATTTGCGCTAAGCTATACTATTATTATACACATAATATGCCTTCAAAAAGAAACATAAATACAAAGGCTGTATTACTTTGTTCAATTCCAAGGGGATTTCTTGCAGGATAAAAATAACTGATTTCTTTGTTACCTGGATTCTGGATTACACGATATGAGTAGGTATCATCGCTAATCCCACTGTAAGTGTACTTATTTCTGTGAAAAATACTACTACAGTAGGATTAATCTAACCTTTGATTCGGTTTAGTTATGTTTTTAGAAAAACAAATTATATCCGAATTGAAACTAATTCAGTATGATACCTTTGGGTATGGTGCTTTACGCACACTAGCGCTTCTCCCCTCCCCCTGACGATGAATATGTCCCGGTTGACAAAACTTATCGTTATCGTATATCATTCTTCGAATCGGGCCGATATTTCATGCTAAAGGACGGGTTGCGTCAGGGGCAGGGGATGGGTTGCTAGTGTGCGTAAAGCACTATACCTAAAGGTAGTATGATAACTACGTTCGTTTCAACCTGGAAATAATTTGTTTGTCCTTCCCATATATTAGAACATAACTTGACCGAATCACTTGGCCATTGATAATGTCTAATAAAATACTCTACTAATATATTGATTCTCCACATAACCGTTCGGGTTACGAAACAGAACACGTGGTGTCCCGCGACGAAATTGTACACGATCGTGATGCCTCCTTGCCTTGTTCTGGCCCAAGAACAATACTGGCAAGAACCAGTTAAGTAGGTTCATGACCGGCGCGATCGCCTCGCGCATAATGCCAAGCCAGCGTCGTGATTTAAACGTGTACCTACCACTCGCCCTGCGGCAAGCAAAAACTGACCGAGTAGGGAGCTATTCCGACCAGCACCACTCCAATCAGAACCAAGCTGCCTTTCACCTTCGCTATTAACAGAATGTACGGCTCAGACCAATATAAAATTGACGATATCCGAAACAAAAAAACGGAGAGCGGGTATAAACGTATGAAAAATACGCATACGACTAATAAACTAATAGCTGCTGTTATTAACAGAAAATCGGAGTTTTGTGATAAATGTGGGAAAGAATGTGCCTACTTGCTTTCTTATATTATGTAAGTATGAACTTAAATATGCAATTATTAGTGTTACGAGTGTAAGGTTTTTTTTTTTTAGTATTTTACGGAATAGGTAGCACGTAGCACTAACTTTGAGTTACGATACATTTTCCTTTAGGTCAGAAATGAAAAACGGTGGTCTAACCCTTATTAAACTTTTTCACACCTGTACTAGTTTATACTTAGATTTTTTTATAAAGATGATTATACTAAGGACCTTCTTGGGGTTATTCAGAGTCAGAGTGCCCCTACTTACAGTAAGGTTTATTCTGTGCCTTAAGTAGGTAGGTACCTACTACTTACAGCGACGAAATATACATAGACGAAGCTCAGTTCAGTTTTGACTTCGGAAGACGTTCCATATGACTGAGAGTAGTGAGAGTTATTTGAGACATATCACTGACAGTTATCCCATCTCCATAGATGTGCCCCACCTGCAACTTTGAATATGAACCTAGAAGGTGTATTTTATATTCTTATAAATATAGTGTAAACTCCATGTAACCTCACATGACATACCGATTCACTCCGTATAACGTCCACAAATGTTGGCTATCATATAACGAAAACTCTCTATCTATGTATAGTCAAAAAACCTTCGGTCCCTTATGGAAAATGAATAAAGTAAAGCAGGACATTTAGTTAACGCTAAAAGATATTCTAACACTTTTACAGTGTTTCTCAAAAAAACAATTTTAACCGGTTAACCGTTTATGGGTCATGTTTTTCGGTTAATAACCTGTTTCCAATTAGGTCCGGTTTGAGCTACCTAGTTATTCTTTGTTTACTATTATTACTTTATGTAGAGTTACAGATTCTAAGTAGATTTGAGGCTCACGCTCTGTTCTTCTTTTTACAAAGTTCATCAGGTTTTCATGTTTTCATTCATTAACAATTTTATAGAAATGCAGTTCTACATTATTATTATCTAGTTCATAATCATAATAAACTGTCATCGAAGTGTACGCAGTTTTACAGTTAACATCGCCATGCCAATGTTGTTGTGTAGTGCCAGAGTGCGAGCAAGACAAAGCTAGTACACATAGCCGAAGACCAGCGGAGATAGCCGAAGGCTCCAAACATGGCGGGCGGTGCACGCTTCGCGCTTGTCAACAAAGTTCCTCCGACCGCCTTCGCGGCCGCGCGCCCTCCTGTTGACTCTGAATCAGAACTTGTTCGGTCGCCGCTTGATGTGATTACTTAAGTGATACAAGTGAAATGTGCTATACTTTACTGGGATTGAAAATATTATTAAAATAAATTTATTACGTATTTATTGGATTTGAATAAGGTATATTTTTTTCATAAGTTTTATTAAAGTTGGAGTATGACGAGTCCTTTACTTATAAGAATTTATATTGTAGCACTCATATATTGATTTAAAAACTTAAAATGGGTGTGCATTAAATAGTTGTTTAGAAACTTACATACTTCATGTCTATCTTATCTATTTGTCAAATTTCGTCTTCACGTCGAACATTCAATGTCTTTCGTATGTAAACGTTTCACTCTAGTTTGATAAACTTTAATTTCATTCCTAGGGAAGCTAAACATCAACCGAGTCACTTAGCAGCTGAACTGATAACTTTATTAGCACTTTGCGCGCCCATTTCCGTGGCAATAAATGCATCTTACAGGAGCAGGATGCTCGGTAAACAGAAAGGGTATTTATGTTATGTCGATACTCTCTACACCCCGACATATTCTTTTAAAATCATGTTTTAAGTAGTGAATTATATTTGACATTGAACTGGACACCCCTCTGTGTGGGGTGGTAATGAACGGGAGTCTAATCCAAGCATGAACCAATGCACGTGCTGTGCCGGTCCCAACTTGTTGCGCCGTAGGCACAGTGATTCCAGCATTGTTATAAAAACAATGCTCCATAATCCCTTTCGATAACATATGCGAAAACCTTTCTGAGATATTTTTAGCTAACACATTAAACAAAAATGACCACACAACCCAAAATAATTTTAGTAAGTACATGAATTATCTGATCTGGCTCTGGCTAGAAAAGTTTTCTTGTGATTTTTCTTGAAAAATGTACAATATGGCAAAGAAATATAATTATGAGGTGCCGACAGGGCAAAAAGGAAGTTGTTTCTAATAAAGTAGCCTATTCCCTCTTACCTTGAAAATATGTATATGGTATTTGCCAAGGAACAGAAACGACAGAAGCGAATTCATTGATTAAGCAATTCACTAATAAATGAAATGAACGTTAAACGTATGGATGGACCCCACGCATGGCCGTCCAGTGACGAAACGCGGAAGGTTGAATTAAGTCAAGTTAATGCAGTCGTGCAAATCCTAAAAATATAGGTACATAAATTATATACACTTTAATGGACATTTCACTTTATAATATTATGGAACGCATCCGACGTGCTTCTAAATGTCAATACCTAAATAGAAACAATTTTATTTACATTTATCTTACTTTTTGGCAACTTATACAAAATGTGCGTTGAGGTTACCATTAGATGCGGATGGTGTTTTGGAAAATAGCTCACCGTAACAAATTGTCTTCTTTCGGCAATGCGAACAAGGCTACCGAACCGAGGATATCATTACCTACCTTTACGCTTATTTTACTTGAGAGTAGAAATTACCAGGAATATGAATCTTTTAAGAGTAGATCTGGTTTGCTTAATCGCTATTACTTAATGTACATGGGCGCCAGACGCTAATCTTGTCTTTCATATCTCAAAAAGCATTCAATCCATAATGAGGCTTAGGGACTTTAATTTTACAATGAACTCTGATATGTTTATTTAACATTAATTACTTGCAATGGACTAATGAAAATGCCTTATGTAAGGTCTTACAAAACTAATAACCTTTGTATTTGAATTTAACATTATTTAAATGCATTTAATCTCATCCTTGATATACATAGGCATCGTGGGACGATGCATATGATTAAAAAAGTAGTGGGCAGTGGATGTCGTGGAGTATAATCCTTTATCCACCCACGCACCCGTACTTTCTAAACAGAAAGAATTGTAGTCGGCTTAGCCGCCAAACTGTTGTTTGAGAAAAAATAGTATTCCGTTGGTGTGAGTCACCGCAGCGAGTCCCCATCGAGGTCTGGGTCACATTCCAGGCCTGTGAGCGGCCGCGCTCCGCCAAACCGGACTTGGCTTGTGCTCGTCCATTTTTCGATATCCTTTAGTTTACGTAATTTAGTTCATTTGTACAAATTCTGTGGGTCAATGGTTCGTAATCTTTATGTTGGGTTGTATTTAGCTTAGCTGTATCTGCTGAACTTCGTAACAGGTAAGTTTTTGCGACACATATTAATCTGATTGTTCGTTGGTCCGAGTCCCCGAACCTGGCAAGGAAGGGGCGTGTTTTTTGTTCACCATCTGTCGGCTTGCAGGTGTCGCTTTACATACTAAGCAGGTGATTTGAATTCGCCTTTCTCTCTTGCTCTTAGGGATTTTTATAAGTTATAACTAACAGCCGCAATGATTGGATGTTTATCCACATTCCTATTTCCGCTTTTATGGTTAAGCAATTGTTGTTTCCTTTCAATATGAAATATTTATTTCACTGTCGAACAATATATTTTTTGTCACTCGTTTCCATGGCCGCCAGGGTCATTCTTTGTAGATCCTTGTTTTATAGTTCATATTTAAAATAAACAAACATACTTTTTATGGCAGTTATCTACTCATCATTTAGGTATTCTAACAAGCTTTACTATGCTATTATTGTCGCCTGGTTGACGGCACATAATAACAACAAATAAAAGTTGATCCACCCTATAATATCCTCATGAATTTCTAGTTGTAAACATCTGACAGTTATTGGAGCAAGCGAGCGCCAAGCGCAAGCGAAGTGTCTCCGTTTCAGTTTGGGCAAAAGTGTCCGGCCGCCCACCGTCGGTCCGGCTGTTATACTCTACAGCTAGCTTTGTTTATTTTTATATTATACAAATAGGTGGTCTTGAATTAAACTCTGAAGAACACGAAGCTCCAATCCGCACTGATTCTCCAGTATCGACGATCACTGTCGGTATCGTTAGCTATTTACAAAAGCTTTGGCCAGGTATTAGAAAAAAAAAATCATTGGCGCGGGTGATGAGTATGGTTATACTCTCCGCTTCACGCTCAATTCAATGTTCATGGTTTAGTGTAACTTCACACATGATGTTTTAATTCTGCGGTAGCGAGCTTGGTCAAATATTACTTATAGCGTTTAATACTCGTACTTACTATTTTATTGTAGAGGATTAAGAGGATTGAAAATGAGAAAACTAATTTTCAGTACTAACAGTACCTACACATTTTCACATAAAAGTATCATAAAAATTACAATCCAATATATCAAATATAGGACCATGACCTAAAATGAATAACTAAGTTTATTGGATGGTAGCAGACAAAACGGCTAAACAGGAAACATGGGTTATCACTGCGACATTCACTGGAAATCGTATAGGGACAAATTAAAGTTATTTGTTTTGTGTAAGTGAAGTGTACTAGGGTTATTCCTTGCCACTACACTTTTTTATATCTACATATATTAATAGGAATATTATTACCAAGATATTAGTCGCCATTTTACTTTGATACAAAAAACATTTCGTCTTATGAAAAAATGTTACTTGTACTTTACAGGTAGAATTCCTACCTAAATCATTAAAATATACTTCTCTTGGAAATAATAACAACTCGAGTCATCCGTGTCTTATTGAAACAACGTCTTATGGGGCCTATACCTCGGCGTTTTTGCTTTCCCAATCATAATTGTGCTTATAAAAGCATGTGTGAAGTAGACATTCATACCACAAAATAAGTAGCGTTTTGATTTGATATCTTCATAATGACATAGAAATTAATCTTAAAATGAAGAGTATTTCTGGCAGTATGGTCAGTGAGGTGAGTCACTAACAGTAATCATTGCAAGAGTTGATTCATCGTGAAAGCGATACTTTATTGCGAACTCCTAAGTGGTTATTGTAACTTAAGATACACTGCGGTATTATAGTCATTTAATGTTCAAATAGTCATTTGGAATAGAACTTCAAAGCTATATGGTATTCATTATAAACCCTTTGACCGCCACAGTGGTCAAGGCTCAACATCGGAATGCCGTGACTACGGTGCCTGTTCGTCCATTACCGATACGCATTTCCTCACCAAAATATCTTAAAAATTAAAACTTCTTAATGAATAACTACTTAGACACATCATTACGTAAGAATAATCATAACATCGATATCTCGTTTTGGAATCCCTATGTTTTGCATGTAATTTTTGGTTTACTTGACGTGGCGTCAAGAGCAATATTTTGACAGTCAAACTGGGTATATATTGAGTTGTACTATGACAAAAACAGATTAAAAGATAATTTTTCATCTTAACGCATCAAACTTGCAAAAGCATTTTACTTCTTAATCTGGTGGCCTAAAGGTTAATAACAATTGCTTTGTGGCCTATATTGCGACTTTAGTAACTGCATCGTAATTAGATATTTCTCAAAGTCTAACCGGAAATTGGAATGAAGAATGATAAATTTGCAACTGCAGCTTAATAGTGAGTTTGACATGCCGAGGATTCGTTTTTGGCATACCCATTAATTGAAGGCCTTCAAATACTGTTAATTAGTTAATGAATGTTTCCACCCCTTGAATTGTACGGTCACGAATTATTCAGACAGATCTACGCAGTCGCCCGTAATTTGTGATTATTCTAATTCAGCGCTATTATAATCAATTAAATAATAATCTTAACTTTTTTATTTTTGAAATAGCAATTTAGCATATTGTTTTGTTACAGTTGAATCAGTTGTAATAACTTTTTTTTTAATCAAGGCCGCGTAACTAGTCTTAATAGACTGGCGTCCAGTTATGACGATATTAACCTTTTGAGCATTCATTCGATCCTCGACTAAGTATTCAAATCAGTTGCTAGTGTAGCCACATTAACGTCGTCGTCACACCGTCTGGTCCTGACCTTGCTAGTGAACGTATAACAACTTATTCTAACTTAAACTCGTGAGCTTCGCCAAGTCAGTCACGACTTCGACCGAAAACTAAACAGTTAACAATGCTGCAGGCTCATGCTAGTCGCTAGTTCCGTCCTTAATAAAGCTATAAATACATACTAATCACCAAAAATAATATATTTTAAAACAGAAAATCAAATATTTAGTACTTGTCATTGTTAAAATTTAAGTCCGCGTTATAGGTAGCTGCCGTGGCATGAGTCATTATGCGCTTAATTAGGGAAGCGCAATGTGTGTAAGCATAGCTAATTAAGAGGAATTCCTAGTTGCGATTTCTCCATACAAACGCTCTCGACTGATTCCTCCCTGGATTTTTAACCTAGAGCAGTGATTTTTTCAAATAAGATCAATATCATCAATATCTGTGCCGCTATGTTTTGCTTTTTTGGATTATTTTATTTTGAAGAAAGATACAGCGCCTCGAAAATCGCAAAAACGGCTAAATTGAATTGGCTGTAAAAAAAGGCACAGTATACAAATATGACAAAAAATATCCAAAAAATCAAAACATAGCGGCATAGATTATTTCTTCGTCTTGCAATTTCCAAAATTTCATAATGATTAGTTGCGTTTTGGAGGAGGAAACAGTCGAGAGCGAAACCTCGATTTTTGAGTTTTTTGCGAGTGAATTTCGGTCCGAGCTGCAGTTGTCCTTATCGCACGAATTGGAGGCGGAGACAGTTTCTAAATATACGTACACAGAAGGAATAGTGATGGGCATAACATCCTTATTAGGGATTGCAGAACCGGTACTGTTTTAAAGAACCGGGATTTCCCGGTACTTTCGGAACTGGTCTAATTATTTCATTATTTTAAATAAAACGAAAGCATTTTGCGATTTTACCACCTTTCGTATTATAATTTAATAATCACATTTTCTTTTATTACGTAGTAGGCAATTTAGAAATATAGTATTTTACATTGCTCACACTTGTGCGTCACAAGTAAAAGATAACTACTTTGATGTTTGCCACTAGATAGCAAATTTAATGAAATTACATTGACGAGGGGAATTATATATAAGTATCGCAGTCGTATTGTATAATCCGCCGTATTACATTACGGCTAGCCGATATCAAAATAAGGGCCATTTTGAAATGCGGCGGTTCAACGATTAAGGTATGTTGGGTAAATACCGGATGCGGGTGAAGAACGTAGGACATTCATTTCCCCCTAATTTGGCTTTATTTTTTAATGTTGGCAACATTGTGTAAGACGCCATTTCATTGCGCCTCGACTGTCAGTGTTCCCGCGTCGCTCAGGGAGTCGGGCTTGTGCTATGTGCAATCACAGAGAGCAAGGTAAATTTCGCGAATTCTTCCTTCTATCCGATCTTCGCTCTGTAATTTATTTTGCGTATTGTGATGAAACTGTGTTTGTTTTGTAATTGTGTTAACAGACCTAGCACTGCTGTAGACCGATATCCGATCTTGACCCTTCCAGGTAACTTTAAATTTTCTTCAATTTACCTACTGACCTTAATTATCACATTTATTGTTTTCTTGATCACACTTTCGTACCATTATTTTTATCCAGTACCACTACCAGCGCGACGGTTACTGACAATGTAATTTTTTTAATTTCCGCAACCCAAAGGTTGCCTTTTAGCGATAAGACCGCATGTTGTTTACCTGTGCTTATGTGTATGTTTTCTTTTGTATTGTTTTCTTTTATTGAGGTGTGCAATAAAGAGTATTTATATTGTATAGGGATGATGATACATGTTGAAATTTATAACAAAATCGAGTAAAATAGATAGCAATTTTTCGCAATAAAGTACCTACACATACGGATGCATATGTAGATGTGCACGCATACATACATTGCTAGTTTCGGATAAAAATAGAGATAGGGCTTCGAAATTAGTTTCCTTAAAATGCTTCAAGAGGGCTCTCTTTTCCTATATATTTACTTTACTCTTTACATACGATCCTTATATTTTATAAAAAAAAAGATTGTATATATATATATATATATATATATATATATATATATATATATATATATATATATATATATACATAATTGCAAAATTAAACCAACAAAATCGCAATTTTAATTATTTTCCATACTTCAAGATGGGCTCTCAGTGACCTTGACCTTTTTAAAGAACTACTTAGTCTTTTTGATTTCTAAGTTTGATTCTTATTTTTTTGGCGACCTTCATTAAAAATGACTGGGCACGATTATTTTTTATTTTGATTTTTGTCCCTCCTACTTAAGTACTTCATATCTTCCAGTCCATTCCATTCAATAAACAATACATTTACACTTTCCCTAAACCTGTACAGTTCACGAAATCTTAAATTGTCAAAACTACGCAACGTATCTATAATTTTAGTGGTTTTTTTTTATTACTTCGGGTAAACCTTACAATAAGAGGTTTCTTAGCACATTGTTTACTTATCAAATTGCCTTATGACATAGGTATCAAAGTTTGAGAGCCACAATTTTACCAATTTTTGTATCCGGGTTAAGATCGGATACAAAAGGGTAGACACCGGACCTATTTCTTTGTGATACCTTATTCTCTTTCCATTAGAAGCAAGTTTTTTTCACCATCCAATGTTCTCCCTTGATGACAAAACACTCGTTACCCTAAAAAAAAGTATGTCTCATCTTTACACAGGTACAAAACTAAAACCGTTCTATATTGAAGATTACCAAAATTCAGGTCGAATCTACGGTTATTATTTAACGATTCGCTCCGTACTTCAAGAATCTGTCAAGTGTTGAGATCTCGAAAAAACATTTTTTCACGAGTTCTCTCAATTGGTCCCAAAATTGTCCGGCATTATCCCAACATACTTTACCCAGATTGTCATTGCGATACGTTCTTCAATAAGGCGGCCCAAGTTTAGCCCCATCGTACTACAAGTTAAATAGATTGTTGTTTAACCATAGGTATATTTATACCTACTTACAAAATTTCACAACACACCATGATCACTCCCAACTTACTGATACGGATAGGTACAGTCAAGTGTAAAAATATGGGTGTACACATCTTACTCAAAAATATGTCCCATAGCATCTTATTCCAGTGTAATAAGAGCGTAGTACCATATTTATGAGACGATTCTTTCGATACTATGGGCTGAATATCAAGCAAGCTGCGAGCTCAACTTTTCTGGGCTTCGAAGTGGACAGGGGACTGACTTGGAAGGCACATATTGATAAGGTGTGTAATAAGTTGTCAGCGGCCTGCTTCGCACTAAAACGTCTGGCTCGGCTATTGCCTCGCGATATGCTGAGAGCGTGTTATTTTGCATCGGTGCACGCACACCTGCAGTACGGGACCGAGCTTTGGGCCCGTGCCGCGGATTGGGAGCGTGTCTTTCGGTTGCAGAAGCGTGCCGTACGGGCTATAGTCCGAATCACACAAACCGAATCGGCGAAACCGCATTTCAAAGCCTTAGGCATCCTAACCCTGCCGTCGTTACTAATCTTCCAAGCGACAATATACGCGCGCTCACAAGCGGACAGCGTCCCAGCCTTGGCTCGTGCGGCCCCGCGCCGCTACCCCGCGCGCTGCGGCCGCGCCTGCCGCAGGCTCGCGCCCGTGCCTTACAAGCTGGCCAAGTCGGACAAGCTCGTTCACATATTGGGCCCAAAAGTATACAATTGTCTCCCGGATTCAATAGTAGTTACTAAAAGCGTAGCAGTATTTAAACACAAATTAAAAACTTGGTTAGTCGAGCAGGCGTTCTACGACCATAAGGAGTTCTTTAAATTAGGAATTTAGTTATAGGACATTATGTAGTTAAGTTAAAATACAAATCTACAATCTTTATATACTGTATAAAATGTGACATGTAATTTATATTATCAATAAATATTATGATTATGATTATGATTATTATGATTATGATACATATTTTTGCACTTGACTGTACGACGACAACCGAAGCTGAGACATCATTCTTTTTTGCAGTTTTTACCTATATGGTAATTAATATCAATCAATCAATCAATCATTTATTATTTCGTCATCATAGGTGTAAAATACATTTAGTACAGGTGATAGGGTGTTTGGTATTAGGGTGTAATAGATACAGTATAATATAAAAATGAAAAACAATATTACGTGGTAACAACAAAAACAACTTGCGTCGGGCAGCGCAGAATAAATTCCGTCTGGCTCGCGGACGATGTCAACGATGTCAACGGAACGGCGCGCAATGAGCGAGCGCACGAGTCTCGCGTCTGTGTGCGCGCACTCACACTTAGATAGCTCCGGCTCCCGCCCACCGCAGCGCGACAGAAACATAGCTTCAAAAATTCGAGATTTGAAAAGTTGCTCAGCTAGGAATTGCTCTTAAGTGCAAATACAATACGAAATGATAAATAAAAACTTGTATAAAAGATATTTTGAATCTTCGTGAAATATGTCTAAAAGCACTATTATCATTACCAAACAGTTTATGCGTAATCAACATTCCTATTTGATCATTTCTGTGGCTGACTTTTCTCAGTAGTTGTTCTCGCACAGCGTGGAGAATTGTGATTGCACAAGGCAAAGCGTCGCACTGCGGCTAACTTAATTCTAAAGGCATTCCGCGCATTATTTTTACATTTTATCTACGCGTAATTACATTATATTAGTTACCTAGAAGTCGGACTACGCTGATCCATGACAATAATCTCAGATATTTAATATTTACTATAAGTTTACTCAACAATCTCGTTTGCATCCTCATCTTCAAGTATTTTGGTAGTCGTGCCACAAAGGGATTAGATGAAACTAGTGGTTTGACTGAGCACTCTTGCCCCCGTTTTGGTGACTCACAGAAGACGTGTGTTGTAAGTAATAGCTTTTATCGTGACCTCTCCGCCTGCCCTATATCCCGAGGGTTGATGACACATATTCCTGATATTTGCTTAGTTTAACTTTACCAGACCCACTTTCAAATTTTAACAAGAAAATGCAAAGTTATGTAGCCGTTGTTTGAGAATTTCTCAACGATGTGCGTGTCTACTAGTTTAATATAAAATATTAATCGATTATTATGTGAGCGACATATTCTTTTAGTGATATTATGGATTAGAAAAAAGAAAAGAAAATTCTTGCCAGTGAATCATGTTTTTGGTTGCTGATGTATCCGCCATCCGGTAATTAAACTAGAAGGCGCATGTTTACGATGTAAGATAATAATTATAAATTTAGTCAGCTGTGATGTATGTGGTACCTAACCTACTCTGTTTACTATTTATTATAACGTCATCCGCTTGCAATAGATATTAACAAGATTTTAGTATCCGTTCATTGAATCATTCGTACAACCATCAAATAGTAATGTTAGAAAGTGCGGAATAATTTATATGTGTACCCCTAGTGTATATATTTTCGACAGCGAAACGTTACGTACGCGTTTGCGTTAAGTGTTATTTTGTATGAGATTTTTGACTTTCCAAAACGTCCCGCTTGGCGCGCTGTTCAAAAACCCATAGAAAATGAGACTTAACGCAAACGCGTACGTCACGTTTCGCTATCGACTAAATTTACACTAGGGGCACAGTTAGCATCATTCAACTAAAAACGTTTCGTATTCTTGAATAACTAAGACGCAATAGAGATTACGAATTCCTATTTCCTAGATAAACCATAGATACCACATAAGTAATTACCGTATCGAGATATGAGGTAAAGTTACTTTATCGTGGTAAAGTTATGTAAATCTTAGGGTCCGACATATTGATGAATTTGATCCTCGGAATAAATAACGCTTGACGGACAGGACAGACTAGTTGCCGAGCTAGTCGCTGCATATTTATGCTGATAGTCAAGTCATTAGACTAATTGAAAAGCAAACTTCCTATGACTAGACTAAGATTGGTTACCACGAGGTTCTTCAAATAAATCGCAACATTATCCGATAAACTGCTATCCGGTTTTCATTTGTCGTTAGCCATTATGAGTTTGTGCTCTTAACTCTTAACTCCATGAGAAAATCTCCTCGATCGCTTAGATGTTAGTTGTGAGTGACCGTATTCGGTGTCTCGGTGTACATATGAGCCCACATAGTGCCGTGCGGTCCGGTCGACAAACCCGTATCTGTGGCTAGGAATCTCACATCTCACCAGTCGGCGGCCGAGGAAGTCTTAGGAGCATATCCGCTCCAATCGTGTTCGTCTTGCGTATTAGAGTTACTCACATAGCTAGAATGCTACACAGCTTTCTCATTTTTGTACTTTTTTACTGTGTTCTTTGTCTTACCTACATTTTGTTAAACTTTCTTTAATTGAAAATACCAACATTAATTAACAATCATGGCCATATTTTTCATAAGTACCTATCTAACAGTGAAGCCTTTAAACTACTCGTATATATTTGTCCAACAATCAAAGATAGTTAATTAATTGCGGCTTAATGTATTTGTTAGAACTCTTTAGTCATTAGCTATGTAGTCGATCTGTAGAAGTGTTTATTTCGTTGCCCGTGTATGATAACAACTTGTGTCAGTTGTACACGTTCTGTAACGAGTCTTCAATCAATAAAATCCCACGTGGGCGTCTGTCTTGAATTCTACGATGTTATTATGAGGATAGAACTGCAACAAATTGTTAATTATGCTGAAAACTTAAAATTACGCCGCTATGATCTATCTGCCTACACAATGATTAATGACTCCGTACTCATAAACGTTGCCAACGCTTGTTTTATAACATTATAAAGGTTTTAATGACCCGAGTTTAACATTTGTTTTAATAATAACTTTGTAAACAAGAGCCATTTTAGCTTACAAAGTTAGTGAACCAGATATTCTATCTGTAATGCCGTGGTAAGCAATTGTAGGTCTTGTAGTAAAGCGAAAGTTCCTTGTTATTGTTCACGTTAGTATCGGTTTATCCACAGCTTGATAGGTTCGAGTTGAGATTAACTTTCATCTAGGACTAGGTGCATTTTAAACCAACGCAAGGCAACTTGATGAGCGATCAACTTTCTGTATTAAACGATTTATTGTCAGTGGCGTAATCTCTGCGGTTTCATGGTATTCAGTGGTCCTGCGGTTGGAATTGCTTTCCGAGAGCTTATAGGAAAGTTTCGCAACTATGTTTTAGTTTCAAACCACGTTTGGCGCCGGCTTGCCTTTAATCTTGACGGAAATGTCTTTCTCAAATACCAACATAGGTATTATCTAGAAAATGTTACGTAAACGTAGTTAGAACAAAATTATTGAGAAGGTGGAAATAATGTGTCAGATCAGATCTTATACTAATAATGTTTCATTGCGATTAGTCTAATGGGTAGTGACTAATGACCCTGCCTAACCGATGGTCCTGGGTTAGAATCCCAGTAAGGGCTTTTATTTGTGTGATGGGCACAGATATTTGTTTTGAGCTATGGATGTTTTTTATGTATTACGTATTCATATATTATTTATATATCGTTGGTTTTTGACGACCTGTCTGGGCTAGTGGGTAGTGACCCTGCCTATGAAGCCGATGGTCCGGGGTTCGAATCCCGGTAAGGTCGTTTATTTGTGTGGTGAGCACAGATATTTGTTCCTGAGTCATGGATGTTTCCTATGTATTTAAGTGTTTATAAATGTGTATATATTATATATATCGTTGTCTAAGTACCCACTATACAAGCCTTATTGAGCTTACTGTAGGACTTAGTCAATTTGTGTACTAATGTTCTATAATATTTATTTATTACCATTTTAAAACTCAGACGGTGTATTTCAAGTTTACGAATAAGTACTTGTATCTTTTCGACACATAGGTACTAAAACTACGTAGTGAGTTGATTATTCATTAGGGTGTGATCTCGTTTAGATATATATTATGTATGGTTTTAACTTGTCGTTGTTATTTATAACACTTGTCTTTATTACGTTCCCTTCTTTTTGCATACATATTTTTGCTCAGAAAACGATACAACTTTATCTCGTAAATATGATACTTATTTATGTGGTGGTGTGCCTTGCGTTAGCATGATCAGTTTTCTCTTTTTGCTCAAGGGTTGAGTGAGTTGGTAAATGTAAAAATTTCTAAGACGTAATTATTTTGGTTATATTTATACTATAAATATACTTATTTATCGTTGACATAAACAAACCTGACTGCTATTAAGTAATTAGGTACTTATTTTTCTAATGATTACTTGGAATCTTAGTCTAATGGCTAAAGTGGTACTTTCGCCCAGTTTTAGAATAAGTATACCGGGTTTTTGTCGTATATATAATTAGCGAGACCAGCTTTATCTGTAAAGTGATGAAGCCAAATATAGAGCGGAAAATTAAGAGAAGCTTTAATGGGTGACTGCAAAAGAATCTATTTAAATTCGGACAATAGGTTCGCATGACGCCATGATGAAGAAGGATCACTTAGGATCCTATAACTGTTTACCTGCTTTACACAAACATTGGCATACATTCATACGTTCTACTTTGGACCTTAAGAATAAAGTAAAGAAAAAATTATGAAAAAAATATAACGTGCAATATCCTCAAATAACATGCATGAAACGTATTCCTTGAAAAAAAAATACTAATATTGATGCTGTCACTATAACAAGTATCTTATTAGTTAATGATTCATTATTAGGTAACAATTTAGTACAGTTGGATTCTGGACTCAAATAAATTAAAGTGCCGTGCCGCTTCAAAACATAGCCAGGATGTTTCTTTTTTAATTTAATGTTGATAACACGCACTGGTAGGAATTGATATGTTTATCAAATATTTTATTACGCCACTAAAAATGGCTGTATTATTGTTACTAATACAATCGAGCAAGGATTGATATTGCGCCAATAGACACCAACCTCAATTTATTTATTATTTATGCTAATGCAGAGAATGAGATTTCCTGGCACTCCCATGATCCAACCCAGTCCTCGTGTGTTGTACAAAATATTATGATTGAATAAGTACTAAGTACTCGTACCTACCTAATAATATTTTGTTATGTGTGTCTAAAATGTATGTTATCTGAATACGGTATGCAGTATAAATTCGGGGTATATGGCAGTTTGAGGTAAGGATATTGTTTTTGCTATTCTCTGTTGATATTCAATTAAAACTACCAATAAGTTCCCAGGTGGCGTGATTTCATAACGCATAGTCTGCCGTTACAACGTTTTATCATCTAGGGGCCCACCAAACAAGAAAAATGTGTAGTCAAATTTGAATCAATGGTATTATGAATTTGTTTTGTTTTAAAATAAACCAGAACAAAACAAAAGTAACTGTTCCATTTAATAATATTTCTAAATCTATTGTAAGTATTTGGTACTAGTGTTAGGACTTTGAACCCCAAGAGGTTAATAGAATTCACTCGTCCCTCTCTCGAATCGTCTCTTTAGGATAATATCAACACTGTATTTCTTATTAAATCTTATGTCTAAATAAAGTTTATATAAGAAAGGTTTATTTATCTAGGCGCTCAAATCTAATTTTGTAGAAAGAGGGTTAGATAGATACTGGTTATTCGCTTATTTCAGAATGAGTTGGTAGTTTGCGGGTTGCTCATTCGTCACGCGTGCTTCGCTCTGCTCAATTGAGAGTCGTTCAATAATCGCCTCTGTATTACGTCCGGTTCTAATAACTCATCTTGTAACACTTGTATCGAGGGAGCAATAAAGTGCACATAACGTAATTGCTTTCGAATTGTTTGAAGAAGATTGGCCAGGAATTTCCTATCGTCGTCGTCCTTTTGGCCTAAGGCGATTTGTCATCAATGTTTCCTATTTCAAAAATATACCTCGTGTACTTCTTAGTTCAGTGATCTCTCGAGAGATGCATTTATACATACAACGTTATCTCGTATATATGATACTTTTTATGTGATGCTGTGGCTTGCTTTATCATGATCACTTGTTTTCTCTTTTTGCTCAAGGATTGAGCTAGTTGGTAAATACAAATATCTGTAAATACAAGAAATGTTTGGGGAAAGACAAAAGCGCCACGCCAAGTATGTCGAGTCATCAAAACAAGTGCGAATCACAAACTAAGCCCTATACTTAATCAAATTATCCAGTGTTAGCGATCTAAATGTGGTGTACGCGCCTACGTGGCGACTGGCGATGCGACCTATCCTATCCTACAGGCGACGCGGCGTTAAAATTACTTTCGCATGACAACCGCCACCACTCCTTGTTTCGACATGAGCGGACTCAACACGTGCGTCCCAATACACAATTTTTTAACTTTTTATAGTCCTCTTTATATTTTTTTAGCCACAGCACGTTTTAATGTTGATGACTCAGCTATAGCGCTAGTATTGGCTATGAAAACTAATCTTATCGTTCTCCGATAACTGCAGCTACTCATTGAAAACACCCAGTGCGGCGATCAATAATATTGCACTTCATTACCTACTTGCAACCTTTGTTAGGCTCTCCAGGAATCCATCCCGGTATTCGAATCAAATGCTCAATAGTATTCTTATTGGGAAAGGGCTTTAATACTCCAACGTTATTCCTTAAAATACTATTCTGGGTTAGAGCTATAAAGTGTAACATTAAGGAAAATATTGTTTTTTTCTGCTGCTAGTGAACTGTGAAGAAGCTGGAAGACAAGGAAATCGTTGCTAGCGGAGCGAATTGCAATAACGATGCGACGAAACTACGCTGCCGAGGGCAGGCGGCGCTAACGCAGCGCGCTTCCGCTAAGCCCAGTGCAGCCGCCGCCATGGCGCACGCCCCCCCGCCCGGCCCCGGTGCTGGAGCGAGCTCCGACGACAATACCCGCCGCCGTTCAGTCTTTTATGTGCCATTATTCGAAAGCTTCGAAAACTACTTACCTCTCACCCCCGAAGAAAGAGATGCTCTCATATCAGGCCAACACCTAGAGGCTTATCCATTGAAAAATAAAAGGAGAATTCTATCTGATAGCGGGCGATTACAACTGCCGTATCGCGGCGACTCATCCTTGACGGAAAGCGAAAGCGACATAAGCGTGTTCAGCCCGGAACGCAGATTTCGACGACCTTTATCGTCTACTATGAGCTCCAACGAGACGTTGGCCAGAGTAGGCCACCGAGACCTGACAAGTCCGAGATTAGTCGCTGAGAGCGGTTTGTCGAGACACAAACCGAGGTTGCGCAGCACGACATCGTGCGAACCCAGATATGATAGAATATTCTCTCCGTTAAGTGGATCTATGTCATCTAACAAATTAAATAACTCGACGGTCAGTATTGGAACTAAAAACTCGATGCAGAATTCTAATTTGTCTTTGATACCCGACTCTCCCAAACTCCTCACGCCCGGTAAAGAAAAATCTAAAACTTTACCGCAAAATCTCACCGTCACGTCCCCAATTCGAGGAAGCAGTAGCTCAACTTCTATATTCAAAACTCCTAGAATTATGATAACACCAGACAGCCCAAGTCGAAGTCCTGGCAAAATGTCGGGTTTAAATTTTATTCGACGTTCCCGTAGCACTAAGTTATCGAGAAGCAATTCCTTGCTGAGGAGTGTTACTGCTAGAAATATAGAAGAATGTACGGACGAGAAGGCTATAGTGACCGACCTAATGGATAACTATGACAAGTTCGTGGACGACAACGGTGGCGAGGGCCAGGTGATCGGGGCTTTGATCAAGAAGCACGAAGCTCAACTGGCGAACAGTCCTCTGAGTATTCGGCGGGGATACCTGGACGTCGATGACGACGTCGCCGTGCATTCTGGTAAGCTACACACGTTTACAACCTGACAACTCTAACGAAACATTATTTATTGCCATGCTCCGTGGCCCAATGGTAGTTGCGTAATATTTAATAGCTCGATAACCTCGTTGCACCAGAGAGATATTGAGTCGTGATCGCTTGATAAGCTTAGCTTTGATATTAAGCTAATGCTCTTATCTTAATTAGAATACTTTTCATAACGGTGCAGAGGGATCACAAAGAATCTTCCGTTTTTTTCCGCAAACAATACTCATGGTGTGAACAGAAAGTAAGTACGTTATGCCAGTCCGTTACGTAATGTGAATGTATCAGAACAGTCGAGTTGAAAATATGTATGTTTATGTAGAAACGCGTAGAAGCGGTTGAAGTGCGCTTAGTAAGCGTCCTTTAGCCCAACAGCACCTTAATATGAATGACTCCGCTGTTTCCGAGTCGTACGCTTCTTGACGACTCACGTTGCAAAACAATGCTCACTAATTGCACGTCAAGGAACGGTAGCATGCTTAGTTTCCTTCGTCAAATTTAAGATTATAATGCGGAAAGCTTTGGTACTACAAAAACAAAGACAATACCTTTTGACCTGTTGACTTAGGTTCATTGTTACACAATATATGATTTTCATTTTGTATTATTCTATTACTGCAATAAACTAAACCTTTTCCCAAAGCTAACAAATGACAGGTCTTTGTTCTGTTTACCTTAATATATATTATGAAACAGTAAGAAATGCGCACAAGAGCAAAGCCAAATTCGTTTTGTTGTAAAGAAAACGATACTAAGGGACCTATTTTAATTTGCTATTACGTGCATGTCATTGTTACTGTAGCTGTTTATTAGTAAATTGATTGCATTGAAAACACTTCGTAGGAGAACACAATCTCAAAAATGTTTATATGTAGTTATCATTATAATGAAGGGCCGCATTCGGGTTTGGTTGTCGATGTCGTCACCGGAGTAAGTGGACGATGTCACTCGTAGTTTGTTGATAATAACCGACGTCGTCTGATCGGTAACTATTGTCGTGCCAAGTTTAGAACAATAATAAAAAAATATTGATATAATGTGTTTATTATGTGTTAAATCAGTAGTTATTCAGGCGTCGTTATCATCACTTCCTCGTGGGCGTTTATCGGAGCGTTATCACGACGTGCAATTAGTGATTGCGTTGCTGCCGCGAGAGGCGAGAGCCATCCACTGGCCGACGGCCGTCGCTCCTTACTGAACCAAACAGACGGAGCATTCATTGCTAAAATGAAGCACACTTGTATTAGATAAGAGATAAGACACGATCATACAATAAACTTAATACCTATTAGGGTACGTAAGTACAAAAATGTATGGAGCAGTATGCACTTTTGTCTCAGGCGACGCCGCTTGGCACAATTGTACTTTAGGTCAAATAAAGCTGATTTAGCCCGGTAGCTACGAGATCATGTTTTCGTATAATAATTCAGGGACAAGAAATTCATAGGCACTTACCCCAGTATTACGTCTTATTGGATATTGTTGTAAAACATATGAACTGAATGGTTGATCTTATCGAACTGAACCTATACTCAAGAAAACGAGCGCAGCAGCTATGCACTGATTAGTTATTTTTATGTTAGTGGACACCTATCTATCTTTTAGTTCCTATTTATATTTATAGTGTACGTGCGGTATTTCGTAATGGTGTCCCTGAATTAAATTAGGTGTTGCAATATTCTCATCAGAAATGCCAAGACAACTTATCTTTCTGATGACGACTAACCTACTCATTCATAAAATTTAGCAACCTCTTACAAAACTCTTAAATGTTGTCCCTTTCCAACAGACAGAAACTTCAAAATCACGGATAGGGACAGACGATTATCAACAGTTTGTTAGATTTGACATACGTTTATGAATAACGTCATTTGTAATCACTACATAATATTTTAATTTTGTATAAGGCGCGTCATCATAAGTTTTGAATTTGTATATCACTTTATTTATTTCTTGTAAAGCTCAGAGTAATAGGTATGTAATATAATGAAATGTAACAAAGTATACTTAAAGTATATATCGACGTAGATTTAATGTTAAGATAAATAAACAATACCGAACTCGTGTTGGTGTTAAGTTGGTGTTGGACAATTTTAATGAGGATGTCTACTTTGGATATTGTAAGCCTCTCAAATGACATGTCGGGCGCAAATAACATCGCAATATTAAAGGAACTGCCCTATTAATATAACAAGGACCCAAGTGGTATTTAAATTCATATATATACGACCTTATTGTCTGACGGCGTAGTAAATCTAATGGCTCCCTCGGAACATCTGTTGCTTCACAGGCCTGCTTAAAGCGGCGAGTGTCGTTGGCACCTCCCAACATTTCAATACAATTTTACTGCCGTACCTGTGCCGAGCTTATTGTAAGAAATCATTTACAGTTAACGGCGTTTTCCAGTTTGCGTTTCCTTGCTTAACCTGTCGTTAACACTAATTGTGTTCCGGTGCCGGTTGTCATAAAATAAGTAATTTGACCAGAAACTCCAAGTTCGGGTTAAGCTAAGATCTTGAGTGTTGTCAATGTGTATGTAGTACGTAGGGTCATGGCGGAAACAGTGGCTCAGTCGCCCAAATATAGCTTCTCTCGTGTTGATATTAGGTTGAGTGAGCCACTGTACCCCGCTTTTTTCTACCGAGCCACTGTTCCCGCCTTGACCCTACTCGTAGCTACCTTGATTAACGAACGAGGCTATACTAATGCTGATTACTACCGCTACTTTAATTTTATCTTATACCTTTAAACTAGCAATTCTTATATATATATATATATATAATCGATCGAAAAATCGATCGGTTCCCCAGTCGGTTTCCCAGATATTAATAAGTAATATGTCGATGCATGCCACATTTAGTTACGGTGCAAAAGGACAACTGAATTTGATTTTTTTATTGCATAGGTACGTTTTAAGAATGTACGCAGTTTAACCTTTGAGCTTTGTTATAGTGAGTAAAAAAATTAGAATCATGCAGGCTTTATTTTAGAACAAACTAGAAGGTTTTTGATAAAGGCATCACTTGAAAAAAATGAAGCTATTGTCAAAGGCACACGTTGGTCACGGGTTGCGTGCACGCCACTTCCGGCGGATGCCACGCCACGCCATATACGAGACCGTCACTTGTCTGCGACACGATATAATATATCTATGTCAATGTTGATGTCTTCATGCTTGCGCGTCAGTATTTATAGTGCGCCTGGTAGGCAATTTATTCGACAGGTCAGCTGCAGGAGCATTTTACCAGAGAGTCGCGTACCTATTCTCTTTTAATACTTTTCGTAGGTGATTTATTATCTGACACAGCTATTTTTGAGTCAAGCCAGGAAATAAGACCAAAGATCGAAATAATCAAGAGAATAGTGTTAGGTAGTGGTGAAATGCACATTCTCCATATCATGGAGAGCCATGACTGTAAGAGCCCGGGCGCACAGAGAGGGGTCTGGAGTTTCGCGTTCTGCTGATCTTGCGTGACATCTTTTGTGTTATCGTACGTGCAATACGTCACTAGATAACTGTTCATCTACCGAAGTAGAAGCATTGCCTAGCTAGAGGCATAAAAGGGCACAGAATTCACCCAATAAACAGTCATATTTTTAACGAATTTGAATCTGATGATTTGAGAACCTCTTCCTTTTTCAATTTGGATAGTAACCATCAAGCTATAAAATAATCAATCTAGCTGAAATTATAATAATAATATATGTACTGTCGTTATTTCACGCCAAGCTTCAGCTTTCTTCTATATCCACGGCGATTGACATTGCAGCATCCTTTGTCTGAATGCCTAGTACATGCGTTATAGTTAAAAGCTACCTACATTGCACGGAACGCAGAACTCTGAACGCGGAACACAGAACTTCAAATAGCTTTGTGTGCGAGGGCGGCGGAACGTACTTGTGAGCTATATCAGACATTTGCTTACATCATTGAATGGATACATCATTATTTTATGTCGCATCATTGGTTAACATCATTATTTTAAAAGTCCTAACGTCTGATTAACGTTCTATGTTATTGCACTTTCTATAGGTATAGGCCGTGAAGTTTAAAACCATATACAATTGTAACATTTCTTGTTGATCGTCGTTAATGCAATTATCTAATGTTCGATAAATTTCCATATGTTGTAAGCAAAATATTATTGTGCTGTTCTTGGTTATTTTGCAAGGTCTGCATAGCTACGCCAAGACAATAGGAATGGATTATGTAGACTGCAAAATATGCATGTTTTATTAGATCACGACTTCTTAAGAATGAATGATTGTTTGGAAATGTAACGAGAGTAATCTGATGTCCAAGTCCTAACAATCTGTTGTGTTTAAAATATGTGTTCGTAGCCGTAAGGTTTAGCAAGTTATGCCATCGGTCCGTAGTAAAGAAGGACCTTGTATGCCACTATTGTTTGCAATCACGGCCATTTCTGCCACGCGAGGCTGACAAATGTCTATTATCTATTATTATGTAACTGTTTAAAATTAGACACTATTACTCGACTCAATTTTGGACCCGGCTTTAATTTAGATTTGCAAACGATATGGCCGCCGTGCCCATGTGCAACGCATGACTCATTTGCAAGGGAAATATATGTTGTTTACAACATGTACATTCCCCTTGTCAGGACTAAGTTATTTTCTTTTAAGCCATGAGCTATTTAGAGTAGGGTGCAATTTTAAGCACGTGCTTGATACGACATGACGCGATATGTTTTACGGGTTTGTTTTCCGACGAATGTTCCTACTTCACTTTACATTTGTCAAAATTACCTAACTTACCCCGATTTCTGGTCAAGTCTCCCGGACTCCCCCTATGTGTCTTTTAATTAAAGTTAAGAAAATAAAAACCATACATATTATTTCAATAAGTTTTAACTAACAATTCAAAGTTAGGATCAAAGAAATCTGCCATAATTATCAAAATGCATATTATAAAACATGCTGTTGTGTCTTTCTATTCTGCAATCAGGGGCATCCATTCAAATTTAATTAAATCTGATATTCAGTGCGTCGCACGCTTCCCTATACATATGGCTAGCCGCTAGTACGGATGACTGCCCATCATTTTCAATCAATCAAAACATATCCAATTATCCACTAATGAATATATTTTTGTCCCACAGACACATCATACGAGAAAGCATGTCGGCGCGGCTCGGCGCCCAGCACGCCCGTGCCGGGGACGCAGGCCCAGCACAGCCCCTCGCGACTGGCTTCCTTCTTCTTCTCCAAGCGCTCCTTCCGCAACAACCCGCTCAAGCGGACCAAGTCAGCCACCAAGTTGGAGCGCGACCGCGCGCTGCAAGCTCCACCCACGCACCCGGCCTCGCATGCTTTGAGGACTTCCAGGTAAACCTCAACTGCATTAAAGCTAAACTTCGAAACTATTTGACCGCGTTCAAAATGTCTAAGCGGCAGAGTAGCAGAGCGAGTAAAATCTATTTGTAACGCCTCAGTTCGTTACATTATGGCTTTATTAGCTACGCAAGCGCAATTTTTTAATTTCTGAAGAATATGTAGCCCACGTTGTGGCAAACTATTGTGTGTCCAACGTCGTGATTGGGTATAAAAAAGCGCATCAAAAAAAAACTGATGCCGAGGAAATAAATTAGATATGGTTCAACTTCCAAGTTCGATTAATGCTTCAGACATTGATATTGGAAAAGATTGCTTAGCAACCCGCTATACTTCACTGTTTCTTACTTATTTGTTTCTCTGCTAGCAATCGCCTTCTTCAAACTGATGGCTTCCACGGTACAATCTTAGGCGACACAGTTGAAATTTTATGCCCGTTTTCCCTTTGTAATATCCCTTAATTTAGTCTGGAACGTGAATACATCTTGCTTCTAACAATTTACGGTTTTAACGAAATGTGAGATATATATGTGGGATCGGGTTTTATTAAAAACAAGTGATAGGATGTAAAAAAATTACACCATACATTATTATAATTATATACCTATACATTATTGTGAAATATATAGCCGTTTTCAAGATCATAAGTATCATTACACATCATTTGCTTCGGCCAAGTTATGTAATAAAGTATGGGGAAGACAAACAAATTATATCCAACTTGAAACAAATGTAGTATGATACCTTTGGGTATGGTGCTTTACGCCCACAAGCTTCCCCCCATCTCCTGACGCAACCTCCCCTCTTAGCATGAAATATTTCCTGGTTCACGGTTTATTATCATTTTTGAGAAAAGTACTAAAGTTAGGAAAAAAGTGACAATGTAAGAAATCAACCTTAATAAATTCTTAATAAAAAGTTCACACTATTTTTTTTGATATGATGCACCATTTTCATGTTATAGCTAGATGAAGAACGAAACCAAATTCATCATTTAAAAGAATAGACTAAAGAGCTTCTTAACCTCTAAAGCCACTACTCAGTCAAAGAGTTTATGACAGACACGAATTTATGATTTGACCTGGAAATTACGACTCTATGTTTATTAATTAATGTGTAAATTACCTACTTGTAAATAAACTATAATAAAATGTGAATATCTTAGCTAGTACTCACGAACCTTCTATGATTATGTCTATGTTTTATGAATTTAATTATTAATGATTTCCAATTTAATGTATGTATTATGGTTATTTCTCGCTATTACTTGAATCTGGATTTGTGACTAGAACTAATATTTACGACATGTTTAATAATTATAGTACTATTGCTTTATTTTAATTGTAAGGAATTCCTAGTATTACGTGGATGTAGGGTTCTGGACTCTAAAATCCGGGGCTTTAGAGATGGGAACCCTACGTGGATGCTATTTTGTGTTTGACTATGTATTGATTTTAGTAGTTAGTTTTTAGAATACCTATCAATAATGTTGCTATGCCCTGACAGGGTAACCATGCATTACTTAATTAACACCTTAATGTAACCATGGTTCTGCAATAAACGAAATGAAATTTCGACAAAATTTAGTCGTTGAACAAACTAGTTCTCTCTATGCGATTTCTTTCATTAAATACATATTATGTTATATTATTTCATCTAGCTGTAATATGAAAATGATGCATCATATAAAAAAATCGAATAAAGCGGTTTGGGTATAGTGCGTAGAGCATCATACCCAAATGTATCATACTGCATAAGTTTCAATTTGGATATAACTTCTTTAAAAAAAATATGATCGAATCAATAGCAACTATAGCACGGCTGGAATATAAACTACAATACAATACCTGTCTGCCTATAACTTACATATAATAATATTTTCTCAGTCGCCAGTCGGTACTTTCAATAAGCTTTGCTCCACTGTTCTGCGTAGTTATTTGCTATAATATTTATTCCAAAATCCCAATGATACAGAATTCGAAAACGTTGAACTTGAACTAGGCTAACTCTGCATTCCATTAAGCATCGGCCAGCGCGGCGGGTACTAATTTGGTTAGGTTTCAATGCAATTCGTTTGTGTCCGTTTGATGTTAATTTGTGGATTCATTCCGCACACGTGTCGCACTCGCAGCACATACCGCTTGTTTCCTTCATCAATCTTCTATTGAAATGTGAACTTTGTTTCGCAATCAGCGAGGTTTCTCTTTCAGAATATTTCATAAAATACTAGCGGCCCATTTGAACTCTAAGATACGTCAAATATTAGGTCTAGATACAATATGGATCGGATATCTCAGTGTGAAAAGTGACGTTTTTGTTTGAAGAAACGTCACTTTTGACACTGATATATCCGATCCATAAAGTTCAAGTCGAACTGTAATTGAAATGAGCACCTACATTACACGTATGCTTTATCGACATGAAATGATATCCTTTGTATTCGCGATAAGTAATCTCAATAGTTATGAACAGATCAAAGCTTTAAAAATATTGTATGTATGTATATAAACCGTCTGTCTAAGACATCAGTGTTGGTCTGTAGGTATCTGCCAGCATACACTAGGCTTGTTTCCTTGGCGTGTTTGTACTGCCTATATTCTTTATTGTTTCGTGGTAACAACATCAGATAGCACTCGTATAGGTATAGACAGCGTTAGCGATAAGAAATCCCTTAAATACATGTATAGTTGTCGGGGTGGGAACCTTTCTTGGGAGTTAACTGTATAAGTACATATCTGTAAGTGTGGGTGCATAGGGAGTTAACTGACTTGAAATATGGCAGAGGTTTTGGCTTAACAAGTTGTCGCTAATGTCGCTAAATACTTTATACTATACCGGCGAACGACTTACAAGGAAAGGTACCGACTGTCCGACTCCGATTTGATTTGACTTTTGGGAACAATTTCTTCCAATAAGTTGAGATTGGGCAGCTAAACAATACTTCATATGTAATATACGTTATTTTAGACTGCTCTCTAATATATATCAAACCGAACCCGGACAGTTCCTTTCTTTGTTAGTTGTGAAGTAATAAGCATATTCTTCGTCTTCTTGTATCTGAGAAAATAGTAAGTGATTTCGCTGGTGTGTATGTTTATGTATTTAAACTGTTGTATTTAACGATATGTCGTGACATTACCCACTACGTTACCGAGACCAGGCGTAATGTTGTGGGTATGGGAGTGTCGCCCCGCCCGTCTGCGCGCCTTATTTACTGGTGGCTCTTTAATTACTTCCCCGCTAACTAAACACGAACAACTTCATCGCTATTCCTATTATTACACGTTAGTTTTGGGCGGTAAACTTAAATAGACCTTCTCGCGCCTGTAATGTCATCGCTTTGCGTAACTTTAGGATCCAATTCCAGTTCGGAGACAAGTTTTGCACTGAGTATTTATTGTTACCTAAAATATTTGAGCTATAGTCCTGCTATGCTAACCATGAGCGATCTATGTTTAACCTAGGTGAAATGATCCCAGGATTGTTTGTGTAAGGGCCAACACACATACCCACGACACGACGTCGTCTCACGTTGCGGCGTCGTGCAACGTTACGTTACAACGTTGTATCGCGGGCCCAACACATACGACGTCGTATCGTGGGTATATGTGTTGGCCCTAACTTGAGGTTTAACATGAATTGGTTTGCGTAAGTGTACCTGTAAGTATTAGGTATACGGATCACTAGTGCAGCTCTGGTGTACCTCTAACTTATTGAATTTTCTGCGTGACACTGATAGCGCAGAATTATATAGGTAGTTATATACAAAAATAATTAGGTACTTAGATTATACTATACGTCTCTAAGTCTTTTACCATGTATGAAGAATTTGCTAACTGTCGTCTCCTGGATATTGATGTCCGCGTTATCTTCAATGGCAATTGCCCACGGCGTATAAAACCTAATATTTTATTTATGAAATAGAGATCGAAATCGATTGTTACAGATCGCACGAGAGTTTACTATCGGCGCACTCCCCTGCAGTTTCCACCATGGATTTGGGACCGCCAAATCAGGTGGGTTAGCAATCTAATTTAATGCTATACAGTTAGCGAGCAGGCACTAAGGGTTTTCGGGTAGAAGAAGCGGAAAGGGTCCACTACCCTGAGAGCTTAGGCGTAAGATTATGGCTCTCCTATAATTTCCTCGAAGCTTGTTTGCAGATTGTAAATGAGTATGAATTGTACAGTTGCCCAGTCACCTTCAAAAATATATTGAACATCCGTTGTCAGATATGTACGTTCACGTGAGGATTCATGAGATTCGTTTTGATACAATACTACATCGATGGTAAACAAGCATACGGCCCGCCTGATGATAAGCAGTGTCCGTAGCCTATGTACGCCTGCTCCTAATGTATTTTTATCTAAAACACACACATTTTAATCCCTGAACTTGAAAAATAACTGCTGAAATAAAATGTTCAATATTGAGACACGTTAACATTTGGTTGTGTCGGGTATGTAGATTGTGGAGAAGCTTAACATAATTCACAAATTCAAAGCTGGAGCGTTTGGAATATACCCCTTTGTGATTTCGCCGTAACATAAGTATGTGTTATTCAGGTGGAAATACGTGCATTGCACTCGTCGGTGCTAGGCCGGCCGCATTGCTTCGCCCTAAGCGCTGAGAATCGCGCTCCTCGATATTTCGCTTGCGCCTCGAGAAAGGAACGTGACCGTTGGATTTACAGGTAAGATTTGAATTTAAAATATCTGCGGAATGCATCAGTAGAACCGCTGGAATGGACATAAATCGCAATGTTTATTTTAAGTGTTTAAGAACATTCAGTGGTATAAATCAATGGCCAGTTACTATATAATAAATCATCCCTACTTATGGACCATTGTTACCGTAATGGAG
This sequence comes from Cydia pomonella, assembly GCF_033807575.1. Lineage (NCBI taxonomy): Eukaryota > Metazoa > Arthropoda > Insecta > Lepidoptera > Tortricidae > Cydia > Cydia pomonella. The sequence goes on from NC_084703.1 coordinate 41,427,502, forward strand.
CAGAATAGAATTGAGCTTAATATCAGCTACGACTGCAGGTCTAATCTAGTGCCCTCCGTGGCTGTTGTCCGCTTAAGAGGAAAGGGGACGGCCACTTCTCCATACAAAATTAGTCTCCATTTTCCTCTCTGGATATTTTTTTACATTATGGAAAACATTTTTACATAATTTGATGTATATTGTACCATAGCTATGTCCCTAGGTTTGCCGTTTTTTGATCAAACGTAGGGGCGACTTTTTATGATTATTTGATTGTTGTAAAAATTTGGAGCAAAAAACAGTTTTCATACTAATTTATAAATGCTCCAAAATGAGGAATATGTTTGTATGAAAAGGTGATTTCGTGCGGGGCTTCGTTTTAAGGCTGTAAAATAGACTAGCTTAGACTGATGGTCATTTGCAGCTTTAAGCCTTATATATATGCTTATTATATTTTAATTTATTAAGAAATTACTGTGCTTAGTCTGTACTGCTAGTAGTACACTGCCCTCTCGTAAAGCCGGACTTTGCCGTCGGCTCACACGCCCCACGAACTCGATCCAGATAAAATGTCTCGACGTGTCGCCGTAGATCCAGAGCACAGTTTGAGCGATAACGAGGTTCTGGTGTGTATCCTGTACTGTACTTTGTTCAGGGTGTTAACTTAAATAGCTGTCTCCTAAAAATAGAGCTTATCTATACTATAAACTAGTATATTATACAACTAGGGAACAAATCAATGAAATCTATAAAATGCGGTATCGGCCACTGGAGGGCTTGGTTACTTTTTTTGAGTGTAGGTCATCTCTTTCAGTTTATTCTATATTATAATTTGTGTTGTGTGCAGTTTGCGGCAGGCCGCACGGCCTGACGAGATGCGCACGCGGCGCTGCGAGCGCTCGGTGAAACTGTGGCTGCTCGAGGCCAAGGCGATTCCGCCCAAGAAGCGCTACTACTGCGAGATATTGCTCGACGACACGCTTTACGCGAGGTAAGTTGCTCTTCCACAGCTACTGTATGCTAACCACGCAAAGTGCAGTTATCGACTTTATAGCCTACTTTTCTTGCTAAACCCTCATAAGCATGCACCTTCTAGTTCATGAAAGTTGCATGATCAAAGTCTCAGTAACGTGCCACTCGTGCCAGAACGTTTATTTGATTCAATTCAAAAAGGGTGGTATTGGTGTTAAGGTGAACTGGTTGCCACTGGACCATATTTTTTAAATTTGATGTTTTCATAGGTTTTAGTTCACTTTGTATGTACGATGTGTACGTAGAATTTGGAGATAGATAGCCGACTTAATCTTAAGATGTATGGCTTATAAAATAAATAAGATTAAAAAAAAAACAAAAAAAACACCACATCATCTGGGTTAAATGATGTTATTTATCTCTAAATGAGACGAGGACGTCGACAAATATTACGAAAAGTGCAATATCAACACTTGACTTATGAAATTCCATAACAATGATATTATGAGTGAAAATACGTTATCATCTAAAAATACAAAAAACCGGGGGCTGGGCTGCGGGCACAAGAGCCTGAGGCAAAAACGCTATTACAGTTTTCTGTGTTCATTTTTAACCCCCGACGCAAAAAAGGGGTGTTAAATGTTTGAAGCCAATGTCTATCTGTCTGTCTGTCTGTGGCATCGTAGCTCTCCAACGGATGGGCCGATTTTGATGAGGTTTTTGAGGTTGTTCTTAGCTAATTCATAGAAATTATTTTAGCAGTTTTAAGAGTATCAGCTCTTTTCCAAAATTATGTCGGGCATTTTTGGCATAAAATGTATTTTCACCACACCTACTGGTAAAGGCCCTCTTGATTGTTCAAAAACTAATGAGATAGTTGCACATGTGGTGCCCCACATAAGTAATCAAATGCAAATTTTGATTTTTTCCCGTATGTTAGCTGGTAGAAATGATGATTTTGAATGATGCATTTTTATTACCTTCATTTGGATTTTTTTGGAAAGGGCGTCCACATTTAGCGAATACACTCGAGTAGCTAGCGATCCTTTCACAAATGTTAGCGAATGGCGCGCTAGCGGTGCATTCGTCATCTCGCGCCTATTTCACCACGCTGACAATTGACACCTGGCTCTGACGATTTCCCCTACATTTCTGAGTCGGATAGTAATGATGGTACATAGTGTCAATATTTGTTGTACCTACGGTGAAATAGTCAGCGACAGGAGCCTGGACGCACCTCAAAATCTTACGATACTGGTAATACTTAGTTTGCAAAAGTTTTACTAATAAATCTTCTTTCATGTACAGATCATCGTCCAAACTAAAGTCGGAGCTGTGCTTCTGGGGCGAGGTGTACGAGTTCACCGGGCTCCAGGCGGTGCGCGCGATCAACGTCAACGTGTACAGGGAGCCCGAGCGACGCAGCCGCAAGCGGGACAAACACGCACTAGTCGGTTAGTACTAACAGCAACACCAAAGAGCCACGGAACGAACGCTCTGAACGTACACGCTCAGCGGTGGCGCCGACCATCATGCACTTGTTTTGAGCAGTGTTATGGCCAGGCTTCATCATTGACATTAAGAGTCATGTTCCTCTTTGTCGCCTAATGGAATATGGCAAAGGAAAAGATGTGATGTTGGTTATAGGTAGTCCTAGATGTCTAATCTAGTTTAGATGTTGTTGATGATTCACTCATTCCAATGAAAATTGGACAATTCTTATCAAAATGACAAAAATTCAAAATATAATGGAATAACCTTTTTATAAGCATCCAGGCGCATAAAAGTCAACGAAGTCCTAAATGTGAAACCTTACCATTCCAGGCACAGTCCGCATCCCGGTCGACGACGTATCCTCTCGATACCTCAACGAGCGTTGGTACCCCCTCTCCGGGGGGGACAAGCCCCAGTCGCCGGGGGGCCGCGCCCCGCCGCCCCCCGCGCCCGCGCTCCGCATCAAGTGCCGCTACCAGAGCGTGGACGTACTCCCGCTGGACCACTACGCCAGGTTCCTGGACTATCTCAAGAGAAATTACAAGAGGCTATGCGAATATCTGGAACCGCATATTGGTAAGTGACTCACTAAATAACTAGTGGTTATGTGCAAAAGATGACATGCACTGTCAAACCCTTAAAAAGCCCTTATGATAAAAATCTGCACACAAGTTTGCATTTGGTAATATAAAGACTGCTCTATAAAGCATTTGTCAAACAGAGGAAACTTGCTTCTTATGAAGAAACAGTGAATATGTCGAGTCGAGCACCAAGTTATTGCCTACGCACACAAATACAACAACCTACAATTATTATAATTTAACCTTACGTGTTGCAACCTGTTAAAACAGCGTCATGAAATAAGCAGACATTGCAATGCGTATGCTAGCGCCATCTGTCGGCAAATATGTTACATAGATGCTTTGAAATAAGCGCCCTCTGTCGACGAGTTACTATACTCAACTCGACTACACTACTGGTAAATAACGTATAATATTATAACAAGATAATAACAATATCAGCAAAACCATGTTACATTTAGTGCAATACAACTCCCGAAACATTTAGTGCATGCGCTAACTTATCATTGAACTCATTTTCTTCTGTATTTTTGTTAGGCGTAAAGGCTAAAGAAGACATCGGTTGCGCATTGGTCCTGTGCATGGCCGGCGCGGGCCTGGCGCCCCGCTATCTGGCCGACGTGGTAGCCCTGGACGTCCGCAGGACGGGCGACCATTCGCTCACTTTCCGAGGCAACTCGCTGGCTACCAAGAGCATGGAGGCGTATTTGAAACTCGTCGGCGATCAATATCTGCAGGTACGTTTGTAGGGTCAGAGCATGCAGTCATGACGGTAATACAGACGTAATTATCTCTTTAAACACGGAAAGTTCAATTCAATTCAATTTATTTATTGCAATCATGTTCATTGTATACAGATGTTATATAAACTACAGTCAGTACATGATACTCGTTAGGGCACAGAAATTTTCTTATATACTATAAATTAACAACTACGACAGTGTGTAATTACTTTCACATTAGTAGATGGACTAAAATGTATTGTCTAAATATTAATTAATCGATATTATTTCATCCTCTAAGTTATCAATGTTATCATTTAAATATTCATTCAAAGTCACGGGAAGTAGTTTATTTTTTATACGTTTATTACTGATTCTACTGTCTCATACATAAGGCCGATATTTAAACGATAGATACAATAACAGCTTCCACAGGAAAATATAACTAAGTATGTAATAATAGTATTAAGCAAACGCGGATCGGTCCGCGCGATCTCGCCAACTATTACATAAACCCTAGAGGTTTTCAATAGTGGCTTTTTGTGTTAAACCTTGTTTCATAATTAATAGTGAATAAATAAACTAAAAAAAAAAAATGAATGTCAGTAGCGAGGTACAGTCAGTACGTTTATTAGATCAGAACCCCCTGCAAACAAATTTGTATAAAGGGGTGAAAAGCTGATAATTTTGTTGTTTACATAAAAATTAATATGGAAATAAAAGTGGAAGCGATATAATGCGAAAGTAGTTTTGACTTTGGAGTCCTTTCTCGGGTCTTTGAGGCTTTGTAATGTCTGATCTACTTATTACTTGCATAGGCTGTAGCAACATAGGCATATTTGTATAAGCAATTGTACTGTAATACATACACTTAAATAACATTTTTTGACGTCAACGACGCGACTGAATACGTCATAAGCTGCCGTGGCTGATGTATTTGAATTTCATAAGCAATTAACTCGTAAATACGTATATCAGGACCCCATAATCTCTTCTATCAACAGGACACACTGAGCGAAGCGGTGGCAGCGGCCGCCGGCCCCGGCGCGGCTGAGTGTGAAGTCGACCCCTTGCGCGCCGGCAGCGGCGCCGCCCTGCGGCGACAACAGACCGCCCTCAGAGACGCGGTCACTCTAGCCTGGAGGGCCATAGCTGGCTCCGCGCCACGGTTCCCCCCACCGCTCAGGGACTGTTTCGCCACCTTCCGCGAGAGGTATGTCTCATTCGTAATACTTTGCACCTAGGTTCCGCCCAGACCCGAAGCTTGGAAGATTGAAGAACTTGATTTCCCGGAAGAAGAGAACAATAATAAACGGTACGTTACGATTTGTTACTTTTTTTTGAGATGACTAAGCGATTTATTTTCATTCCTTGCAATTTTTGTGCGAAAGCATTTAATCAGATTTTTTTCATGTGTCATTTGTGTTTGTCTGCTAGCCTTGCGAAATTGAAATATTTTTAAATACCATATTTTATGTTATATGCTTTAAGTACTACTGCGAGATACATACTTAATTAGAACTTATTAAAATTTCCTTTATTCTGCAACATATTTAACCCTTGGTAAATAAAAAACATCGTAATTTCAAGAAAATAAGTCTTCTGTTGTAGTTTTGCTACTCGTCAATAGATGGCGCCTCATGCGTTTCATTTGCGTTGTTTACAGACTGACTGCGATGGGCCGAGAGGACATTTCGGACAACTTAATAAGTGCGTCCATATTCCTCCGCTTCCTCTGCCCTGCTATCCTGTCTCCAAGTCTATTTGGGATTACTCACGGTAAGAACATTTAGATTTTTGTGTAAATAAAACTTGATAAATATAGATTACAACGCCATCTATCCGTACATGAGTGAAGTACTTGGTTTGTTAAAAGACTACATTGGTTTCCAGAGTACCCGAATGAGCGAGCCGCCCGCAACTTGACACTGGTTGCCAAGACCCTGCAGACACTGGCGAACTTCACGCGGTTCCAGGGCAAGGAGGCTTTCATGGAGTTTCTCAATGATTTCCTTGAACAAGAGGCGCCCAATATGAAGGCTTTCCTTAGAGCTATTTCGGTAAGAAACTTAAAAATTATATCCGTCAAACATTACACATACATTTGTTCAATTAGGCGAACCTAGTTTTGTCACAGATCAGGTAAAAAATAAAGAATAACGATAAATAAATGATGAAAAAGTAATATTTAGCCTTTAGTCAGCAATACAATACAATACAAATACTCTTTATTGCACACCTCAATACAGAAACAGTACAAATAATACGACACTTAAAGAAGAGGTAAACAACAGGCGGTCTTATCGCTAAAAAGCGATCTCTTCCAGACATCCTTTAGATAGCGGAATTAAAAAAAAAATTATTAAGCAATATTATTTACTTGGCAATTGGCATACAAACTTCAATGCAGGGTGTTCACTTTTCTCTGCAGCTGACTGTACGTCCCTCTGCTGGTCACATTCCTCCTGTAATGCGCCAGATGGCTTGGGCTATAAATGATAGAAAGACAGCGATAGTCACTTATTTTCTAAATAAATAAATAAATAAAGTTTACAAAATAGTGGGACTGTTGTATTGGGGTCAAACAATGAGATGAATAGATTTTTAATTATACTACATCAACGTTTTGAATCTAAAAATATCACCGACAAATTGGGTCAGGTCATAGAATCAGTAAAAAATACGTAACATATATGTATATTAATTTAGAATAGAGTACAATATAAATCATTTACTCAGACAACACATCAGTACAAATAAAACATATGGTAAATACAGGGCCCAGATAAACAAAACAGTAGAAACAGAGATGTGAAGCCGAAATGGTCTCCACTCAGCAATGCAGCTGGCACGACTAGCGTGGTCAACGGCGCTGGTTTTATGTGGAGCCAACTTCGGGCAGAGCGAAAAAAAAATCACTCAATTAAGGGTTAATAATACTTTAGTAATTTAGGTAATATTACGGCACCTATCTAAACTTTTATATGATCGTGGCTGAGTGCAGGACACCTTTGTCTAAAAAATGTAACAAAATATCGATTATTTTTAATCACTATATGTAATAAAACGTCGTGATTATATGCTCTTTGATATGTAATGTAAAATGAAGTATTAAGTATGTCATAGGGACCATCATTCACCGCGACGATTATAGGAAACTATGGAAGGTGGAGGTAAGGAATGCAATCTCTATAGGCAGAACTGTTGTAAAAGTGTCCAGCTGGCAGCTACAAATAATAGTTCCAACTCTCTCCAGAGTAGCGGTAGAGTAGCTTAGAACCTAGGCGTTATTGACTATTGATTTTCATATATTCTAGGTATTGTAGCGCCACCAATTTAAGGTTTTTTGACGCACACTTTTTGGTATATGGAGATTGTATTCCTTACCTCTACCTTCCAGAATAGAGAACGTAACACTGTACGGTCTGACGCCAAAGATGAAGTCAAAGATGAAAATGTTATGAAATTTTTCCAGATGCGTCCTCAAGAGCAAGCGCAGGAGGGCAGCAACCGCAACTCCTCGGCGTCGCAGAGCTCCGTGGAAGCGGTGGAGGCGGACCCCGAATGGGCACCGCACGTGGACTTGGGCAAGCAACTAGCAACTTTGCACGCACTGCTGGTCGACAGCCTGCCCAAACTGCCTGGCGGGAGGACACAGGTAAAACACTCTTTAACACTGACTGCGTTTCAGAGCCTATGTTTGCGGTATAAATCTTTCCAAAAATGAGACTAAGAGTACATTTAAACTCCCACGGGATCTGGGTCGTGGTAGGTGGTAGGGTAGTCGCGCTTGACTCCCCCCGCCCTGGCGCCCAGTGTACGATATTGCGGGTGCATACTCTTCCTTCTCCTCGACCAATGGTCCAACCATGCATTTTTGGCATGGAGCTCGTGCTTGATTACTCATAATATATTTTCTAATAGTTTAAAATTAGTCATTTTCAAAAGTTGACTTAAAATAAATAAATGAATATTATAGGACATTATTACACAAATGACTTCAGCTTATAGTTTAACACTTATCCATTTCTAACTTATTACAGGAACTGGAGCCTTTACAAGACATTCTGGACGAGCTGAGCAAGCGACTAGCAAGCAGCGACAGTAGCGCCGCGCCGCACGTCGCCGACAACATCTTCCGCTTCAACGACCCCACCTGCACCACCCCCACCAACAAGCCCGCCGAGCCCTCCAGCGGCCAGAACAACTTCGCCCACAGCTCCCCAATCATGCCCAAAAGCGGCGTGCAGTTCAATATAAGCCCATCAAAATCCAACGCCGAGGACTCCAAGTACAAAGGCGCGTACGCCGGCGGCCTTAAATCCCCCGCCAACCTCCGCTCCGCTACTCTCCCCAGGAACGTGTACGCCTCTAGCCCCGTTCAAAACGTCAACCCTGACCGCTACAGCTCTCAGTACAACAACCAGGAACACTGCGTTAACCTTAAAGTCGTCCAGATAGGATTCGGCTCCGAGCAATACCCCAAAGGCATTAATAATGGCGTCGGCGAAAGCCTCGAGCGCCGCATGCAGGGCTACAAACCCAGTAACTATCAATCCACTCACTTCCACAACGCCAACTACAACGGCACCGAGAGGTCGCCCAGCTCCGACAACATTAACCACAATTATTGCTCTAATGAAATGCAAAATCTCATGAGGGACACGGCCACTCTGGAGGAGTTATCAGATTTATTAAAATACGCCGACGATTCTGATATTGTCGACGAAAAACTTATTATTAATAAAAAGACATTGTCACAAACTCAGTCGAATAACAATAACAATATTGTCGTGAATGGGAATAAGGGATATGTTAATAACGGATCGAATGTCTCTATCAGCGGGCTGTCGAACGTCGCCAGCTCCGGGTATCAAAGCATAGCCACCTACAGCCAAAGTTCTAGTCCCGTAGAAAACGCCGCCCATCACCATCCACCTTACGAGAACGGCGGCCAGCCAATGAGCCGGTATTCGCAACTTAACTACCAGAAGCAGAGAGACAAGCACTACTACGACAACAAGAACGACAAGTTCTATCCAAAGAGTCAAGTGCAACAGAAAATAGAGTACGACATCCAAAAATACGGCATCCAAAATTTTACAATGCCCGACACCGCGCAGACCAACACGAGCGCGAACTCGAAGATGGCTCCGCTCGTGTTCACAAATCCCGTCTACAACATGGAGGACAGCCGTCAGACTCCGGAGAAGAAGAAAACTAATGAGAACAGGAATTCCAAGCGATGTCCTTGTGGCTCGTCCAGTTCATCGATAGATGAGGAGGTTCTGAGCACGGACAACGTGGAAACTAACTCCGAAGAGGGTTCTACAAACTTCAACGACGAAGGTAGAAGCTACGATCAGCAGAACCGCAACAATACCCACCGAAAGATAACCAGAGATTGTAATTACGAAGACGTATACCAAAGGAGCAACCACAGTCACTCGCCGCGCGTGCGCGACGACGAGTCCTCCAGCAACTCGCCGAGCCTGCGCAAGAGCAGCAAGACGCGTATGCCGCGCACCAATCCCATGCTCTCCTACTCCACTAACCAAAACGCACCGAACTACAAGCATTTCGGTCAGCGCGGGGAGTCACTCTATGAGAGCAAGCCTCACCACATCTCCACCGAGGGCTACCCCATGAGCCGCTCCGAGTCCAATGTCGAGGAGGTCAACAAGGAGATGTACCGATTACAGATCTCACGGAGTCAGAAGGCGTTGAGCAATATGGACAATTTGAAGGTCTCGCCAGAGAAATATTCTCTCGGCGATGTCGCGTCCGAAACTAATTATCCCCTAGATCGCACGTATTCAGCGGCTAAAATGTCGAGCAGCCGGTTAAACGAGGACTTGGACAGGCACCAGGAGTATTACCAGCGGCGGGATTCGCCTTCCCGAATGGTCATCAGTAGAGAGTCTCACTCGAGCGAGGCGAGTGAGCGCGCCGGGCGCGAGGCGCGGGAGTCTCGCGAGGGCCGCGAGCCGGGCAGAGAGAAGCTGCAGAGGCGCCTGAGCCTGGAGTCGGCGCGGGAGCTCACGGACAGCTCCGACGAGCTGGAAGACACGCTCTACAGCACCACGGGCCGCCGCCGAAATAAGCATCACAGGACCATAGAACAGGTAAATATCCTTATAACTATTTTAAAATAAATAAAGAACATGCAAGAAAAAAAAACTTTCGTTTTTCTATAGAAATGATATGGTTATGGACTGCATCCTGCGGCAAACATTAAAATATTAAAAGATTCATGAACAAACACTCATTATGTAATGTCGTTCCCAGTACGAGCGAGAGATCGACCGGCTAAAGAACTCCGTGGACCTGCTGCGAGGGAGGCTGGGCCCCGCCGAGCCCGGCCAGGACACTTCCGACACCAAAATGAAAGCTATTATCACCAGGTAAAGAGGTTTACGATTCTTATCCCTCTCTTTAAACCCCTGTTCTGCTTGAGGAAATGTTTACAAATATTTCTATTTAGAATTCGGTTTCGCATATATAACTTAATTGATGGCGTATTGAGTTGAAATTATGAAAACACAATGTTATGATACGTATTATATGTTTGAAGCGCTTAAATATATGATAAAGCTGTCTGTTAAAGTGGTCGACGACTACTGCCTGAAGTTGTAAAGTTTGCAATAAAAGCTATTATAAGAGCAAATTCATTTAATATCGCTATATTTAAATTAATTTAGTCCTTTATCAATGCAACAGTCAGTGTCTTAGAGTTGATAACTAATTACTCTATTCCAAAGTAGCTAAATTTTATATAATTTGACGACCGGTCTGGCCTTGTTGGTAGTGACCCTGCCTATGAAGCCGATGGTCCCGGGTTCAAATCCTGGTAAGGGCATTTATTCGTGTGATGAGCATGGATATTTGTTCCTGGGTCATGGGTGTTTTCTATGTATTTAAGTATTTATAACTATTTATATATTATATATATCGTTGTCTAAGTACCCTCAACACAAGCCTTATTGAGCTTACTGTGGGACTTAGTCAATTTGTGTAATAATGTCCTATAATATTTATTTTTTATTTATTTAATTAAATCGCGTTGAAAAATTTGCAAATAACTTTGAAACATGGGCAGGTTGATCAGTGTGGAGGACGAGCTGCGGCGCGAGCAGCGCAAGATGGCGGCCGCGCTGTCGCACAAGCAGCGCGTGATCGAGGCGCAGGAGCACCGCATCGCCGCGCTCGACGAGGCCAACACGCGCCTGCTGTCCGCGCTCGTGCACCTGCAGCAGCGCGCGCCGCACCCCGCGCACCAGCACAACCACCAGGAGCTACAAATATAAACACACCGCTTAACGTTTGTACTGTACGAGCAAGTCTCGTGACTCGGTGATTACTGATTAGCCTATCGACAGCGTTTATTATGTTAAAGAAGGACATCACATTCATTCACCGAAGCGTTGCGTTGATTTCTAATTGATAATTTGAAATTTCGGCTATTTAAAATAGAAAACTACATTAGGTGTTTTCATAAAATTTCCGGTATATTCCATCTAAAGACAAGTTTGTTCAGTAATTTAAATGGATATTTAAATTTTTCAAACATTTATTTTAGATAATTGCAATCTATAAACAGAGTTTATATAATGTTGTAAGAGTGCAACACAATTATGTTACTAAAAAACATACCAGGACCTTACCTTTATTGGCTATGACTACCTACTAATCGACTTGAATCAACTATCAATGCATGATAGTCAAGTGAAAAGATAATTTTTAATTATGTGTCTATAAACATTAATCGTACTAGTCTAAATGTTTTAAATGTCTTGTAATAAATAAGGGCTCGGATTTAAAATGATGGGTATATTTATATGTTTAATCCACCGAATAGCTCGAAATGGACTGAAAACCATCATGCATTGTTACTTGACTATTGAAGTGGATAAATATATAAACAATTTTAAATTAAGTGTATGTTTTACATATCCGTATTTTACCAGATTGAATTCAGTAGTGCATGATTCAGATTCAGATCATTTATTGGTAAAAAAAAATACAATGTTTTTACACGTCATACAATTAGGCAGGTACATAGCAGATTACATGATTAATAATGGTGATAGTATATGCATGTAATAGTAATAGCAACTTCGCATCGGTGTACGTTTTCTTATCCGTACTTATCGTGAATGTTCAGTCGAGTGGTTGAGTACGCTGTCGTAATGCCTTGAGTCAACACGTTAACAAATATAAGCCTAGAGGCATTATTCTTATTATGTATTATTTATATGTGTATATACATTTTATATTTTAAACCTTTGTTGTAAGCTTCGTGCACAAACCGATCCACTGTCCGTCTTGTTGTACATCTGATATTTTATGTTTTTGTAGTTCTATATTTTATTAATTTTTGATATGAATGTAATGTTGCACAATTTAAAGAGAAAATATTGGCACGCTAAGTTTATTTTGCCACCGACTATGAAAGTGAAATTAAAATAGTTCGTAAGGTTTTATACCTAAAAAAAGCAGTTGCATAGCCGGTGGCAGAATAGCCATGTCGCGCTAAACTATTCGGCTACCGATTGAGGTCAATATGTTTATAATTAGGTCCCTGGATCAATAATAACGGTTCGTTTTGCCATTGTCTTTTTACTTTGTTATAAGTTGTTTCCTTAGGTTTAGTTAAGAGATGCTTTAATGACATTATCATTTGAATTCGTATCAGTATTCTTCTCAGCCGGTTAGATGTTCTCTCTGCAACCTGTTATGTTTTGTTCTGCAACATTGATACCAAAGAAGATTGAATATCCGTAAGCGTTCTAGCTCGTTGTAGTCAGCTACCTACTACAATTTGTAGCAATAGTGTTGTATTTACATTAAAACGTTATTTTTATTATTTTAAATTACCCTAATTTAAGACTTGTATCATAATATTTTCTAGATAGTAAGTATCTATATTGTGTAGATGGCATATAAAATTAGTAAATAAAGAAATATTTTATAATACCTTCGGAGTATTATAATACGACCATGACATGGTAAGATTTTTTTCATAAAGTAAATATTCATTGTAAATGAATTTAAAATCACCAATATGATGAAATAAATTTTGAATTATATAGTTTCGAAGGGGTCTCATTCAGCGGTACAAAGGTCTACTATCCACACAAATAGTACCTGTTACTTGTGTACGTTACGTAGAGATTGGCTATGGGCTACGTTTAATGAGCGTTTCAACTATTCCGTAGCGCGCTGCGCGAGCCAACCTAGTTGCTCTCCAGTGAACGTCAATGTCTAAGCAATTTATCTTAATAACATTAAATTATCAATACGTAATCAATCAATGTTATTTTAAAATAATTATATGTCTGCCTTTAAATTACCTACACTGGAAACTGTCGTGTTTATGATGTTTTTCTTTGTGTCTAGTAATAAAAGAAAGAAATAAAGTATTCAAAATGTGTTTATATTTTGAGTAAAATCCAAACGAATTTCCTCCGGCTGAAGTCTTGCGGGGCGCACGGCGCGCGCGTCACTGCGGCGGCTCGTAGCCGTCGGGGAGGCAGATCATGCGCCGGCTCATGAGCCGCTCCTTGCGGTCGTTCGTCTCGAACGTGCTGTACGGTCGCATCAGCATTAGGTCGTCTGACGTGGCGTACAAATACGAAAAGAATATCTCGCGGAACTTCTTGTCGGGAAACTCTGGGAGGAACATGATCCGCCAGAACAGATTATTTATATTGGCGAAACATCTGAACAGTTGTCTCCTGTATTCGCACGAGTACTTATTAAATCTGTCTCTGAATTTTAACTTGTGCGTCCAGGTGGAAGCGCCCCGGAACTCTGTGTTGTTCTTTGTTAAGAGGGGCCCGTAAATCCTGGGCGTGATGCTGTCGAGCATGGTCTGCAGTTCGCGGGTCTGGCGCAGGTAGGCCTGGCGCTGCGTGGGGCCCAGCGGGCCAGCGATGCGGCGCCGCATCCACTCCACCAGCTCGGGCGCCAGGTGCACGTCGGGCAGCCGAGCCGCCACGTTCACGCCTCGCAGCAGTCGCAGCGCGCACTTCAGATACTGCGAGGGCTTCGGATTCTGCCCCAAACATGTCTTAGACGACCTTTTTTTTTCTTTTTCTTTCTTTTTGACTACTAAATCCTTCTTTGACCCTATCACGCTATCCCCCTCAAGAATCTTTTTCATTTCTTTTTTGACAAACAGCTGCTTTCCATCTATGTCAAATATTGTGTGGTAGTTAAATTGATATGGTGAGTCCGCCGTCGGCTTTTGGAAATAAGGAAGCTCGTCCGGTGGGAAAGTGCCCTCGTTGCCGTAGTCGTAGTTGTGGCCGCAGTAACATTTGCTTTCTTTGACGTATTTTAGTATTTTGTCTTGCCATTTCTCGTTGCAGTCGCACGGATCAGGTGGAGGCGGTGCCGGGTAGCCACGGAATCCGAGATGTATGTTCATATAGCCGGTAGGAATCTGCGCGAATCCACCGTGTATAAGGTCGCCCTCTGCGGGCAGTACAGAAACGCTACCAAGCACGAATACCGTGCGCCGACCAACCGTATACACTCCTTGTATCAAATATTGAGCATTCGTTACACCAGTCGTGGGAGCTTTAAGCTTGCGACGGCAACTTTTGCGTTCCGGTCGGGTTATGCATATTCCATAAGTTTTCTTTTTAACTTCAAGTGTCATATTATTATTCTGATGTTTTCGTTGACTCATCGTAGTCTTCATCGTAACAGTAGTCACCTGACTCGGCGCGATATTAAACACGCCTGCCAATTTGTCACAAATTGCTCGTGGAATGCGTTTTGGGGCAGGCAGTGGAGGTGGAGGCGGCGGTGGCTTTACTCGAATTCTGTATTCGTCGCTGTCCACATAAGGTTCGTTGAGCTCATCTAAGTTAGGTAGGGGAAGAGGTGTAAACTTTTTGGGGCTAGCAGGATACCACACCGGTATTATGGATTTCTCCAAGTACGGAGACGGATGGGGCGGTTGGCGTTTAGACCTTGGCTTCGGTGGCGTTGGTGCCACATCTTGATCAGGTTTAAATTTTTCTCTCAACAATTCGATCAAATTTTTTAATCCCAAATAATATATAGCCGATAAAATGAGTTTGGCATTAAAACAGTAACAATTCCGCTTTCCCTCGATCGAGTGGCCGTAGAGCAGGAAAAATAAATGCGCCAACATTTTTTTCGGATCATCGCTTCCGTGGAAGTTGGCAACCATTAAGTCCATGGGTTTTGGGGGAGGAAAGATACCGAGTCTGTGGATTATGCGGGACGTCCTCGTGGGCCGTCCTTCAAGTAAATCCTGGTAAACTGATTGCGCTAACTTATCGAGTGCGTCTCTTTGCGGTACACTGAGTACTTGGTACCAGCGCGGGCCGACGAGTTTTTTCATGGTCTTCATGGCCTGTTTTTCGAGCTGCCGCCGATATTCTCTGAGGTCTTCCATGAAGACTTGTCGCTCGCGAGTCTGCTTAGCGTACACGATTTGCGAGCGCTGCTGTGCGGGGTCACGGAAGAACGAGTCCGCATCTTGGTGAACTTGGCTCCCACGTGTGCTAATCATGATGATTTTGTAAAAAATGGTTTACCTAGTTGATAACTTATTATAATCACGTCCGTATTTTGAAAAAAAAAAAACAGTTTAAACTGCAATTTAGAAAAAAACAGTTTCTATCGAGTAAAAGTCAAAGACAATGTTTTTATGAAATGTGTCATTATGTTACGCATTAATGTTTAGTGACACTTTTTCGTAAAAGTATTCGTTCAAGTCAAAATAGGTTTTATGCATTATCAAGATATTAAGATTTCTAAAACCTACTAGTAGATACAACTCGTCATTTATAAATGTTTCATATAATAAAAGAGTACATAAGCTAGATAATTAAATTATTCGTTTTAGTTTACTCCTTAATTCTGGATCTTGTTTAGAGCGCCATCTCCCGTCGAGTAGCGAATCGCTCGTGTGTAACAAAAACGACGCAAATGCTCAGATTATGGAGAATAGCTCGGATATTATAGGCCAATTCGAGTTTTAGTTATTCGATCTGATGCCGATCGAATAACTAAAACTCGAATTGGCCTGTAAGCTTAGAGTGCTTAGGTACCTGCTCCATACATGGATAAAACACATTTACATATAAAATATAATTAATACGTTTAAAGCGATTACCATACCATATACAGTTGCACAAAAACAAGAAGGGAAAAAGACCTCATAGAAACAATAGGGAAGAAATGGCAAAAGATAGACAAAAATGGAAGAAAATGTTGGACAAATATCCATCTAAGTTCGTAAGGTCAAAAGACCTTACGAACATGCTTATAGAATTTTAAATGTAATAAGTAATTGTTAAATATAATGTCAACAGTTCGTATAATAAAGGCTTTAATAATAATAATAAGCCCCCAGGGCAGCTTGTGGCGAGCTGAATGGGAAGTGACGTCCCTTGGGTCCCATACCCTCGAGAGTCGGACGGGCCCATCTCTCCGGCTTGCCTTGATTAGCCGGCTGGAGTGAACACTGAGCAGGGGCCGCAGGACTCTCACCTCTGGCTTGCCTTTACCGGCCGTCCAGAGTGGGGTGTCAGAGCTATATGCTCGCAGGGTGGAAGTGAAATATGCATAAGACGCGAGTTGGCACAGCCACTGGGTAGAAAGCGGCGCACACCTCTCCACACCCTGAGCCGCTCACGCAATGTTGTCCCCTTGTCGCTCCGTGTGAGCGGCTGTTTTCGGGGACCCATATTGTGAATCCTATCCTCCCTAGTAGAGATGTATTTTGGAGCAATATGGGAAATATTATTTAGTCACGATTTATTCGTTAGCGACTTTATACTTACTCCTCCGGTGCTGTTTAGTGATTTCGTATTTTGTGACCTTAGCTATGGATTACCGGAATTTGAATTCGCCTAACCTCGGGATCCAGTTGCTATGAACTGGATCCCGAACCTGCTTCAGCTGAACAACCTTCTTGAATGAACTTCTATAATGAAATTATGACATTTTATGACTTTTACTTAACACTTGTACAGGTTGGGCTATCAAAATCGCTGCCAACTGAGTCTCACTCTAAAAGCTTGTAAAAAGTTAAAAAAAAAAAATCCTACAAACTGCAATAAAACGTATTTTTATAGACACTGAAAAAAGGTGGTTAGTAAAAATGTTGCATAATGTTGTTCAATGGCCGGCTTCGTAAGCGGCGATTTTTTTACGTATTTCCTTGATAAAAATAATATAAGTCTTTAAATATTTTGTATGGATACAGCTATATGTGTTTATTTTTAATGTTATATTGTTTAATCTTTCATGTTATGTATATAATTCTTTAAATTCAAAATTCTGGGCTAAATCATAGGTGCACTTCTAAGTTTGTCCCTAATAAACTTGACATTGGCAAAGTGCCCTGGCAGCAAAAGCCATTCTAACACAAAAAAAAAATAAAAAAAATAAAGAGGGAGTTTCGTATAAGTATCCTTATGCTCGCATAAACCAAAATGACGAATCATTATCAATGGGAGTTGGTGGTTTGAATGAAGATGAAGAATGAGAGGGCAACCAGTCTACAAAGCACAAAGCAACACGGGATAACAAAACCAACTTAAATCCACTATCCAAGGTGCCTAGGGGGATTGTAGGAGTGAAGTTTGGCTCAAAGAATAATTCATGTTTGTTACCTCAAAAGACCTGTAAAACGAAAAATATTACCTTTTCGAGTTTTTTAAAGTAGACTAAATTTGCTACAGTAAGAGTGGAATGGTTTCTGTAGACGATATTTTCGCGGTTTTCTCGATTTTTGACGAAGTTGCGTTCGGCGCTCGAGGTCTCAAACTTGGATTATTCATTGGGCAAACATCATAAACAAGTCTGCAAAAAATCAGAACTATCGGATTTGACGCAAACGCTAATGTTTAAAGTTACTGTGCACATGTTTTTCTTTCTAAGCGATTATTTCCGAAAAAAATCACTTTAATATAAAAATTGGTTTATGAAGGCCCTTATTCGGTTTGCAGGACTTATCCAACGATGTCCCACCACGAACCTGAGTCCCATACCATTGGGTTAAAGTAAAAAAAATACTTCAGAAACATCCACTTTATATGGGGGAACCATAAAAAAACTGTTCCGTATCATCACTGACGCCATGCATGATTTATTTATCCATGCCAAATTACAGCTTTCTAGCTAACGATCACAGCGCAAAGCCGTGGACGGACAGACGGACGGACATGGCGAAACTATAAGGGTTCCTAATTGACTTCGGAACTTTAAAAAGCGTATGATAGATAGGCACATTTGATATTGATTTTAAGACAACTTCAAACAACAGTACAGCGTTAAAAGAAACGTAATTGTAAAAAAAAAACAGAATTTTGACATTTCAAATTTGAATTCGCGGATTTGCCGTTACGCGCCAATTACGAAAACGTTTGATTTTCAAGCTGTATTCAATCTGGATTTTACTGCGAAGACATTGATTTACGGGGGATGGATATAATCAATTTGTATTAGGTATGTCAAATTTGACACTATGATACTTTTATCAAAATTCGAACATAAAAGAACTCTAAAATATGTGATGGAAATTTACATCATTATGCGTTACTTCGCTCGTGAAGTATGGAAAATAATATGTTTATTTTATTTAGTACTAAGCTTAAGACTTGATTTTGCATAGGTAATTAATATTTCCATCATATTAGGATATAGATTTTTTCCCCTTAATCTAGAGGTTAACTAGCATCATCCTGATTGTTTCACAAAAAAAGCATGCAACGAAGGGCTGACTATTATTTATGGCTACCCTAGCAAATACGAGTATAGTAATAGATTGCAATGAAGCATACCTCGCCTTGCCACCCCCTTGCTGCTTGCAGTCCAGCGAGGAATCAGCTGGTCGCGGTCACAGACCGGACCAGGGTGAACGGCCGCCTCTAAACCATTCGTCACCTGAATAATTCCTCACCTCATTCATACGCACCAACGAATCTATTTCAATGTTTAAGCTCTGAACATTATACCGAAACAGCCCGCCGCCAGGGCGAAAGCAACTTTGTCGCGCAGTCTTATCAGTTTTGCATGTCTAAATTTAACCCGGTATTGACGTCGTGTCTTGCATATAGGGCTGCTGAAGCTTTGTGTGAAACGCTTTAATCCGTTCAAATACTCGCACTTAACCTACCTACGTCAGACTTTAAATATACTTAAGTACAAATAATTTCAAGTTGTTATTAGCTTCGGTTTGGTATTGCAGTTCTTATCTTAACGTAACCCACTTTTTTTGGTAACAATTCGTTTTGTGACGTGTAATCAATTATGTAGTTGTTTAGCTCTCCATCTACATATTGCACGCACGCACGAATTGCAAAAAACTTTGGTCTCGCGTGGCACATTCATCTCTTCACCTCATCAGTTACGACATATATTATAAGAAAGAAAAAAATCCCGTACCATTGGGTTAAAGTAAAAAAAATACTTCAGAAACATCCACTTTATATGGGGGAACCATAAAAAAACTGTTCCGTATAATTTCTGACGCCATGCATGATTTATTTATCCATGCCAAATTACAGCTTTCTAGCTAACGATCACAGCGCAAAGCCGTGCCACTCCAAACCACTCCATGGCCATCTCCTGGCTCCATCATCAGATCAGCTCCATGACATCATAATATTGCATTGTCATCCGACTTACATATGTATGCAAAATTTCAGCTCAATCGGTAATCAGGAAGTGGGTCAAATTTCGCTAGCAAGATTTGACCCACATTAAAAAACTAACAGGGCAAGTTAAAATAAAAGCTTGTAATAATAAGTTTTTGGCAAAGATAACATTTTTGGTACAAGCTTTTATCGTTGACTGTACTTTTCTTTACACATGCAACTAATACTCATCAAGGACATCAAGTCAATTTAACAACCCCAAACACAATTAGTTTGCATTTATCACAGAATTTCCATGGCCATCTGTCTCCATTATAATATTGGAGTGTCCTCCGACTTACATGTGTATGCAAAATTTCAGCTCGAAGGTAATCAGGAAGTGGGTCTAAATTAACTTTCAATATTTGTCCCACACTTAAAAAAAGGATAAAGGTATAATATAATATATTAAGTAGAAAGAAAAGAAAAATATATTACTTTATTAGTTTAAATTTATTATGCAGTTTATATTTAGTGTATTTAGTAGTTTATAGCCTTTAGTTTTTTAGTCATGTAGTAGAATTTAGAAATATTTATTTTGAATTACATTATGGGTATGTCTCATTCGAAGTTACGTTCAATGAGTAATGACTAATGATCATTATGATTTTTTGTGATGTGAAATTTTATTTTATTTGAACTGTGATACATCCAAGTCACAACCATAAAATAAATCATCACCTTAACTTTTGCGTACCCACAAAAGATACATTATTTTATATCCCTTAATGGCGTTATTCATAAACGCGCTAAAAGCGTCAATTGGTTATTAATCGTTTGTCTTAATCTGTCATTTTGACTTTTGCATTTATAAGAAAGAGATAAAACCCAATGACCCAATGATAATGATGTCTCTGTTTGACCCAATGGTTAACTGGTAGAGAATGCCTTTTGGCATTAAGTTCGCCATTTGTAAATTTTTCTTTATGTGTGCAATAAAGTTTAAATAAATAAATAAAACATAAATAAACTAATTAAAGCTATTAATAAAGGGATCATAATCATTGGCCACAGCATCTGTTGTAGATGTTTGTTGCGCTTGTAGGTTTACGGTTTCCCGCATTCCGAATATATAGAGGCCATATGTAGAGGCCTATAGTAGCGCGGCATTTCTTGCCACATCGTTCGTACACAAAACGCGAGTCCGCAGGAGGTGGTAGAGCACGACGAATACTTTTCTGCCTAAGGTTTTCCAACCAGTCATCGTCATGTTTTGAAGGTCCGACTTTAATGTCGTGACGTCATTCAGGTCTCATCTCGGCGCGTTTCTCCCAATCGTGGGTCTGAATGCCAAAACTATCCATGTACAGCAGGGCTAACATGGTTGGCTCTTTATCATTTGTCACCATGCCTGTCACGTTCTAACAAGTATGTCGCACATACATAAAGTGACAGGAATAGTGACAAGTGATAAAAATGGAACCATGCTGCCACTGCAGGAGTCCTTAAACCATGCCCAATAGGTTTTTTTTTATGCCCGCTATCTGACCCAGCATTACTTTTCGTGGTAGTCTCTGATGGTCCTTGCGATGTACGTGTCTGAGCTAGGGAAATCTTCTCTGCTTTAACATAGCAGTTAAGCTGTAGCAATGTGTTCTTGAGAGTACTATTTAGAATAAATAAAAAATATAAGAGAATGTTTCTCTACTTTTCCATATTGTATTGCGAAATATAATATATTTCTCCTCTCTTACAGTAAAAAAGTTTTGCTTTTAAGTAAATGCTTAACTGAACACTGAAAAATATAACTCGTGCTATATATATACATACATACATACATACATACATATAATCACGCCTATTTCCTGAAGGGGTAGGCAGAGCACGGATTTCCACTTGCTACGATCCTGACATACCTCTTTCGCTTCCTTCACTTTCATGACATTCCTCATACACGCTCGCCGGTTTAGGGTGCTCTTGACCTGGCCTTTCTTCAGGATTATATGCTATATACATAATATTGATAGACTAACGATACGCTGAAGGTGTAACTATGTGAATAAATCATAGTTGCTGTTGCGGCTCGGCTGTTGGTAACTCCTAAAATATCAATATGTGAACTTACTTTAATCCCTGAGGGCTCCAACCCTATTAGCTATTGATCCTGTAACGGCCACGGCTCCTAAGACTCTAGCATCGGCATAAATTCTGTAGTTATACCTTCTTGATTTTATGAAAACCTGTTAACAATGAGGGTCTTTAAAGATTGCAGGACGCTCCAAGACCGATTAAGCTACCCGACCAGAAATATATGATCATTGTCATGTAAAGGGTGACAGTTCAGTTTAGTATGAAAAGTTTTGTTCCAATGAAATTCCGCAATATGGCGCGTAATCATATATTACTGGTCAGGCTTTACGTAAGCTATTTCGTCTCTTTAATTTTAGAATCATCCGCAATATCATTCTCCAAGCAAGTCATTATTATAAAGTTTCGTGACAATGCTATATGTTGTTGTTTATGACCGACGTAATATAAAAAATGTACCTACTGAGAAACAGACCAGTAGGTTGCTTCAGTAAAATCATCTTCATAATTATTTATTCCCAAGGCAAATTAGCATATAATTAGTGAAATAAATATGTGATGATATTAATGATGTCAATTTACATGTCTACAAACGAAACTAAAATGGCCCGCATATATTGTTTATTGTAGGTTTAATAATTTACTCGTAATTTAATAAGTATTACGAATTATGTTATCAGTGTATGTTAGAAATTATATTAATAGAAGTTCTATAAATAAATTGTTTTGGTGCTGAGTATGATCATGCAGGTTTGCCAATATTATTTAGTGATTATATTATTTAAAAACGTTTTAATATTAAAAAGCCGATTTAAGAAATTCCCGCAAACGATTCGGTAAATTATAATGATAATGTTTAATTTTTGACACCGTAACGAAATGAACCCTAATTCCTAACATAAGTTAAAATTAAGCTGTCGAACACTTGAAGAGTGTGCCTTCATTATGAAATCAGTCAATTAATACCCATTTATAAACTTCGTACCTAGTTAAAGATATTATTATTAAAAATATCACATTTTGTTTGAAAAGAGGTTCATATGCGCTCAGTCTGGATATACGCATGTTAATGCACACTAACACGGAAAAGCATTTTAAATATCAACCCTTGTGGTTAATTTTTTGAGTCGTTAACTTGTTTCGCTTTTAGTACAAGCAATAAATGTGGTCTACAGCCGTCAGACTGGTGCCGTCATATGCACAGTGTTCACGCAGTGGTAGCCCTTAAAGAAAATATGAAATGCAGAAGACTAACTGTGATACCAATTGCGTCAAACCGTGCGTATCGATTTACAAAGCACCAGAAGTGAATAAAAGCGTGTCCGAATGCATCTATGAATTTACAGTCAGACCGCAATTATACGAGACAAGAATGAATTATGTAAAGCCAACAGATATTCACGTGGTGTCAGTCTGGCATAGGTTTAACTGTTGCATATGTGCATCAGTTCAGTACCCCTGACAATACGAGTTGAAGAGACTTTCGCAAGCTCGCATGACACGCAACGCCTACAATGTATTAAGTGCATGGAAATACAGCTCATAGTTCAAGACCTCGAAGGGAGATATTAGCTTACGTACGGTATTAATCTGTGTTAGTATATGTCGTGACGTAGACCGGATCCTGTATCTGAAATCTGAAGAATAGTATGAACTTATGTAGTATAGAGCTTGGTAATACTGATGGATGAAGGGATTAAACTGCTTAGTATTTATGCTGTCCTACGAAATTCCTGGCTCATTAGCCGGTAGTATCGATATGCCAATACGTATGAGTATACTGGGAGATTTTGGATTATTGAAATGTATTAGGATGGTCATACTAAACAAGGTTTCCCATGGGACCGATATGAAATCGTAAAAAAAATTACGCCTGTAACTTTGGTTGCTCATTTTCGTGAATTTGTGTTTAGTTCCATGGAGAAAATTGTTTAGTATGACCATCTTCACAGTCAGGATCACGACCCCAAAATCATGGAAAGAGGACGACCGATTCTCCTTACAAACGTAGTCCCTATTTTCCTCTCTGAATATTGACATTTTGAAAAATATTTTTACATAAATTGATGTATATTAACCATAGCTATGCCCGTACGTTTGACTATTTTCGATTTTTTATTATTATAAAAATTAGGAGCGAAAAACAAATTTCATGTAAAATTTTAAATGCTTCTAACTCCTATAATAATTAAAATTTCGAAAAAAGAAGAATGGCTATGGTTGATATACAACAAATTATGTCAAAATATTTGCAATAATGTTAATATCCAGAGAGGAAAATGAGGACTACGTTTGTATGAAAAGGTGAGTGCGCGCGGGTCCTCCACTTTCGTCTTAAGGGGCTCCCCGCGATTTTCATCGATTTTTGACCAGTTTTGAGTCGTTACTTCTACATTTGCACTATAGATAGAATTATATTATGAGACAAACGGCTATCCGTTCTTCAATCTTTTATGTCCATTCTGGTCTGCCGGATTTTGAAAGGACACTTCTATTTTATTATTTTTCGAGTAAAGAAAGATGTGAGAAGCGTTTAAGTATGAGGAGAAATCGGTGAAGAATAATATATGAATAGTTTTTAAATGTTCATTAAAAATATATTATTCAGGGTAAACTAGCCATAAAATAAAACTACTTAAAAATTAAACTAATTTTAAATAAAACTAAAGTTAAAAGATATACTAATAAACAAATTAGTTATAAAAAGAATACCCCTTCTAAAGCCTCCGCCTGCGGCAAAGATCCCATAACGCTGGCCGCGTTACCTCTCTGTATTGCCAGGGATATACGCTGGGAGAGGTAAGCGCCAGCCCTATGGTCTCCAGTGGCGTCGATCAGCCGTGCCGACAGGGCCCCCATGAATGTTTTCATGTCCGCCGACCAAGGTCCCATTGTCTCCACAGCAAGCGCCGCAAACTCATAATCTTGCAGTAAAGATGAGTATTTGCGGCGCTTGAGTAGTTGGGCCTGGTCGGCAGCAGCGCCGGCTTGTGCGCGGGTAGCCTGGATGTGGGACAGCGCAAAGGTGTCTACGCATGTGGCGTCCCACACCAAAGGCCTACCCAGTCTCCACGGCACCAATGTGGCTCCGTCCGGTCGCTTGCCATCGTCTCTCGCCATGCCTGTGGGTTCTAAAGTAGCAGGCACAGAGACGGTAGCAAGCGACCGCCGAACCAGATCATTAATAGTGCCGTGGCGATATAATCGGCCGGCGCTTTTGGTGCATGAGAGGCCATGTCGGCCTAGCCAGTCCACGTCCTTGCCGCATGCACAGGTATGGGCGGAGCATATTTTGGCTCCAATTCGCAGGCAGACCGAAATCCTCAACGTATTTTTGTCCAAAACCGTGCCAATATTGCGCGAAGGCAAAGCGTTCAGCCAGAGTCCCGATTCATTAGTAGAGACAGCTAGTAGGCGGGCGCGATCTGAGTCGTCCGGACTATTTTCTATAAGAGAAGCGTGAGTTGCTTTAAGACCAGGGATATCCCAAACTCTCTGGATATGTTTCGTGGCCGGGACATCCGCTCCAGAGCAGGTATTGCACCAAGCACTTTCCGCCTCCGCCAGGCTCGCTATCTCAGTGCCGGATATCTGAGGAAGATTTAAGATTTTACCGGCTAGAGACAGCGAGCTGTAAGCGGAGGATAAAAATGCGGGCAAGGCCACACTGGTCGAGGAGCGGACACCCAGGCCACCGAGTCGGACAGGGAGAACCGCTTGGGACCATGATCTGGCGTCGAAGTTGATATTTAGAATCTTGGAAAGGGTGTTTTGGAGGGTGCTGTCAATTGACGAAAGTGTGGTGGGGTATTTCCATATCGGACAGCATCGAAGTAAATACATGAATTTGGGGGTGAAGAGACAAAAACGGATTATGAAAAGGGCCATGTGGGGATTTATTTCGAAAAGCAAGTTAGAGGTGCAGTTAAATAAGTTTAATTTGCAATTAATAACTGGATTGATGGCTTGGTCAAAAATCGGTGAACCTAAAAGTGTAAGAGATGAATGGGAATGAACGGAGATGTTGGGCAAAGTGGTGTTAAAGTTTGTGAGAATTTCGATTTTTTTTTCTGATGATAGGTGGTTGGGTATGAAAATTTCGCATTTTGTGAAATTGAGGGAGAGGCCTAAGTCTGAGAATTTATCTATTATTACTTGCAAATCCTGTAAGACTGTGGCGGCATCCCCGCCAAGAGAGCCGTCATCCAGGGGCCTTATTCGAGATGCACAACTGTCAAATTTCGCGTCCACATCAAATCAACACTTGATTCTATCGCATGTTGATTGTATCAAGTGTTGATTCTATCAACTGTGGATATTATCATTTGGAACAATCAAAACTCATTCATAGAAAAAATAATCAAACAAAAATCAACTTTGTTTATTACTACTATATAGTTTGAAATGGCTCTGAACTCGAAGTGGTTCGGTTTGATTTGATTGTCACCTGACTGTGGATTGCTAATGTCAAATTTTGACAAGTGTTGATTTTATTGCTAGACTTTATTGTCCATGGGCTTGGGCACCATCTTGGATTTTTTGACGTACGACAGGGAATACCCTTCCTGTCCTACAATATATGGCATAGAGTAAAGCGTCTTTTTTTTTTTAAACATAAGTTTACAGGAATCAGCGACATCTTGTATTCGATAGGATAAGTAATGCGCTATGAACAATGCGGCGGCGAGTAGTGAAACTGTACCTGACAACGTCAATCAATTAAAAAGTGACCACACAGTTGATGGTCGATAAAGGCGATTATTAATTGAATTTTAACGACAATAAAGAACTATTGACATGCGATCTTTTTGTTGAACCCACACCTACACGTCGAATAATGCTCGCCCCACATATTCTCCTATAAACGCTCAAAATTGTAAAAAAAATTGATGCAATTTACTCCGCACCAAGTCTCAAGTTGCTTCTAAACCACATTCACGAACCAAGTTGTAACCTAACACATCTGTAAATATAAGGCATATTATTTAGAGATAAAGTCCGTTTTTTTTTAAATTACGAGATGGTTCATGAATAACCTTTATTACTATAAAAATAATACTACATTTGTCAAAAAAAAATTCTGTATTGCGCTATTACATAATGCATAAAATTGATATAAAGATAGGTACCATAGTAGCTCGCTCACTTGGTCTATCAACAACTATTTTAATGCTCTTTGTACTCGTATACGCGACCCCATTGTATGTACAGTCGCCATCAGATATATCGGAACGCATGTATGAGATCTCAAATTATTAAGATAAGACCTACTGTACTGTCTATATTACTTACCAAGACCTAAGTACCTATTATTTATATGTACCTACACAAAGAGAATTCCTATGTTAAAAGGAGATTAAATACATATTTTGTTATTCAACTACAAATAAAATAAAATTTATCTTTTTCAGTTAACACATTTTTTTACCGATTTCTTTAATAAAATAAAACATTAAAGTATTATGTGACTATATTTCATTGTCTTCGGTGTAGATTATTTACTGATGTTCCAATTTCCTGTATCAGTTTGATACCAGGAAATATAAAAACTACACCTCTTCAAAAACTTTGCTGGTAGTTCGACATCTGTAAGTTTAAATATAAAACATGATAAAAACACTTAACTAAGTCAAAAACGTATACATAAAATATTTGCCCTATATTCTGGTCGCTCGGTAGGGTGCCCAGAAGGCTGGGTGCATTTCCGCGCTGGTTAACAATGCTGATCCTCTGGTCACCAGAAGCCTATATAAGGCGCTCTTATAGAGCCACGCTAGTGCCCTATAGTTTCAAATTCAACCCCAAGTGCCACAAATATGTAGTTAAGGGTTTAAATTCTGGATCAAGAACATGGAATACTATTCGCTAGTAAGGCCATAAGTATTACAAAAAAATAATAGTAGGAGACGGCCGTGGTCATGGTAGGTGGTACAGGTGGGCCAGGCAAGCTCTGAAATTATGCACCTATTTTACTATAACTTTGTTCACCTGTGTATATTTACTGTTTCCATGATAATCATTTTTAATATGTAGCCCGTGTAATCGGGCTGTATCATTGGTCTCATATTTTTTAACACAAAATCATAATTTTAATTCAATAATTAATGGTGTTTTACATATTAATCATTAATGTACCTATTTTGCAAAATTTTCTTGCATATAATAATATTGTTTACTTCAATTGACGTGTTTATTATTTTCGTTACTATGTCAACGTTAATACTTAAAAAATTATAACGTGAAGGTTGAGTCCGCAGTACAGTTACAGTTTACGTACATAGTGGCATTAGCACAGTCGGATTAGGACCAAACTCGAAATGTCTGAACAGTCATGAAATTTTGGTATGTATATACGCCCCTTAAAGGCCCCTTTTTCATGCCCACACCATTTGACATTTGGGGACCTCGAGGAACCGCAGCCATCTTGGAAAATGTGGACCATCCAGGAGAAATTCGCGTTTTACTCTAAATCTACGTTCTTTATTCAATAATCGTGTAAGGCAACATTCAAGCTTATAAATTTCTACATAAAATAATTTTAGACATCTTTGCGAAAAAAAATGATCTTGCTTTAAAAAATACTTGCTAAACCCAGATTTAGCCCTTATACCCTTTCATGGGATATTCTCTTAATAGGAAACTTGGAAGAATAAAAATTACACTTTTAACTATACATTTGTACATAATCTACCCCAATATCAATATTTTACTTGACTGCAACTTAACCAGAAAGTAGGGTTATGGGTATAAGTACTGAGGATTCAGGACAGCCTGTAGCTTAGGATACTGGACGGATTTTTTAAATGACGTATTATTTAGCCCTAAACCTTTTTCTTCCGTTAATTTTAGTAACTTTGTATTGCATAGCACTTGTATACTAACTGTGGATCTACTGATGTCTGTTTTACTGTACTCCGCTCAATAGTTTAGGCGCTAGAAGAAAAAATATGATTTAATATTCGGAGTCCTCTCAAAGCGGCTGTATTGATTTTTCTTTAATAGAACAAGTAAAAATAGGTTGTGAATGGCAAGAGGAATCTAACGATAAGTCATTTAAAAAAATCCGTCCAGTATCCTAATACCTAGCTACTGGGTGTACTGAATCATCAGTACTTACACCCATAACCCTTCTTTCTGGTTTAGTCACAGTAGAGTAAAATGTTAATATTGGGGTAGACCACGTACAAATGTATAGTTAAAAATAGAATTCATATTCCTCCGAGTTTCCTTTTAAGAGAATGTCCCCTGGAAGTGTATAAGCGTTAAACTTAGATTCAGCAAGTATTCTCTATAACAAGATGTATTGTTCTGCAAAGATATCGAGGACTTTTTTGTGTAGAATTTAATAAGTTTTAATGTTGACTGTTGTGTTGATGGTACACATTTTCCAAGATGGTTCGGATTCCTCGAGGTCCCCAAATGTTAAATCGTTTGGGCATGAAAAAGGGGCCTTTAATTTATATACATAATAAATTTCATGACTGTTACAGAGATTTCGAGATTGGTCCTAATCCGATTATGCTACATTGTGCGTCCGCAGCAAATTCGGTTCTCCATACAAATGTAGTTACGCTCTCATTTTAAAATGACTTGCTAGATTGCTCTGAAACTTTGTACTTACAATAGGATATGGTATGTCTATGCCTATAATTAATTTAAAACATAAATGTGAAATGAGAGAGAGAGAGAGAGAGAAAGTTCAATATTAAGAATATGTGTCGTTGTTGACTCGCCGACAACGGAATTGAGAATTTGAGGTGCCATGTTCTGTGCTGTGTAGAAAATCCTGAAATTATAAAGGATTTGTCTTGGCTAGTTTTTACGTATAGGCTACGTATCACCGAAACGTCACAAACACCACGAAGGTTCGGCTTGTACGGGCCCTCGTTTTTCCTATATTCTTATACGCTGCGGAGACCTGGACTATCCGAAAGACAGAGGAGAAGACGATAGACGGCCTAGAAATATGGTGCTGGAGGAAAATGCTGGGGATATCCTGGACCGAGTTTCGGACTAATGTCTCCATCCTTAAAGAACTCCGTATCAAGCAGCGTCCATAGAGCGTCTAGTGGTGCAGGGTAGAGCAAACGGAAAAAGACCGCGCAAAAGGCCACCTATGCGATGGACTGACCAAATCAAATCTGCCATAAAGGGTCCCCTGAACGCATTTGCCAGAATGGCCCCCAACCGCGAAAAATGGCGAGAAATCGTACGGCAAGCAACATCTGCGCCTGATATCAGCAGTTGACCACGACGCTCTGCAAAGAGTACAACGACAAAGAAGAAGAAGACGTATCATATTTGTCTAAAATTTGGTTTGTTGGTACACACACAAGGGATAGTCTCTAGCTAGGTACGGGGTGCCACACTCGTCAGTGCGACGGCGATATTTTTTACCTTTTACCTAAAAATCTCAAATTTGTGTACGGGCTCAGCTCCTGTTTCGTCTTAAGCCTGAATTTAACAGATTCTGACTCACAGGGGGCTTTAAGCATGCTGTTGCGTTGCGTTCGTTTTCAAATTTTGAAAAAAAGAACTAGCCTAACACAATAAATGCTTGTTTTTCCGCATTCTTCACTATATCTCCCTGTCTCACTACTATCTGACCTTCTAACCCAGAGGGGAAAATATACCTTATTGGGGCTACTCCATCTTCCTCATGATAATATATTTTATACTTTACTGAAAAGCAATCGGTACATGATACAAGATGCACATTGTTAAGAGCCGGGGTTAGAACCCACGGCCATTGGTTTTAAAATGAAGCTTTTTATATAATTTGTATTTTTATAATAAATCTGTTTTCTTGTTGACATTTTGTGGTATTGTATTGCTTTATGTTAATTGTCAAGATATTTCTTTCATCCTGGACAATTGTCACATGCGTCACATGTACGTTTTTATGATAGATCTACATAGACGCAACTGCATGTCATTGTCAAAGAGCATATAATCACTACGTTTTAAGAGACGGGACTTCCATACTAGCGAGTGGAATCAGTTTGTTTCGCAAATCATTACCAAAATGTACGACAAAGAACTGTCAAAGAACCATAGTACCAACATAAGCGATTTAAATAGTGTAGTACGCTACACGCTTACGATTCTTATCGATATCGATAAAATGGGGAGGGTTGAAACATAGGCTCCTGTCTACAAATTTTGTACTCGAAATCAGGTTAGCATCGAGTCCACATTTAAGTTGTATGTTATATAGTGGATAGTTCTTAATTGGACTACTATCTAGTCGGGCTTAATGTGGACCCGAATTATTTTAATACAGTTTTTAAGTCGTGTTTTTTTATTTTATTAAATGCTTGATTTTCATAATGATGTGCACATACATGTTTGAATAAATGTAACTTTTCTATGGGAAGATGTATCAGGTCTTCGTTCCCAACAAATTTGGCCCACTGCCTGCATCTGAAAACATACAGCCTTGGAAAAACATGACTTTATCTACAGTTTATATTCCATGTGTTTGCTAATGAGATGATCAACTGATTATTTCGCGCTAATATGCATCTATAAATCATGTTTTTCGGCATCCAGTTATCAACAGCCCTTTATCAATGCTTTAACTTTTTATGTATTTATATGTCTGTTAATCATGAGAACGGGTCTGGCCTTGTTGGCAGCGACCCTGCCTATGAAGCCGATGGTCCCAGGTTCAAATCCTGGAACGGGCATTTATTAGTGTGATGAACATGAATATTTGTTCCTGAGACATGGGTATTTTCTATGTATTTATAAATACTTATAAATTAGGTCTATGTACATATATATATACATTATTGCACAAACTGACTTAGTACTAATGAATGGCATGTGTTGTGGGTATATATATATATATCGTTGTCTAAGTACCTTTTTGCACTAAATAATAAAGAAATTACACGAAATACCCGAACAAAACATTGAAGCCTTCAAAACAAACAAAGCAATTAGGCTAACAGTAGACTTGATGTAAACGTGACAGAATAAACAGCACTGACGTTTTCTTTTTCTTCGTTGGCAATGATTTGCGAAACAAATTCCATACAAAACTTTTTTCTTCCTAGTTGCGTCAGCCTGATCGGAATTTGGCAGCTAACTCCATCTTGCGTCCAGTAGAAGAATCAAAATCGTACAGGTAAAACTACTCTCTGCCTTAGGATCCCCTTTTAAATGTCATAAATCCAAACATGGCAGCCATACCCATCGACAAAAAAGTCTACCGTTGATCTAATTTCATTTGACAGTTAACTAAAACGTATTCGACACGCTTATATTTGACAACTAGAATCCTGACTAGAGCTGGGACTTCGTACCAAAAGTACGTCTCTGTTACTCGTACCAAAAGTACGTCTAAAATACCAGTTTTACGAGTATGACCCCCAATAGGCAGTTTACGTATTTGCCGTGCTTAGGCGTCTTACAAATAAGGATTATTTATACAAATATCGACTTATTATTTCGGTAAGGGTCGGAAATATGGTGGTTTTGAGTGAAGGCTATGAATCTATTGTCATATTTTTGTTATATATTATTACATTATTTTTAGATACAACAGACACCCAGACGACCATCTGTTAACAAAATTTTATTTTACCTAAAGTAACGGTAAGAATGGAGGTACGAGGTGATAAAAGTTTCATATTTGTTTTATTTCAGAAATCAAAGTCCGTACTTTTAAATACTCGACAAGCTAAAAGTAGTCTATTACAAATAACCTGTTCCAAAAACTATTCCGGTACAACGCCCCGCCTCTAGTGTGGATATTGTTCACTGACAGGTGGTGATAATAGCAATTCGACAAGTCACAATATTTCTCACATCAAATGGAAATCAACACGAAACGTCACTTTTAGCATGTCGAATAAGGGCCCAGATACCATAAGTTAAATTTAGAATTTAGGTTTGAGATAATCGGTTGAATAGCCAAACTGAAAATTGCGGGTCCAAGCGGGTCTCCCTGTTGGCAACCGGTACTTGACAAAATAGTTTTGTCGCCAAAGAGTAATTTTGTAGGTGCCCCGTAACACTGCCATAGGTAAGCGTAAGTTTCTGGAAGGTATTTTTTTACCTCTGTTAGGAGGGCACCACGGTTAACCGAATTGAAAGCGTTTTTTACGTCAATTTTTATAAATACCTCATAGTCCGGTCGGCTCAAAAAGGTCCGCGCGGCGTGCACGGCTGCTTCACAACCGCTCTTGACACCAAAACCCAACTGCCGAGGCTTAAATATATTGGTCAACTTCTGATTATATTTTCGGCAGCAGAGTTTTGATGCCAAGCGTCTTAAAGTGCAGCCGACAGCGATAGGACGGATGCCACCATCTTTTTTTGCCAAAGCAATGAGATTGGCACCGTAGAGAAGTGGGACGATTTCGGCGTTTACCTGACCTGCTAACATTAAGTTTATAAGCGCGGTCAGTTCTTTAAGTAGGGCTGATCCCGTGTCCCCAGTAGGTGTTGTGATCAGGTCTTTCAGGTGTTGGGGGGAAAGACCATCGAGTCCACCTGCAGAACCATTGGGGAACGAAAGAATTGCTTGTTGCACTTCATCTTCCGAAACGGTTAGACCTATATCGCCTGGGACGGGGGGGTCTGGTAGCTGGGTGGGAGATGGGGGAGCCGGATGTTTATCTTTGAGGGCGGCAAAGGTTTCTGGTGAATGCGACGCCAAGTCATCGTTAGAGAAGAGTAGTCGTGCCGCTCCACTCACGTCCCCGTCTGAAATTTTGTTTTCAATTGATCTGATTTTCGAGTATGGCCGATGGTTATTAAAATCAATTGGGCGGTTTAGTTGGCTGGGGGGTGGTAGGTTGATTGAATTATTTTTTATTTGATTGGTTAAAGATGTCTTGCTGGATTTTTGGGCGTGTAAGGCAGAATAAGAGAACGTGAGCAGGCGGTCCCAAGCATGGGTAGTATTCTCTTTGACGACCTTGGCGACGCATTCTGAAAGGGAGTTCGCTACGGTTCTACGGGCCCCGCGGGGTATTCTTTTTACAACTGCCACATGCTTTTTCAGAAATCCTAGTCTATCCGCAAGAAAAGAGGAGCTATTGGAACTGTCCGCTGTTAAGG
Source organism: Cydia pomonella (assembly GCF_033807575.1). NCBI lineage: Eukaryota > Metazoa > Arthropoda > Insecta > Lepidoptera > Tortricidae > Cydia > Cydia pomonella. Next base: position 41,461,036 of record NC_084703.1, read on the forward strand.
GCGTACCAACATCTAGACTGGTATCGATAAGTTTAAAATGTATGCATGTTCATAATTCCACTAATTATGAGATTTTAAAAGCAGAGACGTTAGTTGTTATTGTTGTCAATTTGGCGTTTTAAATACCTAATAATCAATTTAATACATATATTTTTTAAACGATGTCTAAAGAAACACTTTTTTCTTTACTAGATTACTGTGAAGGATTTGGCCGTCACTTTCACGCTTACATACGTGTTAGAACGTGACAGGCATGGTGACAAATGATAAAGAGCCGACTATCTTAGCCCTACAGCTACAAAAAACATTAGAAACTAAGGGATTCAGATCGAAGGTAATTGGCGTTAAGGGGGTCCCCCCTTAACAGCTCGTGGTAGTATTGAACCCGAGCAAGCGAAAGACCCTAAAATTGAACCGCGAGCTTAGCGAGTGATTCAAAAAGTGGAATCTTGAGCGTTGCAAGGGTTTCAGGGCACGAGGGCTAAACAACTTTTGTCATCGAGTGAAAAACAAAATTTTGACCACACCAACGCGAGGAACTGTAAAACATCAAACAGAATTAAACCAAAATCAAAATGTAAATTGACTCTATTAAATATTTGTAAAACCTGTTAACTTAATTTTGTATCGGGATTTTAGTCATTGCATCATGATTAACATTCAGTTTATATTATTTTCACAGAATTCTCATTGGAAGATGTCTGTTGGGATTTACACAATTAACAATTTGTTATTAGAATAACAAAAAAATACAATAAATTATGATAACATCTGGTTATATCCAAAATTATATACACAAAGTTCCGCGATATGTTAAATTTTTCAACAAAATAAATAAATGATTTGGGGACAATTATACACAAATCGACCTAGCCCCAAACTTAGCAAAGCTTGTACTATGGGTACTAAGCGACGATATATATACGTATATAGATAAATACATACTTATATACATACTTGTATATATAGAAAACAGCCATCATTCAGGAACAAATAGGTATCTGTGTTCATCACACAAATAAATGCCCTTATCGGGATTCGAACCCGGGATAATCGGCTTCATAGGCAGGGTCACTACCCACTAGGCCAGACCGGTCATCAAGTTAAAACCATAGTAAAATTATCTTATTCCAGATAAACACGAATGTTGAATTATAATAAAAGCGAGTGGCTGAGAATTGTCTCTGCTGTGCGAGTCCGTGGCAGTGACACACACCAAAAGAATCTACATTATCTACTCAATTAAAATAAAGTGGTCCATTGATTAATTTATGGTGTTTTGGTGCTGGCCGGAGTAAAGGCTATTTACTGTTGGAGTTGGAAGGAAACTCATAGATTTTGGAAACATCTGGGAATTTTACGTTAGTTAGGAAATAGCAAAAATATAATGAAATCGTTAAAGGGACTGATACTTAAATGTAGTATGTATTTGTAGTAGGAGGACATTACAGAATCTACCTAGCCTACTTAGTATTTTTACATGGTCAAAATACACATATTTGATACATCCAGGATTGCAAAATCTAAGATACTTAGTTACCTATTTGGAAGCAGGGATATCTATTAATATTCACTTATTGTTATTAATAGAAGTCTCTATTCAGTCAAATATATTAGAGAAGTTTCGTAACTTTCTGTTGTGCAGACCGTGAGATGTATATCACGGCCATTACCTAGGCTAAAGCATAAGATTATAAATTGTAGAAGCGTACAATAGAAATAAAAGAGAAAACTTAAAAATATTTGGGTCGTATTTTTTGCTTAATTTGGGGATCGGATTATTAGTTGCAATATCAATATGTACTTATACCAACTTATAATTCAGTATTTATTTCTTTATCGGATATTTGCAAATGTTTTCCTTTTTTTTACTTTTTACTTTTGTGAATCTTGAAAGTTTAGTGTTATATTTAACTGATCACAATTATTATACTTATATCTTATTTTTATTTAATTATAGTTTTGGCTTGAACGCACCCGTCGGTATCAGTCGGAGAATTTTGAATGCCAGGTACGAGCACAACCTTCTATTATATGCAAGCTACCGCAACCAGCTTGTAGAGTCCAGTAGAACTGAACAGGTTGGCAATTCTTTAATCAGTAAAGTGTTTCCCTGGGAATTACGGCTCCCACGTTAAAACCAGGCTTCCTGAATTTAAGATGAATAACTTGGTAATTCTTATTTTTACGTTTTTATGTGTTACCTGTAAGAATAACATATTTTTAAGAAAATAAGTAAACTCTATATCAATATACTTGGAAATTTAGCTTTACCTAATGTCTATAAAGAGAGATAGTAGAGAGTACCATTTTGTACCTTTTGGCGTTGAAACTCTAGGTCCATGGGGTCCCAGCGCGCACAAGTTTTTTGGAGAAATCGCGAAACGTCTGGTTGACGTAACTGGTGACCGAAGAGCTGGCGGCTTCCTCGCACAACGTATCAGTATTGCGATACAACGAGGAAATGCCGCCAGCATCCTTGGTACAATGCCTCAAGGGGCTATTTTAGATATAAGCTAGTTATAGTAATCATCTGTATATATCCATTATGTATATTGTTATTGTCAATAAATAGATTGAAAAAATGTCTATCTATGTCAACCTAATGTCCTAGGAGTAGTGTGACTTCTCCGGATTTTGTGACATTTTTTTCATATATGAAGTGATTTTGCAAGAATTTATATCAAATATAAAACATTAATCCCTATTCTACAACACTTTAAAAATTGTATGGATATATAACGACTTTATATAATTTTGAACAACATACATTTTGTGACCAGTTTTCGTGTCACAGCCGTGCGTGTTAATATAACATACATGCGGTACTCGGAAGAAAATTATCTCTACGACTAACCTCTAAAGCCGCCCTTTTAAAGTTTTTTAAGAACAGCAACACTGTAATGTAGTCAGATTTTCAAACAGCTGATGCAGAAGTTTAGTCAAAAAGTATTTCTTTCTGTTAGTTTGAAAAATATGGACGATGAACTTAAGGCGTTATCGCCGTGTTTGAGTTTTAAAAGCTAGCACTTGTTTCAAGTTATTGTTTGTAACATAAGATCCTCATACATTCGAGATTAATCTAATTATTCAACATATGCAAAGTCAAAGGTAATTTTTAGGTAATACCAAACATGTTCCCAATTGTCACGACCGTGGCCTCATAATTCTGTCACCGCCACGGACTTTTGAGTCCACGTTCGTGATATATAGATACGTGGTCATGACGTTCTTAATTTGTTTGATTAATTTAGATGCATATGCACACTTAAGAAATGGATTTTAATTATCTATGTAGATCATTTGTTATTATTGCCCGACTGCCAAAGCAAAAAATATGTTTTCACGTTTATGTATGATGTGTCTCCAATTCTTTGTCACGCTGTACAGCCTTTATAGTTTGATGGATTTCAACGTATGACCTGTCTTTAGATTTTTCGTAGGCATAGGAGTGTCTTCGGCTATGTTAAAATGATTATATAAATCAAAATAGTGGAATTGGCCGTCAAAATGCCAAAATGACTTTGTCACAATCGTGATTATATACTCATTTTATTTACCTTTCCTGAGGGTATTGAGATTGACCATATGCATAAAAAAAAATCTCGGATGAAATCATTCACATTGGTTATCACTGGGCAAAGCGGCTTGCTTTCTGCACAAAAAACAGCTTCCGATGTAAATATTGCTGTATGCCCTAAGACCAAATCTCGTCAACAATGTTATGTAAGTTTATTTCCGACAGAAAATTTCAAAACATGAATCCATGAAAATATTCTAGACGTTTATAATTAGCCTGTACATTGTTCAGGTTTTTGCTCAACATAAAGTTCAGAGTCCGATAAACAAGCAGAACTTTTATGAACTTAATATTTTCCTTTGGACCTATTTTCTTACAGCAAAAGAGTGAACCCATATAAAATCCTCTTTTTTAACCTGGATAAATCTAGATTTATTTCTTTAGGTTTTTTTTACCAATTGTTCACCGAGTACTGTAAAGTTTTTTTTTTTTTATAATTTTAGTGATATATTTCCACATCTGTTTAATCTTTAAAAATAAGATATATTTTCTCGATGAGAGTCTTAGCTTACGACTCCTGTCCTCCCCAATCACTATTTTTTTTATATTGGCATTAAAAATAAATCACTAACAACAAATATCGCAGGTATTAAAGTACAGGATGTGAGACAATGTCTCGTCTGTCCCCGTTGCTCTCGGCTAGTGCTAGCCGATGTCGTGTCTAGCGCATGCAACAACTTTCCACGTGGCACTGACAGGAAGCATGCAGCCACTTTCACTCCATTCAAGATCTCGGTTGCATCTGACAAATGAAACCACGAGTATTATTGTCTAAGCGTTAGTGATAGTGTTTCAATTAAACGAGTGAGTTTAAAAAGATGAGAGCATGAGCTAGTTGCAGGAAATGTTAATTTAATATGAAGAAAAAGGTAGAAGGCGGCCTATTTAAAGCAGTATATTAATGTAAAAAGTAAAAGTCAAAAGGTGAAGCCATTAAAAAAGTTAAGTTTTTCTCATGCGTAGGTAGATGGTGCATTACACAACTTACTCCTGGGAAAATAACGACTGAAAATTCTTAATTTTAAAAGCCATTTTTTCACTCTATACATACACCTAAGTGTATTCGCATCGTATTCACATACGTATAAAATTTGCATCAACATATTTTTTGTGTATATAACGTTAACATTCAATATTTCCGGTTAAAGAGCTCTTTTAGATTTCGATAGATTTTCTCATGATTACACCGACTTAAAGTAACTACACTAACTTATTATTGGATAAGTACGTAAATAAAACCGGCCAAGAGCATGTCGGGCCACGCTCAGTGTAGGGTTCCGTAGTTACCCTTCCGTCACAATAAGCTAAACTGGAGCTTAAAGTATAGTAAATTGTTAACCAAGGGATGAAACGGTACCTTTCACCCGAGTTAAACAAATCGGCAAATTTGCATAATCAGTACCTAATTAAATTAAGTCTTTTTACTATGAAGGGGAAACTTTTTACGATAACTCAAAAACAGCTAAACTGATCATGTGTGCTATAGTTTTCATTTAATTTATTTCTTAAGCTCTACTTCCACGATTTTTTTTCAAATTTTTTGGACCAATGGTTCAAAAGTTAGAGGGGGGGGGATACATTTTTTTTCTTTCGGAGCGATTATCTCCGAATATATTCACTTTATCAAAAAATGTTTGTTGAAGACCCTTATTAGTTTTGAAAGACCTTTAACGACCACGATACCCCACACTGTAGGGTAGAAGCAAAAAAAAATTCACCCCCAATTTACGTGTGGGGAATATAATTAAATTTTTGGATTTTATTGTACGACTCAAAGAGCATAATTATAATCACTACGTGTACGACTTTGTCGGCTTTATTGATTTATATATCCATGCCAAATTTCAGCTTTCTAGCACTAACGACCACAGAGCAAAGCCTCGGACAGACAGACAGACAGACGGACATGGCGAAACTAGTTGACTACGGAACCCTAAAAAAGGCAGTAATAAGTATTATATTTGGTGTAAGTAAGTTTAGTAAGTAAATATTCTTTATTGCATCAACAATTACCTATACATTTTACACACATGTAAAACTACAAATGAATTTTAAAGGCAAATAGAACCAGGTAACAACAGGCGGCCTTATCGCTAAAAAGCGATCTCTTCCAGACAACCTTTAGGTTTGTTTAACCTATTAGGTACTTTACACTCTGAAATTTAGTAAGTCGCTTGTCTAATGCTCGTTTATTGTGCATATTTGAGTCAACGAACTTTTCTATCCAACGAGAACTGAGTATATAGTTTGATCTACATTTGATGCTAATTAAACGCGTAGGTACAATTCATTAAATCAAATGTAATATGCTCCGAAGCAGAATCCTTATAGGTGCTTCAAAAGGGTGCTCACATCAATGAATGAAATACATTAATGATCATACTTTCAGCTCGACTTCTAGTTGTGATTGCAGTGGGCATTTCTCCGCGGGTCAATGGCCCCTCTTATCTCGTGTGTGCGTGCACGTGTCGTGCACGTGTATGAGTGCGTTGCGTGAGCGCATGTGTGCCTTGTATTATGCAACGGATAAGAGAAAGAACAATAATAAAAGCACTGCTTGCAATTTTTATGGTGGGTAGTTGATTAAGGACAACTTTATTGGGTACAATAGGTACTATAATTACAGATATGCTTCTAAATCCTGTACTTATATGCAAGTGTACTTAAAAATTATACATATTTAGATATTCGTTGTTGTCGATCACAAAATCCGATAACTGGCTTAAGGTATGTGCGCTAAAGAAGGCCTTTCTTGTGTACTTTCAAAATTTCATACTTTTTACCTATAAGTGTGAATTGGTTTAAAATTTGCGTCTACGTTCGCTAGTCCTATAGACAAAACTACAGGGTCTAACTATCAAACAAAGGAAAAATAAAAAATAAAAATTATAAGCCTTCTTTGATGAGGGCTACCTATACCCATTTTTCGATAAGTTTGCAAAGTTAGTTAATCCCGGAATCGCAGAAGCATCAAGAAGCGCCCATCAAGGCCCATCAGCAAGAAGTTAGTGCACGCAATGGAAGACAGCGGCTGCTACACGCACGCGCGTCTCATTACAAACGATATGGGGTCTAATTTGACGCAAGAAAATGGAAATCAATGAATGTGGCTACCGAGTGCTCCTTTCGTTGCTGAAATGATGTATTTTGTAATTTCCTCTATAGCCTGTCATCTCACACAATTTGACAGTTCGCCTGTTACGGCTGCTTTTGTGTTAAATGGCCGCCATGAGATAGCACCATCATTCCCTGTGCTCCTGAAGTGTAGGTAGTGACTTCACCGAACTGCTCTGCTAGTCTTCATGACTTCACAAAGATGAACCGAGGGTTTTAATGCCTAATTATATACAGTTACATACACTTCTTTATTTACGTAGTGTCTGCGAAATAAAGTGGTAGTTTCTAAACTAATATAGCAATTTTTTTTAGAATTCTTTTTAATTACCTGTGAGTTTCTGTAACTGTCTTTTTATTTTAATCTTGTTGTCCTATTGTAAGTTTATAGCTGTTGGTTCTCCTTAACATAAATAAATAGACAAAACAAACTAATTTTTGAAACAAGACGAACCTAACGCCAAATAGCGGTAAGTAAATGATAAAGTAATATTTTGGGAAATAATCGTTCCGAAAGAAAAAAAATCCGCCCCCTCCTAGAACTTTTTAACCATGTGTACAAAAAATGTGAAAAAAGTGAAACAAATATATAGTAAACTAGTTGTTGCCCGCGACTTCATATGCGTGGATTTGTATGTTGGTGGTTATATACATACATGAGCATAGAACATTATGCAGCAAAAGGTAGCAGTAGGGAAGGTTAATCACTTGTTAATAATTATACAACGCATTAGATTCGTCTGATACAACCTACGAAGTGAATAAAGTGAAAAAAATTGTTCTCGATATAATCCCTTAAGAAGATTTTCAAGTCCACTATTCCAATCTAATGCGAACTTTAAACCCTTTTTTCACCAATTTGGGGGATTAATACTTTCAATAAAAGCCTAGCTTAAAAGAAAACTCGTACCACATATTAACTTCTATCCCCTTTTTAACCCCCTTAGGGGTTGAATTTCCAAGAAAGTAAAAATAACTTTTTTAAATCTTACATTATGTTATTCTATAAAGTTTTAAAGCATTTGTAATTGATTCAAACTTTAAACCCCTATTTAACCATTTTAGGAGAAGAATTTTTAAAAACGCTGAAATCATTTTGGTGTTATTCTAATAATATGCCCTTATACAAAGTTTCAAGTCCTAAAAAAATGTTTGACCGCCATATAAATATTTAACCCCTTTTTCACTACCTTGGGAAATGAATTTTTAAAAACGCTTAAAATTGTTTTCTTCTCTTTCAATGAAATACCAATTTACGAAATTTCAAGTTCCTAGCTTAAGTTAAATTTTAAACCTCTTATAAATTATCAACCACTTTTTAACCCATTTCGGGGATGAATTTTAAAAAACGATGAAATATTTTACTTGTATTCTAAAAATATGCCGTGATACAACGGTTCAAGTCCCGCACAAAAATGTTTGATCTCTATACAAATTTTCAACCCCTTTTTCACCACCTTGAAAAATGAATTTTCTAAAACGCTGAAATTAGTTTTCTTCTTTTTTAATCAAATATCTGATTACGAAGTTTCAAGTTCCTAGGTTAAACTAAATTTTTAACCCCACACAAACTGTCAACCTCTATTTAACCCTTTAAGGGGATGAATTTTTATAAACGCTGAAATAACTTCTCTTGAATTATAACAATATGCCTTTATATAAAGTTTCAAGTCCCAAAAGCAATTTTTTTTTATATCCATACAAACTTTACAAAAACGCTGAAATTGGTTTTCTTCTATTTTAACACAAAACCTTTTTACAAAGTTTCAAGTTCCTAGCTCAAAATAAAACTTGAACCCCATACAAAATTATTCCACTTTTTAACTACCCTAGGGTTGAATTTTTAAAAACGTTGAAATAAATTTTATTTGCAGGCGGCTATTATGCCTTTATAAGTTTCAAAGCATTGGTAATGGATTCAAACTTTCAACCCCTTTTTAACCCCTTTAAGGGACGAATTTTTAAAAACGCTGAAATTACTTTTCTTGTATTTTAATATATGCCTACGTACAAAGTTTCTAATCCCGGACTCAAAAAATATTTGATCTCCATACAATCTTTCAACCCCTTTTCACCACATTAGGGGATGAATTTTCAAAAAGCTGAAATTAGTTTTCTTCCTTTTAAATAAAATACCTTTTTACAAAGTATCAAGTATCTAGCTTAAAATAAAACTTGAACCCCATACAAACTTTCATCCCCTTTTTAACCACCTTAGGGGTCGAATTTATCAAAATCTCTTCTTAGCTCTTGTACACTTTGTGAATACTACCTAGTGTGTAAATTTCAACTTTCTAGCATTTATAGTTTCGGCTTTTGGATTAGTCTTATAATATTATTAGAAGATATTTGTAATCTTAATATAATCTAATCATAGATATTTAATTTTGTAGCTCAAAAAATTTACTATAAGGGATTGCATTCTCAAAATTTTGGATCACGTGTGGCTGTAAATCAGCGTGTATGTTAGAACCGTTCAATTTGTAAATCAATGCTATCTTCGTAATAGCATTCCCCACCAGGGGCCATAGTTCACGTCGGCTTCGTTATATTTTAATTGTGATCCCATTTTTGTAATTAGCGTCCCACAAAACCATGGAAACAATACCCATATTGATATTTTGAGATTTCAAACCCATTGCACGTCCACCAGAGGGATGATTGTTCACTTCGGCTACGTTATATTTAAATTTTGATACCAGTTTTGTAATTAGCGTCTCAAAATACTAAGAAAACGATACCCATATTGATATTTTGAGATATCAACCCTATTGGGAACTTTTTCCCCTCTTAGGGGTTAAATTTTTAAAAAACCTGAAACACGTATTTACTCATTTATCTTTAGGAATACTCCTGTGAAATTTGGAATAAAATAGTCTAACTAATCTTGTTTCCTCATACAAACTTTGAACCCCCATTTCACCCCTTTAGGGGATGAATTTTGAAAAATCCTTTCTTAGTGAACCCCTAGACGTTATAAGGAACCTACTTGCAAAATGTACACTTTCTAGTCCCAGCAGTTTGGGCTGTGCGTTGATTTAAATCAGTCAGTCAGGTCTTTCACGTTTATATATATATATATATATAGATAATTTCAATGAAAATTATAGAAAAAATGATCTGTTAAAAGGTTTTTGAGTTATCGCAAAAAGTCTTCCTTTCTTAGTAAAAAGATATACAAAGTGCTGCGATGGCTGCTCTCTTTTGTTTAATCAATAACCTCGAGAACTAAGAAGGGCAACTACTGAACCCTACTCTGAGCATGGCGTGACATGCTCTTGGCAGGTTTTATTTTTGTTATATAGGGTAAAATGGTTACACTGGATCACTCGATTTTACAATGATATATGAACTATCGTATACATAATTTATTCAATAATAATTCAACTGTTTGTTCCAGCTCCAGGTCTATGTTTTAAGTATATTAAGCAAACTACATTGTACTACAAATCCATTTGTGTACCTAAGTGACCAGAAGACCAGGAGATATTTAATTTCAAATAAAAAAGAATAGGACCGTTAGGATTCTTAAACGTACTTTGAGTCGTCTGATAATAATTCTCATATGCAGGGTCACCCTGACAGTTTAGTTAATAGCCCACGCTTCTGCAGCAGGTGTCTCTTCTCACATGTATGCGCCTGAAAGTTGAAACGCACCAAGTTTGTATCCTTTGACAAATAAGCCCTGCCAAGGAGGGGCGACACCCAAATAATGGGTGAACAACCTCTTAATGCTTGGAGGAGACATTTTATTTTTACCATACGTATCTACGTTCTAATTTAGAGAAACGAACTTCAAAACCGTACGTAAATACTGACGTGTACTGCGGATATGGTATTAGTTGTACTGGCCACCCAAGTCGGTAATATAAGTAAATATTCACTTTCACAAAATCTGTCCGTATTTTATTATCGACTTATATATTCGACGTTGATATGATTACTAAACTTTAGTTAGTAAGCATATGTCAAGTGCTATAACATTCTATTACAATTCATTTTTCGGCGCCTAGCTAAAGCCTTGTGGTGGTATGATGTCCAGCAGGAATCGCTATAACTCATATCTTGGAGCGTTAAATGTGCTTGTATCCATCTTGTATCTGTATAAAACTACGTCTCGTGCGTTTGTTGTAGTTCATGTTTAAATATTTTTGAGCCTGTTTAAGTACAAAATACGGGACGTTTCCTGTAACAGGAGCAATAAATCAAACTGTAGGTTGTACTCCTCAAACTTACCAACATTTGTTCAGTAATTTTTCAAAAGAATTTATATTTAGATTTGTATTACATACACTTTAAAGTATTTTCTAAGATTTGATGTAGGTATTCGAAATTTTGTTATGTTTAATCCTGACAACCAACGTCAAATAATATTTGATTTGTATGAAAAAGATATAATCAAAGAAGTTCATAATTTTTCAAAGTTGCTGAACAAATGTTGGTCAGTTTGAGGAGTACAATATATGGTTTAATTATTTGCTCGTATTACAGGAAGCATATAGGTATTTTATACGGAATAGGTGCTTTTTAACTTCGGTACATATTTTTATAGCATCCACTCCAACTTTGGAACCGGGTGGTAAAATAAAAAGCGGCCAAGCGCGAGTCGGACTCGCCAATGAAGGGTTCCGTACCATATATGACGTATTAAAAAAAAATACTTACTAGATGGGTATATATGGATAGAAGACCTATCCATAAATACACCACACGTATGGGCTTGATGAAAAAAAAAATTATATATATATTTTTTTAAACTACTTACTAGGTCTCGTTCAAACCAATTTTCGGTGGAAGTTTGCATGGTAATGTATATATATCGTTTTCTTATATTAGAAGTTACAGGGGGGGGGGACACATTTTCCCACTTTGGAAGTGTCTCTCGCGCAAATTAATCACTTTAGAAAAAAATAATTTTTGAAGACCTATCCATAGATACCCCACAAGTATGACGGGGTTTGATAAAAAAAAAATTGAGTTTCAGTTCTAAGTATGGGGAACCCCCAAAATTTATGGTTTTTTTCCTATTTTTGTGTCAAAATCTTAATGCGGTTCACCGAATACATCTACTTACCAAGTTTCAACAGTTCTTATCTTAACAAATACATTCCACGAAAATTCATTTGAACAAGATTGGTTGAACCCTTATGGCTCCTCTACACGATGGCCCAGCGTAGGCCAGTCCAAGGGACGCATTTATGCGTTAGAGGGAGCAAGTGATATTGCTATCTCATTCCACCGCATAGCCGCGTCCCTTAGACTGGTCTACGCTGGGCCATCGTGTAGAGGAGCCCTTAAACCATTAATGAGTTTTAAAAAATCTTATCTTTTCATTAAAAGGATGTGACGCCCACCAGTTACGCCCTTTTGGTTGTATGGATTTTTCATATTGTTTGAAGGTACAGAACCCTCCATTATACGTGGCCCGACACATACTTAGCCGGTTTTTTGCTTTTATATATTCTACTTAATTATATTATCATTTGAATATAATAAAATAAAATGAAGAATAAGATGATACAGAAATAAACCTATAAATCATGAAGTAATAATTAAAAGGCTTTAAGAGCGAAGAATTGTGTTTGCAAAAACGAATATCTTCCAACCGGATTGACCGATGTCGGTGCGGTTTTCTGCAGAAAATGTGTAGCTTATATACCAGCCCTGTCGCATAGTCGGCTACGTACTTTAACAGGGAAAAGGTACAAACAAACCGACATTTGCATTTACTTACGTACCTATGGGAAGTATCTACGCACGTCATAACTACGATCGCGTAAATACAAGTTATCAGTACTGATGTCTAATTATAGCGGGGTAAGGACCGAGCTGGCCGAGTCAAGGGCACGTTCGACCAAGTTCAAAGGTCACGGGGGTCACGGCCTCCTCAACCTCAACCATTATCCGCACAAACGTATCGCCCGGTTATGTATAAGCTCATTATGTTTGACACAGTGCTCGAGATTTGAACACTGATCTACCGAATGGTACTCGTCACTGTCCCAGTATATGTAATCTGTAAGAGAAATCACCTGGTGGTAAGCGATTACCGTCGCCCAAGGGCATACACAACGCCAAGTGTGTTGCCGGCCTTTGAGATGGGAGTACGCTTTTTTATTGAAGGTTTAAAGATCATATCGGTTCGGGTATAGTGCAGGCGACAGTTCATTCCACAATTTAGCTATGCGACGCAGGAAGTTTCTGGACAACGCACAGTTGAGGACGAACTGAGGACTGTCGCCTAGATCGATGGACGAAATAAGCGATAAGGAATAATCTGAACAATTCCTCTAAGCACTTCCCTTTATACATTCGATAGAAAATGCAAAGTGAGGCTACATGTCTTCGCAGTGCCAACTCGCCAAGGCGTCCCAATCCGATCTGAAATATAATAATAAATTATTTATTTAGTTAGTAACATAACTTGTAACTACTGTTATCAATAAATTTTCATTTTCGTTAATTTTCATAGCAATCTTATCCCAGTATGCATGGCTATACTTAAATTTATTTATTGCTGCGTGCGTCTACTGTGTGTATCAAACAGCAGGCATTCAATTCTGTTTGCTAACATACTCAGAATGCTGTTGGAGCTGGGGCTCACTCTGCGCACAAGGGGTGTAGCTCGCTTACGCATGGCGGTTTAGAAGCAGTCTACCCGCGCCTCCGCGAATAATCCCGATAATTTGAGCATTAGGACATTTACCTTTATTAACCTTTTGAACGCCAAGAACACCAAAAGGCGTTGTTACTATTTGTGCCAATAACGCTAAGGGCAGCTATAGGTGTAATGGCGGACGCTGTCAAAGTAACCTTCATACTTTCGAGTAAGGTTTACATTAGCTCCCTTGCGCCTGGGATCTTGGCGTCTGAGTGATGTTTGTGTTTATGACATAAAGCATTCAAAGGGTTAAATACATAGTTAACGACACTACAGCGGCTTGATGTAGGTAGCTACGGTATCCGGTCATAACAGTTAAGTGTGTAAGGTCGAGGTCTCAATGGTCCAAATAACAAGCCTCCTCTATATGGTCTAGTATTCAGATACAGAGTAGGGGTTCCAATTATTTGACATTAATAATAATGATCGATAAAAACTATTTTAAGGCATTTTTCCGGCCTCAAACAATCTCCACACCAAATTTAATGTAATTCGGTTCAGCGGTATGAGCGTCAAGACGTAACAATAACAAACAGATAGAGTTACTTTCACATTAATCATATTAATTAATAATAGCTTCTGCCCGAACTATTCCCATACCAAATTTCATCTAAATCGGTTCAGCCGTTTACGCGTGAAGAGGTAAATAGACAGATAGAGTTACTTTTGCATAAATGTATTAGTAGCTTACTCGTATACTTTAATATTAGGTGTGGTAGGGATATATAGTAAAGAATAATGCATAAAACAAAATATTAAATATGTAATACAAAAAAATCAACAGTGCTATTTCTGCACTTTTAAATATTTTTGTCTTGCAATTCAACTCTTGCCGTAATCCCTGGAGGACTACGGTATATTCCTAAGCCTTTCTTATGACAATGATGATGTACAATTTCAACTTATTGCTGATTTTAAGGAAACAAATTGCAATAATCCATGTGGTAATGTATTTAGGTATTTAGAGGTGTAAAAATAAATGTCTCTTATCATTACTATCTTACATTATAGTAGATTGTTAAAGGGATAAAAGGTATCCATTTACATTCCGAGACTGAAATGATGCCGTTCACCCGAGTTAAGCACTCTACTTTTAATTTCGAATACGAGGAAAGCAAAATACATGTGTAAACATTACTTTCAATTAATAATGTAGGTAAAAGTACGAGTATCGTTATTTATGGAATGAGAACTGAACATCAGAATGGAATCTGTTCAACAAATCCATTTAAAAACAATTTTTTATTGCTTATCCTAAAAAAAGAAAAGTAAACCTACTTTTAATGTATAATGCTCTAGTACAGAAACGTATCACTTTCAGCACACCTTGTAGAATAACAATGACCTACTTTCAGAGTATGAAAAATGTATTATACCTAATAACAGATATCAAAACAGGTAGCAGTAAAACATGGGACATAATATTGATCAGAATAATTCTTAGACGTAGGTAGTTTGAAATACTATACTCGTACAGACCTAAATAATATCTTCTTATAAATACGTAACTTCACATACCAATTCCGGTGACCATATTGGACAATAGTTTTCCGGTTGTAGTATGACGGCAGATGCATGCGCCTGCGGCGAGCATGTGTGTGTATGTGGGTGTGAATATGTGTGTGTGTTTTGTGTATGTGCGCAGGATCGCGTTACAGCTGAAACTCGGGGCGCCTGCCGAAAAGCGCGGTCGTCGACCCGGTCAGGAGCGCGGCCGTAGAGCGCGCGCGACACTTCTTGAGCCGCGCTATGGCAGTACAGCTTAACCAAGGGTCGTATTTGTATTTTAAAAATAGTAGGGTTGTAAGTGAGATGCACTATTTTCAGCATTTGCAGTATTTTCATGCTACTGCATGCGTACAGTCGAATATAAAGTGATTAATGTTATTGTTTCAGGATTAGTAACCATTTATAAACTGATAAATAAAAAAAGACATTGAACCATCAGGTAATTCCTATTTTCTGTTCAGATAAGTAGGGAGTAAGTAGTTTATTTTCTTTTTACTTTTCATGCCCTGAAAGTGAGTAGTTGTTGTTCTAAAAAGTGTGCAGAAAATGATACCTTTCTGCACTAAAGCATTTTACTTTCCCAGTACGTGTTTTCGTTTATATTACAAGAAGCAATTAAAATTAAATATGAAATGGATTTGATGTACAAATTCCATTCTAATATTTAACACCCCATTCCATAAATCACGATACTTTTACCCAAACTGTTCATTGAAAGTACCCTCAGGAAATACTATAAAAGTACCCTCAAGAAATACTATAAAAGTTTATACTTAAATCATGTTTTTTTTTATTCACATGTATGAAAATTAGAGTGTTCAACTCGGGTGAAAGGCACCATTTCATCCTTGGTTAACAATCTACTATTTTATCATAAAGGTTAAAATATAATTTCTTACATGTATGATGAATTAATAGACAAAAAATAACAATGCTTACAATATTCCCTAGTTGCCTGTTTCTTGAGTGCAACAAGTGAAATTTTCGTTATACATACGAGACGTTACGAGATATAGACGTTGAATATTTTACTTTATATTAAATATAAATGGCGAAAGAGGTCACGTAGTAAGACTTTAAATACTAATGAATTCTTTCTTATTTCCTTTATTCGTGTCTCACAGGGTGGACAACGATTAATATATACAATTTATTTTACACGCATCGATTCTTTCAATTTTTACTAAATCAATTCTATCAAATATTCAGTTTATGTTGTTAAAAATATTTAAGGTATATTCGGGTAACTTTGAAAGAAAAAAAAACCGGCCAAGTGCGAGTCGGACTCGCGCACCGAGGGTTCCGTACAAACCTGTAGGTATATAATTATTATATGATGTAACAAAGAATTTACGGTTTTCGCAATTTTTCCTTTATACTTTATACCCTATAGGTTTTGATTCCCTTGCGAGTGCCGAAAATTTGCGGAGATTTGCGGCTTAAAGGGCTTTTGATTGCGTTGACTTAGAAGTTTGTTTTTTTTTTACCAGCTCCAAGTAAGTAGACCTGAGTATTTGATATAAGTTCCAGCTTGATACCTCCAAACGTTCCTGAGAAAAAGGGCCTTGACAGACAAACAGACGGATAAATGGACAACAAAGTGATCCTATAAGGGTTCCATTTTTTCCTTTCGAAGTACGGAACCCTAAAACACTAGAGTGGTGGATATTTCCAAAAATAGGCTTTTATCATAACGGAATATGGTGATTTTTAAATGATTTTCGGGTACATCTTAGGTACTTATTTTTATTTTTTACTATGGGTTATCTAATAAAGTTTGGTATTTGCCATTATTTATTGAAAGTTGTGAAAACGCAGAAACAGTAAACAAGTATCAAGTGATGTGAAGCGACACGTACCGGTCGGTGATACATTTGGTGACATTGAACCGGGTCCATTGCCAACGACCTCTCGTCGGGGAAGCTCGGCTTGCGTAATCGCCCTGCGCTACTCGACCCCGCGTACGAATCGCGAGGATAAAACAAAAGGGAAACACTAACTTGTATTGTACAGAAGGGAGAAATTACGATATAACAGATATTTGATGTGATGTTTTCGAATAAGATTTATTTGGGCTCGATCTAGAGAGCGATAACGTTGAACATTTTCGTAGAGTGTATCAGTTTTCTATTAAAAATAGATTAATTCACAATAGAATGTTGTTATTTTGTGATCTGTGGTTCCTACATTTGCTCCTCGTTATGAAGCGAGATATTTCGAGCAATCTTCTAGCTAAAAAACGAGAGAGACCCGTTTTTAATATATTTATTTCACTATGAAAATACGGCATATTTACATTATCTCGCCATTCTTGGAGGGTTTAACAATTGGAGACGCCTTGTCTGTAATTTTCTGTACCAAACAGTCTGCCGATTTTTTCAGGATAAGGGTTCGTTACGTAACGTAAGTACCTACAAATAGCCATGTCAGATAAACGTCAGTCCATACAAGACATATGACGATTGGCCGAGGTTTTCGACAGAGGGGTAAGCTCTTAAAGGCGACTCCGGTCGTTAAATCCGCCAAGGGTGTAATGGGTTTATATCTCAATTTTTTATTTTATTTTTTATTTTAAAGCGTCAGTAACGCGCATGTGACACCTCTGTGGTAGCACAAGCTTTATCGTTATTATTTAGGTAGTATGTACTAATATTTATCGTGACACGTTTCCTAAGACAATACAAATTGCTACATCTAGCTTTCACGTGCTTGCAGTAAATATTATCGAGTACCTTGTTTTAAACTGTGGCTGGCTATCCCACATACTACCAAGTCTACCAACCGGGCTTTTGCAGGAAGCTGATTATTTTTACAGTGCAACATCGTTTAACATTTTATTTCGAGTAGTCACAGCCATTCACACGTATTAAATTGCTTTTCCTTGTTAGCGGTAAAATTAACTAAACTATTAAATGTTCAAAGGTTAAAATTGGAAAAAAGTGAAACCCTAAAGGATTAGTATTAAACTTCCCTTTATTTAATTTGTTATTAGTATTATTTTTGAGCTTAGTGTTCTCTTCTCGCTCGGTGACTTTAAATTAAATCAGGTCACATGTCATGTTTGTCACATGTTGCTATTAAAAAGATGTTCCAGTGACCATTAACTAAGTGAAAGGAATTACACGGAAATCTAAGCAATTTCTAACAAGTCCATGCGAAACACAATTCTAGTAAAAGGAAATCCAGGTACGTCTTGTAAACCTTTTTAACACTAAGAGTTCGTCTTGTCATAACGAGTCGATCGTGTTGTTTTGTTACAAGTACAATTGAAACTCTTTACTTAGCAGTAGCTGGTACTTTGATTATATTTTCCTTGTGCAAGGAGGTACAGATTTAAAAAAATCTCCGTTGTATTCTCGTATGCGTAAATATGGCTTATTGTCGATACACTTATACATTATTTGTTAGTATATCATGTTACTTGCATATATCCGACCGACAACCGGGTGGGTAGTGACCCTGCCTATGAAGCCGAATGTCCATATGATATTTATATGTATTTATTTATAAGAATAATGTAGAATTAAATGTAAAAGTGATATGTAGCACTTATTCATATAAGTGATAAAGACGAATTTTTACTTTTTGATAAAAATTCTTTAGATGTGAGGTGAGTTCCATAAAGGAGACCTTTTTAATCACATGACATTTACTGTTATTATAATGACGCCCAATCAGTACTTAAAGAACAGGGAGAAGATTTTTATGCATAAATTTGATCGATTGAACGTTCGCAAAGACCATATAGTCGCTCCACAGATTAAGAAATCGCGAATCACGTCTAACCGTTATGCATCGTACGAGACAAAATCCAAGGTCTCGCAGAGGGCACGGCGATGCACTCGCTAGACCGCGGAGCACTTTCACTGTCGTCGGAGACCACCGCGCCTCCGCTGCACCGGCCCACGGTCGCCGACCTTTCATCTCCATTACCAATTTGTTTATAAAACGTAAACAATAACGGACCTTTTGCATGTTTGATAAAGCTTGTCCATTGTAAGATTATGATGGGCACGTTAAAGTCTGTTGTATATCCCTGATTTTAAATAGTTATTTGTACAACAAGAGAGCAAAGTTTGATATTTCTTCGAGTGCTTGTTTTGAGTCCCGTGCAAGCGAAAGATTCTATAATAGATTCACGAGCATAGCGAGTGAATCTAATTTAGAATCTTGAGCGTAGTAAGGGACTCAAAAGCGAACGAGATGTAAATAACTTTGATCTCGTGTAGTACACAAAAATTTTCACGTCAGTCAGCCATCAAAAAATACAACCTGAAAAAATGTAATCCAGACGGACGAATCACTATTTCACTCATGTTTTCTGAAGGTATTCTAAAAATTTACTTTAATTACCGCAATAAAACAAAACGAAAGAAATTTCAATAAAATAATACGAAAATAATGAATTAACGAACATCAATTGACAGTTCAATCGACAACTTTTTTTTGTAAAAAAAAAACTTTGTAAGATTCGGTCCGAATTGCGGATACTACTATTTGTCAACTATAGTAGAGATCGTTAAAAGTAGTTAAGTAGAATTATCTACTGCGTAACAATTGCGTAAATTTGTATAAGTTCATTGTTTTGATTGTATAATAAAATACGTAAAATATGGTGTTTTTATTAAATTTTAAACTTTTATTTAATTAATTAATTATTACGAATGAAGACTCGTAGGGTGTTTTGGAACGATGCGGTCTGACTTATTTCGGGGGTCTATTATAAACCGTCAATATACCGTTGAATTACGTATGCACTTTTTTGTCTCTTTCTTTTTGCTAATGACGTGAGAGGGGAAAAAGACAATAGAATCCAAATATTTCAAACTTGTATTAGGCCCCGCACGTTGAAATATCATTCGAATCTAAAGGTCACTTGAATGTTATTTTGTCTCACTCGGTGAGCAAAATGCGATTTTGCTCACTGTTTTTAAGCAGCAAATTACCCTCGTTCGAGCTGCTGACGTGAAAATGACATTTTATGATATGCCTGTTTTTGTCATTGTCATTTCATAGAGAACGAGCCTATGTAATTATTACTAGCCTATAATTTGTTTCACGCTGTTTATATTTAATGGGGCTATATAGATGTCGTTTGCAGGTTAAAAAAATATTAGATCTCCTATTAAATAATGAATGAAACAACATACTTTGTATTAGTCATTTGAAGTTCACACTTTATGAAATGACATTATGCTTCAGCGAGTTTGACACATCGACCTGTCAATTTAGTATTTGGGGTATGTAAGTTTAGGTGCGTGTGAAATGAGTAGGAAGGGTTCGTGAGGAAGCATTGCAAGTCCTCGACACGGAAGGGTCCCGCGTCCCGGAGGAGCGATCCCGCGGGGCGCCGGCAGTGGGCCGGCCAGTCACCGTTCTGCCGGCGTGCCGCGCGCCCGCCGCCTGCGACGTTCGACTATTGTTCAGTTGGTCTGCCACCCTGCCACCTCGTATGAACTCGTGACGTGCTGAGTGAGTGACAGAGTGATTGTGAGTGACTAGCAAGGATTTTTTGCAAAAGGATAGTAGAAGCGGATGCTGCGTTGAGGATTTCGGATGTAAATGTAAACACTTTGTATATTTATTTATAATTTAAATAAGTTTTAAACCGATTTAAGTATTTAATATGGTAGCTTTATGTTTCGTTTTAGTAACGGTGGTTATCAGTTCGCAATCCTTATTTATATCAGATATGTTTTAAAATTATTAGTCAAATAATCGATCTGTTATGATATGAAACTTTTGCATGTTTCGCAGTTTTATGTGTTTTTTTTTTTATATAATTAGAAGTAAAGGACGTCATTAACGAGCAATCGTTTTATTATATGTGTATCTGGCTAAAATTATTAATATTTGCGAATTTCACTGTTCATTCACCGAGCGAGTACCTATTAGAAGCATGAGGAAGCAGTGGTCGGAAACTCGAGGCATACCTACTTTTAGTGATCTTATATAGGTACAGTCGATGTCAAAGATATGTTTACACATTTCGCCCTATTACAGAGGAGTTAGATGAAAAATGTAAACATAACTTTGACGTCGACTGTACCGAGGTATGCATTATTTGAAAAAGCAGGCATATCACTAGTAGGTACATATATAGAATCTCGAAAGGCACACAGTTAATATAACTTTTTAGTAGTGCGGCACGGGTCTGCCATTTGTACAGTCATTCAAATAAAATGTTTACATGTATTACCAGTATGTACTTTTAGTTAAATGTATGTATACAAAATTCAAAAGAAATACATAATTAGGTATTTCATTAATATTAGGAAAGGGGCCCACTGATTAACAGTCCGCTGGACGGTATCGGCCTGTCAGTTAGAACAAATGTTGATGAATTGTTGAATGTTATATTAGCATAAAATAATCGTTTTATTCAGAACACATTTTAAATTAGTAGAGGTATATAATGAAAAAACTTGCACATAGCGTAGTTTGACGAACAATCGTAGAACACCGTTGCTCTTCGAGATGCACCTCAAAGATATGGTACCTACCAAGCATACAAAGTGACATGGAGGCCGCCGCATGGCTCCTGTTGACAAAGGAAAATACTCTCTTAACGTGCTGGTGGAAACACTCGAAGTTGTTACATTCTCAATAATTATCTGCTCAGTTATATGCTAACCAGTACACAGATAAAAAAAAACTACTTCTGCGACTAAGCAAATTTCTCGATTGGAAGTAAGTAACACTTTCGTCTGTCTGATATCTCTGCACAATCAACATGGACACAATCATAATCAACAACAAACTAATGTTGGTATGCAGATAGTTGGAGTCCTGGGGTTGCACATAGGATAGTTTCATTACGTCAATCATAATTCTACGCAGACGAAGTCGCGTTCTTATAATATTATATGATATTATAATAAAATATTATTATGATATTTAAGCCCTTCCGGACCATCATGTTGAATTCAACGTTCTGGAAAATTATAAATTTTGTACTCTTACTCTTACTAGTTCGATTTGGAAGAAAATCCACTATCGCGCTTCCAGATAGTTCAATCCGTAAGTCTAACAATTCTACTACCAAACTAGTAGGTATTAGGACTAGATGGAGTAAATGGAAGTCAGCTCAGTCTACAACAACATTCAACATTTTGGGATTCAATATGCTGCAAATTTAACTATTTGCAAACTCAACATTTTAGGAATTCAACAAGATGGTGATGGCCCGGTAGGATTTAAGTGTCTACAATTCAGTTAATGGATATCAAAATATTCAACCAAAAATTAATAATTAATTATAATAAATTCATTATTTTTTCAATCTAGTAGTGAACACCAACGGTAGTCAGACACTAAGATTTAAACAGATGTCGCGCTTAATTTTATGTAACTACATCTTAGTGATTGTTTACAATTACAATACTTCAAATTATACAAATAAACGACAAATAACTAAACTAAAACTACTATAAAACTAAAAATCTAAATCTAAAATGGGCCCCCGTGACATGGTACCGAGGATGCTGGCAGCATTTCCTCGCTGGATTGCTATGCTCAAGCGTTGGGCGAGGAAGCTGCCAGCTCTCTAATCCCCGGTCCTATCCACCGGCCGTTTGACTTAAACACATAAAAATAAATATTGGAACTTTAAATAGAAAGATACTTCCTTCATATTAAGTTACTGTACTTCTCTTAGTATGAGAGCACTTAGTAAATAAAGTTATGATGTACGTCGTAATAATATATGTCACCGAACCCTTATACGGTCTGTACGGTCAGTTAAAAGAACGACTTAAAAGTATGTAATTCAAAATACCTAGGTGCCTTTATAAGGCGCTCTTGCCACCGAACACATAAGAAGCACATCCGTGTGAAAAATCACTTTTACATAACAGAATATAAATTTAGCCAATCGTAAATTGTTCTACAATACTTTATAAAAAATATAAATATTTACTTATTACAGATGGAAAGTAAAGTAAAGCCACTTTGAAAGGAACGAAAGAAAGTTAATAAATTAACAGATATCTATTTGTTGAACGTATTTCCTTTTTCCTTTCGAGGTATAAACAAAGAGAATTTGAAAGTTGTTTTCAAATTCTCTTTGGTATAAAGCATGTATAGATCAAGTATAGATACCAAGATTTTCCATAAATAAATAATATAACCTCAAAGATAGGTTTTTAGACTTGAATGACATGACACTTGCCTGACACATACTCCCTTTGGAAATATACTCTTCGACCATTTGACTCTTGACATCCTCCAATAAAATCCGTATACCGAAGTTCAATGGAAAAAGCAAATAATGTAAACATATAATGTAAAAATTACTCTGTTTATCTCATTTCGGGGTATTAGACTATTTGATTTGTGAAATATCTAGCGGCTTAATGTAAACGCTGTATATGATGATTGCGTGTGGTCGGCATACGCATCAGCTTGCAGCGTACATAGGGATGCCCAAACGCCGGAGGAGCATCCTAGACTACGAAATGTGGGCGTGTACATTACTATGATTGAAAAGTAGTGCGAATGACATAAAGGTAAACAAAGTTTTTTGATAGATTTCTTTAAGCTACGAATAATAAAAAGATCATAGTTACCCATCCTTTTCAACAGTATTTTTTATTTTATACTTCGTAGTCGCGCAAGCTTAAAGACAAATACAAATAAAAATCTGCCAATGATGGCCAATTTACGATTGGCTGATAATTGGAAACTGAATGAATACCTATCGTCTATCACAAAAAAAAATTGAACAGTAACAGTAAAGATACTCGTAGTTGTAAGCAGTTCAGAAGTTTGATTCAAACTGTATGTCTAAAATTACCTTTAAGTAAGTAAATAATCATCAAGCATGTACCACTCACTAGGAAACTTTGCAACAAACCATAACTAGTCAAGGTAACTGATGTTGTTTCAAAGATAAATCGGTATTTGATAATGGCCGTTATTTTATAAATTCTAATTTGGTAAGCATCGTTGCTGGTTGTCATCTTTCCATGCCTAAGTTTTTGAATTTTCCGTCTTGAACCAACTTCAAAGGGAAAGAAGTTCTCGATTCGTCGGGACTATTGATGATTTGTTTTAGGTACCTGTTCCTTGTTTTCTCGAATATGTCAATATCGATAAAAAATATCTATTGTTCTGATCGCTACGATTTCACGACGCATTAGTGATTTAGATATTTTACAGAAACACGAACATACCTATTATTTATACGATTTTTTATTCCAAAATTGTTTATGTTTACATATTTATCTGAGAATGATATTGTTAAGTGGTGTTTTTTCTTTGACAGTTTTGATACCACTTGTCTATCTTCTGGACTTGGAGAAATGAAGGAAAAAGGTTGAAGACACGCAGCTGCTGAAAATACCTAAAATGTAAGTAATATAGTGCATACGTTTTTCTTTACGGAGTTTAAGAAAGGAACAGTAGAAACTAATTTATTCATTTACAGTGCTATAATTACTCTTGTATTTATTTCTTCCAATTGGAACCAAAAGTGAAATAACGTTGTAGTTTATAATTTCGGTTCTTTTGATTGATTCAAGCGTACCTACCTACTAATGACATCTGCGTTAAGCTTTTCGCGTTTACCCTCATTCTAATTCACTCCAGTTTGATAGCGCTGGCGACTTTACGAGCTACATATCGAATTAAGTAAATGTTACATGCCTAACGCTGGTCATTCAGGAGATTCAAACTTTCGAGCGTCCCCGATGCAAGTATGGCGCGTGAACGTCAAATATCTGTAGTTAAATATACGTAGAATTCACGGAGTTGGCGATTCGAATCGAGCCTGCACGTATGTACCACAGAAGTTTGAGTGGCTTCCCCGCAGTGAGTTTGGCTAGATTGCTTTGCATCGGTGAGTTGCACACACTTTCGCTCACTGTCGCTTGCGAGCGGCGCGAGGCATTGCTCGATGGTATTAACACAAGATTTATTTCCTAGACAGTTTAATGAACCTCCACGTCTCTTACACAAAAACAAAAACGGAACTTAAACGTTGTTAGTTGATTACGTAAAATAAAAAGCTTCTAGTCTTTTCTTTTCTTTCTTTCAAAAGTCTGAAGTCTAGGAGCATACATTACATAAGTAATTATAATAATTATAATCAGTCGATATTGTCTGACTATTCTGTTATTATGTGAGAGTAGTAAAAATCGGATTATTCGACAAAGTTAGGTTTGTTAAGATATGATGACATAATGCATCCTTACTTGACTTCAACCATGCTTAATTTGCACTGACTTGGCACTCTTGGCAGTGACTATGTACATCCATGCCATACTCGTACTTTACGTGAAACTTGGCCTAGCTACCCGATTTGACATAATTTAATAATCATTAATGGTACACGTTTAAGATTAAAATGGCTGAGCTACATGCCTATAATACCTCCGTGCAATGCATATTTTCAGTAAATGAAGTGGTAATCACTGGATAGCTGTCAGGTTATGTGAAAGTTCTAGTTAGGTCAACTACCCGCCACTCCCCATACGAGCGGTTGATCGTGTGCTGGTACTCTGCCAGACTACTTACCCAAATAATTCTTTCAAATGTTGTACTAAAATATTTCAGGTAAGTTTATTTGTGTAAATACAAGATGATCTTGATTCATTGCGCCCGTGTTTATTCGAGATTTACAAAAGTTATTATACGTTAAGGGAATCATAATAGTTATTTACTATACAAGTGCAGGAAATAGGAAATTCGCAACGAGTGGTAATACATTTTAAATCGATACTAGTTGCGAATTACCTATTCGCACGTGTATCGTACAACGTTTTACAGTACATATGGCTCTTTAAAGTTTCGACATATTCTATATAATTTATCACCACTCGTTCCGAATTTCCTATTTTCTGCACTTGTATCGTAAATAACTATTTTAGCAGTGTATAACACACTCATCATTATTATTGAAACTAGGCCATTTATAGACTAGAACTTTATACGAAACCTTATATTATTATTATGATCAGGAATACATCGCGAAACCTTCTAGATGTTATAGTTCATGAATAACTCACTCGTAATTAAATACTAAATGCCCCGTCTGCGATCAATGAGGGCTAACGGCTTTAATTTTGCCGCTAGGAGCGCTAGTGTAGACGGAGGTCTAGTGTAGACGGAGGTCTACACTAGCGCCCGGTCAAAATGTCAAATGCATAGTATTTTTGGGGGTTCCAAGCTCTTTTATCGCTAATTATCAATCCTTATTCATAATTGTGGTAAATCTTTTTTTTTTTCAATTTTTGATTATCATTAGATTATTAATGTAAGTGGTTAAAAAAAACAACTACAATATATGCAAAATTAAAAAGCTTTAAAACAAACTGGTAAAGCCCCTCTAGATTGTCCAAAAATTAAACTTCAACAACAATACATATAACTATTTCTGTATATTGGAACGTATTAATTTATTTTATATAAGCATAGCATAATTTTGAGAGCTGTTTTTCTGAACTACCATCTATAGAGTTGCCAACTGGTGAGCACAAAACTGTAGTCGTCATTCGGTTATGCCGTTAACAACAATAAAACACACAGGAAATCAGGAAAAAGCAAATGTATTGGACGCGCATCCAATTCCTTTCCGATGTTTTATTACTTTTTCTTCAAAGTTTACGGGGTAAATTCATTGTTACGTTACGTTAAGCCGCGGGCATGTTTGATGCTCTTAATTGTATGTAGCAATGCAACTGAATTAAAATTTTCTGATAATGCATTACCGCTAAAACCAATGAACCGAAATGGCAATGAAGTTATCTGTGTCGGACTGTTTCGCTTTTTAGGCTAATTGATGTCAGTTTTGAATAACACGCTTCTCTTTGCGTCCTAGTAAATTAGGCCGTTTTTGCAAAATATATGAAGTGCACTAGCGCTTTAAGAAATAAAAATATTAAAAAAAAAAACAAAAGCCACGGAGTAAACAGTCGAGTACGTTTGTATGGAGAAATGACCACTCCTGTTGTCTCCTAATGAATCTCTGAAAAACTCATGCCAATTGACAGTTCGTGGAGTAATATCACTAGGCAAAATAGGCCCCCGGATATTGTATTGACACTTTCTGAGAATACTAGAATGAAATGACAATGGCACAATGTACATGTACATAGTAGATTTTCCTATAAATAGTGTCATTTAAGTATTACCTTCACGAATCTAGTCGAACAGCACAGACAACGCGTTGAAATTGTGATTTTAGTTTATATGATAATACTTAGTGCGACTACGCAATAAGTAGGTGAATATCGGTTATATTTGTTTAAGTAATTTGTTTCATATAACTATTAATTAATTAACGATATTGATATTTTAATGTCAAATGTTTACGTATTCTTGGCCGTGCATATTCGAATCAGGAATGCAGATTTTAATGTACATACTGTAATTAATAAATTAAAGCTGAATTTCACGAGCTGTAACTACTCAATTTTCCCAGTTCGGACGGGCGGAAATGTACTTATTTCGTCAATAATTTATTAATTATCCAAGCATATTATATATTGATTACTTACGCCAGGTGTTTTATCAAGCATCCACTACATACTTAACAAACAACAATAATTTTACCATATTGTACGATACAAATAGACGTTCGGTAAATTCTAGATAGCCATTAATTTTCCAACAGATCTATAAACGTAGCGAGCAAACGCTCCGCGAATGTGTGCAAATGATTCCTCGCCTATATGTGAACTGTTAAGATGCATAATCGCACGATGAACGCAGTGCAGTCTATTGTGATTAGTTAATTTGACAAGGGATCATGCGCATAACCATCTAGTTTCACATAAGACCTTTCATTACGATACGGTTGTATTGTTGCGGCGGCGGTAGTTTACGAGGTCTTTCACCGTTGCATTATATAGGTCAGTTAGATTAGCCGCGGTCCCTGCACTGTGTACCAAGCTAATGGCTATTGTTGTAGTCAATGTATCACCTGAAAAAGGACTACCTAACTACTTTACTCCTATGCAGGGGCCAGGGTTTTGTTATGCGATTAGTGTTTATGCCAAAATGTATGAGTAATGATATGATATGTGTAAAATCTTGTGACTTATCAAGATGGATTACTTTTCCAACGTTTATCACAACAAAGTAAGTTGTACCTATTCTATTACTCCAGTTATTCTACTAGCAGTTTGCCATATATACGAGTGGCTTTATCATTATAATGTCGTCAACGTGCTATAAAAAGTGTTAAATATAATTAGGTACCTCGTATGCCAAGTCTAGATAAATATTTAGGTCATACGCAGGGCTGATTTAAAATATGTATGTATTTGAAAACTCGCCACTATTCCTTTTTATTAAAGTTTGATTTTGTGGCAAATACGTGATTAGATACGAGCTTTGTTACTCAAAGAAAGTTCGCTTATCGCCGCGTATACGAGTAGGCTCATTACATCGGTGAAGTACACCGATATCGTGTTAGTTCCCTTCGACCTGGTTTTGCATACCTATTTCGATATTTTTAAAATCTTTTCTAATCGGTTGCTAATATTATTGCTTCCACATTACATTGCCAAGCAGTTTTCATTTAATCATCAGGCGTACTACAAAATACAGCCAAAGCAATTATGAGTACAGTGTTTAGTTAACTCTAGAAATGGTTAGAATAAACCATTTTTATTTGCTGGCCATATCCGAAAGCCATTAAAATTAAAAGTTCAAGAGTTTTAGAATATTACCGTTTGCCATGACCTGATTTCATTGTGAATCTCTGGATAGATCAAAGCATTCTTTACAATATCTCTGTATGTAGTCTTTTGTGGACTCTTTCATGTTGTTGCGCGGCTCTATCGTGATGCGACGATAGATCGTCCTTCGTTTTTACGTCACATTTGTAAATAAAGCTTACAAGATTTTTCCCATCGTCTTACCATATATATATATATAGCCGCCTAGGGCTGGGTTTTAGAAAGTACTCCGGGATAGGAACAAAGCAGAAAGCACGTTAGTTCTAGGTATTCTAGTCTTAGAATTCACGAAATTGAAATAACGCATTCTCGTCTATTCTTTAAATATGTTTTATTCCCTAGCGCTCTATAAACATTCATAAATTTTACTTTATGCTTTTAAAGTAGAAAAAACAAAGCCAGGTAATTATTTTTTTCATGTTCACGTTGTGCCGAGGACGAATCATCAGTTTTTCTTTCTCCTTGATCTTTTACTCAGATATTTTAATACTTAGTTGGTGGCTAGCTTTCATCGGCTTATCTACTTGTTAATAATTTATTCCTTTGCGACATTTTTTATGCTGCACAAGGGCAATGCGACCAGGCTATAATTACCTCTACTCTACCCAATATAAAATTTACAAGACCGTGCATTCCGCCTGTGTACGTGACCGTCTAAACCGTTGCAAATTTTTATTCTGATTACTTCCTGACTATCTGCAATATAAGATAAAATCGATTCAAACTTTTATGAGACAAAACAGGACGCTGTTGTGTTAGATTATATTCTTTTTAAATTGACAACTGAAGAAATTCCGCTTCTCTGCGTTTGTTAATGGATTTGCGTGACTTTTCAAAAATAGGGATTGTTTAATTCTCTTTGATTTCTGCAGTGCAAGGTAGCTTTTGTAGTTACCGGGGAGTGTGAGATAGGGTTGCTCAAATTAAGTAGATTGATTGTGGAAGTAATGGCGGGAGACTAGGGCCGCTCTAGTTTCGGAGGTCGCCGCCCGATCGTGAACTCTCTGCACTCCGCTCGATTGCTGCCGGGCCGGTAGCTTTTCGCGTCTTACGTAATGTGTATCCTCACCTTTTAGTCCTTTTTAAATCAGGCATTTGGAAATGAAAATTCACTATTTTGATAAATTTCCTATAGTAACAACTAATTACATTCAATTATATTTCTTTATTTAATCCAGGAAGAATTGTGGTATGTGTTATTTGATTTTATATGCATCGAACTTTATGAACATACAGTCAACTGCAGAGACGTTTACATAGAAATACAAACTTTTAAGCGTCAGGCGTCAATTTTCTGGCCTAAAAAGGTACTTACCTCTTACATACCTGCTTTGCAATGGTGGAGTAAGTACTTTCCGTTTTTCAATTTAATACTTTTTTTGTCTATTGTCTAATGTCAACCATTCATGTCCAGAACAAGGTATGGAACTGAATTTTGTTTGTTTTCATGTAATGCTTGTTACTACATTTAAGTCCAATTAGTGAAAAAGGTGTATGGGGAAATTCAGGAAACTGGTGGGAGGACTATTTTCAGCTTAGCAAAATCGGGTTTCTTAAAGCCTAAGAACACCACCACAAAGATCATAAGTCAAACTGCGCTGCGGTTTAATCGTTATGCATACGACACTTCTAGAGAAGAGACCCTGCTATTTGATTCCCAAAGTTCCGCGATCGCAGCCGCACGAGTCGCCGGGGTCAATGTCCGCGGGCGTTATATAGGTCAGCCGAAGGCGCCTGCCCGTCTATATTATGTCAGCCTGGTGCTTGGCTCGACGCCTTTGCCGAATTTACTCTCGAATAGATTAAACCTGTTCCAAAAACAAGTCCGGGATGCCGGTTCTTTTGAAATAAAATAAATGTATAGCGCACGGAAAGGGTTGAATAACAATGGTTCATTATGTGGCTACAATATCTATTTAAAATACCTAATCGGTTTTTAGTTCGAGCGACGTTACAGTTTCCTTATATATGTGATGAATGCTTGGCATTCAACGCGTTTAATAATTATTTGAGTATTTATCTGTCATGATGTTGCTTCCTGCGTCCGGTGTTAAGTTAACCTTACGAATGCAAGTCTAATCAAATATTTATTAGTCTCGGTTCGTCGAACAGCTGAACCATAATGTGATTGCAGTGTGTGCATGTACGCGATGACAGAGTGAATATAGAGTATAGTCAATTTACAAAAACCAGCCGCGTATCACAAACATGTGAACATACACGGTACAAGGCAAGGTAGCCTGGATTAACCTACTTATTACGGGGCGTGAAATCAAGGCATCCGAGAACATCGAACGTAAATTCCTAAAATTCTGATATACATAGGTTGCAGTCTTGAGTCCTTTTAATTTTATGGTTGCGGTCACAAATGCAAGGTTGCCGCTTTTCCGAAAATCTACTATCTACATATTATGGTTGGCTTTCTATAAATATACACGGGATAAAATAAGTGTCACTTTTGAAAATCACTCGATTGAAACAGACAAACACTATCAGTATCAAGCTGTCACGTATAAGTAAACAAATAAGGCCATCACACTCATACTGGGCAAAATGGAATAGCAAAATCAAAATGCTTCTTGTAAATATATTTAAACCTATAAATAGACTTCTACTTAGGAACGTACCAAACATTATTCCATGAACTTTCAATTAGGATAACTACTATCGTGGCCTACATATTATATCTATTGTTCAGTATAGAATAGTATTGCAATACCTTGGATATGTTTATCGCATTCGGAAAACTGCATCACCGTGATTGACCAGGACCGGAAGTGTCATTCATAATAATCGTTTTTGTGATTGATGATAAGATTTAAAATAAACGATTTCGTCTATTATCCCTGATATAAAGCATAGGAAAATATATGCCAGTGAGTTTACGTGGTCTTGGACTTGCCGTAGACAATGGATGCAGCGACGGCGCGGGAGCGCGGCTGTTGGGCGCAAAAGGGAAAGTCGCTTCCTGCTTGCACGCGGAAGCGACGTAACCGCGGCGCGCGCGCGGCGCGCAGCGCCATGCGTCGGTAGAGGAACTGCGTGTGTTGAGACTAAAACGGAGACGAATTTTCTGCTTGGCTGCAGCATTTATAATAAGCATTTATAAGAATTTATTAATGACAGATATAAACATATTCGGGTCTGTGTAAAATTAATGGACTTAGTAAAATCGGGGCATGTTATGGAAGCCTGCAGCTGATTGTGAGTTTGTGTTCACCTGACGAAGGCTGCGTTACGGATATAAAATTATGGTTCCTGAATAAAATTTGAAGTGTTTTTTTTTTTGTGTTATGGATTATATGTAATTTCTCATACGATTATTTTTATATTCATATACAGAACGATTGATATTTCCCAATTTAAATAAAATCGATGTTGTCAATATAACACTTAATAAACCAACATGCTACCTTTCTACGAAAACGAAAATACAATATTTAGGAAAGCCTGATTAGTTATAGTGGCCATGTTCTACATAAAATATCCACCTTTAGGTTGCGAGTATTTTTAATACACAAATAAACCAGAGAGATCCGAGAAACCCCGTAAATACATCTCTAGGACCATGCCTTATTTCATTTTTCATCTATTGATGTTTGCGTAAGCCTCCCTGTGCTCGAGTTGAGCTGAACTTGTAGGTAAGACCACACCGTTTTCCCTGCATACATATTTTATAAACATCGTTTTAATTTGTCCTTTTAACGCTTTTAACGTGCGTTTCATCAAATATTTGGTTTGTCGTTTGAAATAGACACGCAATATTAAACAACTTAAAACAAAAAATCGGCCCCATCGGCATCGGGATAATTAAAAAAATAAATTGGCTCGAAAATTTATCATGATATTTTGCCCTTGATACGATAGTCCAGATTGAGAGTGTGCATGTAATAGGTTAGGTTTAGCACTGCTTGATTATGCAGCTAACCCGGAGTTTATAATAATATTCAAATTATTACTTCTCAAACTTTTAGAGTTCAATGTCCGTATCAATTTGGTAGTTCAATGTCAATGTTCTATGTCTAAAACCGAAACAACTGTAAACATGACGTGTTTAGGAATTGCTAATGCTCATTCTGAATTTATATTACTATTACCTTTTTAGCGAATTGAGTTTCATTAATATTTTAAGAACACTGTATAGTATTTCGGTTTGGGAATTTAGAGCTATTTGCACCGCGCACAATCATACATAGGTACATCTACTTAATACTAATACCTAAATTTGCATATGAACTTAGTATACCGACCATGTTACGCTCACGTTACTTTATGGTCAATAAATACTTTAATGAAAATGTTTGTCAACGATTTATCACGTAATCATGAACTCTGCTCATAATGTGGTTTATGAGCTAGCAAAGCAAGCAAGTACGGACGCGGAATAAAATTACACTCGAGCACGAATTTTTATCGCTTTCAGCACGAGTCAAATGAATGGTTACCATATAATAATAGCTTATTATTCTATTATTAAGCCTACTTAGTAAGTAATTAAAATTAGATACTGTCTAATAGATATACTGCCTCCGCGGTTTCGAACATACTTATTAGCGACGGGCGTTTCTATTTAGTCTAAAAATACATCGACCTAGTTTGCACGCATTAAAAATTCAAGTAAAATGCACCATCGCTGTAATCAAATGGATTTGTATGGTGAAATAACTAATTGTTTATATATATATATTATACTTTACAAATTATTTACGAAAAACTAAAAAAAGAGACCTGAGTATTCATTGTAATTAACTTTCCCCCTCTAATATCTTTTAAATATTTATCCCAGGGAAAACTGTTCTCCATGTTTTTATAGAAAATTTTGTACATAGAGAGTATTTATGTTTCAGGATATTTTTTGATTTGGGCCACCGTTTACGAGTTATTTACGAAAGACTAAAAAAGGACCTGGAAATTGATTATAATTAACATCCCCCCTTTAATATCCCAGTAAATATTGATCCTAGCGACAAAATATACAGAACTTTTTTTGCAGAAAGTTAAATTTTAATTATTAATGCATAACATTTTTCTTACCATTGGGATGGGATATTTACGAAAAAGTAAAAGATAGGGACCTGTGAATTGTTTGTGATTTACTTTCCCCCTTTAATATTGTTTTAAATATTGATCCTAGAGAAAAGTGCTCTGAATATTTTTTGTAGGAAATATTATGTTAATTATTTATGTATAAGAACCTGTTTTGGTATGCTGCAATTTACGAATTATTTACGAAAAACTAAGAAGCGACTTTAAAATTGATTATTATTAATATTCCCGCTTTAGTACCTTCTTAAATGTTGATCCTAGTGAAAAGTGTTCTATATATTTCTTGTAGAAAATTGTATGGTCATTATTTATGTACTATGCATTTTTTTGTTATGGGTCATACTTTACAAATTATCTCCTAAAAACGAAAGAAAATGAACTTTAGAATTGATTTTAATTAACTTTCCCTTTTTAATATCTTTTTAAATGTTGATCATAGCGAAAAAGTATACTTATTCTTTCTTGTGCGCAATTTCATATAGATTATTTGTGTCATAGAATATTTTTTGCGATGGGCCACCGTTTACGAGTTATGTAAGAAAAACTAAAAAAAGGGACCTTTAAACCCCCTCTAACCGTTAGCGCTACCCCCATCCATCAGTACTTTCAGTATGTTGTGTAAGGCATCTTTACCTACAATTATACCAAAATTCGCTTGTACACAAATTATTTCCGCCAATAGGCAGTTTTTGGTTTTCTTTTGGTAGGCTATTTAAACCGAACTGAAAACAGTCACCAACCCCAGATCAAAAATTGTGGAATAGGAAATGCACAATCATTGCCATCTTCATCTGGCGGGATAATCCATTCTTCCCTAGTTTAATACTCATTTTTATTACTTTCAGTCATATTTAACTAGTCGTGAAGTATAGCACATCTTCGATCCTCCCTCCCCCCCCCCCCTGTGAACAGGCCATGAGTTAAGTGGAGTCGGTGAACGTGGTTGTCTAATAATAGAACCTTCACAAAGACACGGGTCAGTCAGGTGACGACGGAGTAAGTATGATTACATCTTTGAATTCTAATAATGTCTCAATAATTCTGCAACAGACCTAAAGGCGCAATGGATGTTTAAACTTTTCCATTTATATGGAACTAAATATTGTTTATAAGCTATGCAATCGAGTAATTTTAATGAAAATATTTGTAAAGGATATATCGGTATCTTGGTTTTTGTTTTTTGTATTCTGGATTACTTTAAAGTCACGTTTTGTAAGAACATGCGGTGTTGTAAAATATTCTTTTATATCATATATATAATATTTATTTAAAGTCTCTTGTTAAAATATTTGACAATTTTAAAGTAGTTTAATCATCAAATCACTTCTACTTATACATTTTTATTTCTGAGTCTCAGTACAGAATTAAGATTAGACTTAATTATCTGTGTATTTAATTATATATTTGATATTAATTTTGATGACGTAGTGATGTGAGCAAGTCGATTAAATCGGTTTATCGGCTTAATTGGTAATCTGAAGCATCAGACGGCCGAGCGACGATCCCGACACCTCTGATAGACACAGTGACAAGTGACATAAATAGGATATGAGATAGGGCCCTTGTGTCGTACGTGATTTCCGGTAAACTATGAAGCGAGCTGCACTTTGTTCTAAGCAGAAGCAGATACACGTTGTCTCTGCTTGTGATAAAATAAAGATGGTAATCTAAAATTACAAGGGCACAACGTTATTGCATATTGTAACGAGGGAAATGCCAAAATGCGGTCTATCTGTGGTGGCGAATATATACGCTGACGTAGATTTCTGATTTTATATATTTTTTTCGTAACATTCAGTTTATCAATAAAATCAATTACCCTTAATGACTGCCACCCTCCAAATGCCCGTCTGTAGATCTTTATTCATTTAGCTGGGCAGGGAGTTCTTTACAAAAAGACTGAAGGTTCTAAACCTTCACAATATTGTGTAAGAAATCGATTCTAATTAGTCTAAATTGTGAAGAACAGGACTTAAGTTTTAGAAGAATTCCAAGTCTGAGTCAATTTAATTTTCGAATCTTTATTAATCCTGACCTGAAATAGCCCTGTATTTTTTTGTGTTATAGATTTCTACGTCAGGTTTAAATCTCTATCTAAATTATAGTTATATCTTAGTTATATAAATAGTCGCCCTTAAAAAAATGTATTGATAGTGTCTCAAAATTATTGTATTAATCTTAAGTCTTCTAATGAATATGCATGGAAATTGTCACTCGACTTTTCCCATACATTTTAAATATACAAAACAGAAAACTTGAGCCTCTGACAAGATTACTTACCTACTAGTATTAGGTCAAGCAATATCTTGGAAACTTTGCGTCTTCGCGACTTACACAAAACGAAAGATGATTTAGTTTGCAACAAGTTGAATTAAGTCAAGTTTTTCGATATCTTAGTTTTCGAGATATCCTCTCGAGAATTCTCTCTCCAGGGCTCTCAATCTTGATATCTACATTAGTGAAGCTACTAAGCCGTCTTTGGTATCGTTTTCGTTTCATTGGGAGTACCAAATTCATCTATGGTATCTCATTGACACCATTCCTAAGTAAAAATACATAAACTTTAAATAAATAATAAAAATAAAAAAACATTTATTTCAGATTAAATGTCCATACATGGTTAGTAAACATTAAAATCAATCTTATTACTAGTGTTAGTACAATATAATAAATACAATAAAACTAAACAGTGGCCGCATGCAGTCTCTGCCAACGATTGAGCATGGGGCCATTTTCGCGTTCCACAAACACGCTCAGAATGCTGTTGGGGCTGCCGCGCAGGCGACGCATCAGTGAGGCGCACCTCTTGCGCATTATCGCCGCAAAGCTGTCAATTTGTGCCTCCGCAAACATACCAGAGGCACTACAAAATCGCGGCAACCCCATCAACACCCGGAACGCGTTATTATATTGGACACGTAAGCCGTTGTATGCCTTCTGCGTATAGTTGGTCCACAGGCTGCATGTATAGAATGACTGACAGTATGCTTTGAAAAGTGTAGTCTTTACTTGTGCAGTACATTTCGCGAACCTGCAGCCAACATTTTACATCGGACAGCCAACGACCTACGCTCAACATCTAAATCATCACTCAGGTCGTCAGTTACCCAGTGGCCCAGGTACTTGAACTTAGTGACAAAGTTTAAGGGGACATCGTAGAGTGTCACTAACGGTACAGTCGGATAACTTTTTCTACCAGCCTTAAAAATCATCACCTTTTTATTTATTTAGTTATTTATTATTTATTATCACCTCGCTCATTTTGACATTATACCTGAGTCCATGGGTCACAGCATAGGATTCGCATATTTTTATCAGCTTTCTCATTGCGTCGATTGAAGGGCCGAGCAGCACCATGTCATCAGCGTAACTAAAATTGTTGGCGGTAACTCCGTCAATGTGACATCCGGCATAGGTACTGCTCAGCTCCTCGATGAGTTGGTTGACATACAAATTAAACAGTTTGGGGGAAGACAGCCCACCCTGTCCCCACACATTAAATTATAGTTACTCGAAATTGTGTTACCCCATCTTACAACATTATTTTGATGTAAATATTTAAACAAAGCTATCACTTCCCGAGGTACACTCGTCTCATTTCGTAACTTGGCCCATAAGATATCATATGATACAAGGTCGAATGCCCTTCAACCGCTGAACCGATTTAGTTGAAATTTGGTATAAAAATATTTTGAATCCCGAAGCAGGACGTAAGATACATTTTATTTCAAAAATCATCCCTGAAATGGAGTGTTGGGGGAATTCAGCTTCTTCGCCAAAACTCAATTTCTGAGGTTAATACTGTTTAAGTCCAGGTTTGAAGTCATATTTGGTATCATTTAGAACTAAATCAAAGGTGTAGACCATCCCGATTTCATCTAAATCCGTTCAACGGTTATTGAATCCCCATACAAACTTTCAACCCAGTATTAACTCCCTCAAATTATAGTTTTGGTTATAAAAATTATCCTATGTCCTGTCTCGGGAATCAAGCTATCTTTTAACCAAATGTCAACGAAATAGGTTTAGCTGTATCGTGAAGAGGAGAAAAAATATTGTCTTAAATTGTGTTTTTACTTCGGAACGGTGTCAATGTGATACCATAAATGAATTCAGCAGCCCCAATTTATACTAAAACGATACCACACGTGGCCTAGCAGCTACACTGATGTACGTATCAAAATAAAAATGAGAGCCCTAAATAAACTTTTTTTGATAATAAAAACTTGGTTTTTGCGATGGAAGGTTACGAAAAAAAAATTACGCGTCATATAGTTATTTGTACAACAAGAGAGCAAAGTTTGATATTTCTTCGAGTGCTTGTTTTGAGTCCCGTGCAAGCGAAAGATTCTATAATAGAATTCTAATTTAAAATCTTGAGCGTAGTAAGGGACTCAATAGCGCACGAGATGTAAATAACTTTGATCTCGTGTAGTACACAAAAATTTTCACGTCAGTCAGCCATCAAAAAATACAACCTGAAAAAATGTAATCCAGACAGATGGATCACTATTTCACTCATGTTTTCTGAAGGTATTCTAACAATTAACTTTAATTACCGCAATAAAACATAACGAAAGAAATTTCAATAAAATAATACGAAAATAATGAATTAAGGAACATCAATTGACAGTTCAATCGACAACTTTTTTTGTAAAAAAAATACTTTGTAAGATCCGGTCCGAATTGCGGATACTACTATTTGTCAACTATAGTAGAGATCGTTAAAAGTAGTTAAGTAGAATTATTTACTGCGTAACAATTGCGTAAATTTGTATAAGTTCATTGTGTTGATTGTATAATAAAATACGTAAAATAAAGTGTTTTTATTAAATTTTAAACTTTTATTTCATTAATTAATTATTACGAATGAAGACTCGTAGGGTGTTTTGGAACGATCTGACTTATTTCGGGGGTCTATTATAAACCGTCAATAGGATATGACGTGAAAGGGATAAAGACAATAGAATCCAAATATTTCGAACTTGTATTAGCCCCGCACGTTGAAATGACATTCGAATCTAAAGGTCACATGAATGTTATTTTGTCTCACTCGGTGAGCAAAATACGATTTTGCTCACTGTTTTTAAGCAGCAAATTACCCTTGTTCGAGCTGCTGACGTGAAAAAGTTTTTTATTGTGATTATTTTATAGTGTTTATTTTACGGTGAATTACAGCAAGTAGAATTTACATCTTTTAATTATTCATTTATGACTTATGACTGACTTATCGATGTTATTATTTGTCGATGTTTAATTTTCTGAAGCACTTGTTTTTGCCACAAAATCTTCTATGTCTGATTATTAGTCAAACTACATTATTGCAAAGGCCGGGTAATGGCAATTTGTGGATGAAATTCGATTATTGTTGGACGATGTGAAGTGGAGACCAGCAATTTCTCTTAGTAATTATTTTTTTAAACTTTAAGGCACAGACTGCCATGTTCATTCAAAATAATTGCAGAAATATATGATTATTGGGCGCTGTTATTCTTATGCATAGGGTGATAGTTCAGTTTGGTACGAAAAATTTAGTTCCAATGTAATTCCGCAATATAACGCGTGATCATATATTACTGATCAGGCTTTACATGCCTGAAATCCTTAAAAAAATAAAAACATGAACTTATGGTAATTGATTTCTATATCCCCTTCTATTCTGAGGTCTATCAGTACCGGATCGTGCAGACGCGGCTTTTATAATGGGCAACATGTTTTAAACAGTTAAAAAAACAATACAGTAATGAATTTTCATACAGTCGCTATCAGATTTATCGGAGTAGCCAAAGCGCTTACAAATATCTGAACACGCCTGTAATGTCTAGACATTAAAGTGCTTGTTCAGATATTTGTGAACACCTTGGCCGCTCCGATATATCTGATGGCGACTGTACAATCCGTCCTACAAACAGTAGGTACCTACAATAATGATTTTGATTTTTATCCTATGTGAGTTTGTACATGATTAATAGCTTTCCCGGTTTGTTAGTACGGAACGGACGTAATACTCGTAAAGACAGTTTCACGAAGGTTTATAAAATATTTACTCATTTTCTTAACTAATCTTTAAACGTGTAGATCTCTATCACGATGATTATGAATTATGATGATCGGATCTTACTATTCAAGAGTTGATTGACAAAAATAAGCTGAAATCTAATTTTTAAATCGTGTTAAGCGAAAATGATAATGAGTCTGAATGGGCACATGTCGATGCGTAGGTGTGACGGTAGCGTAGCGCGTGACGTCACGGGAGCGGCGGCCGAGGGGTCAACGCCTCGCCAGGTGCGCCCGCGCCGCGCCGTCGTCGAGAAAATCTACACTTTCGGGGTTTTCCGGGTCTGGATGAGTCGAATGTGTCAAATGAAATAATGTTGTCTTCGATTATCGCGATAGTTGTTAATAAAATAACTCGTGGTTGAGGTGGTAAGTCTAACATGTAAATACGAGTGCTCGAGAGCTTCAATTTTAGTCGCCAATTCTTAAAATATCCACATGTTTGCATCACATATTAAATATGTCACACCATTTTTGTGTAATTTTATTATATATAAATATGTACAGTGTTACATTTCTAGAGTTGCACAGTGTTGATATCCTTTTGTTCACGTGCTAATGCACCGTCTTAGAAAATCCTATTGATATTTTCCTGAATGTACGAGTAACAAGCCGGTATCGCTAGCGTTAGGTACAGCTTAGTAATGCCTGACCTACGTGTGATGATAAAGGCATTATAGTATCAAACTGTTCGTTTTTCTAGAGCATTCTTTCATGTATCCCTGTACCCGATACTCAGACCATTGTTAATTCTTAACAGTGAAGTAGACTGTGATCTATGTAAGTGAAAATGTAAACCATGGAAACTAGGTAATATTATGTTAGGTATCTGAAACGTGCTGAACTGTTATCCGATTGAATTCCATCCGCAGAAAATAAAACCCTAATTAAAACATCTTTCACAGAATAGTGAGATATACTTAACAGTGGAAATGGCATAAAAAAAGTACCGACATGTGTTGCGTTTGTTTGCGTTGTACTTACAAGATTACTTTAAATGTAGATCTAAATGAATGGTTTGTTTAAAAAACCGGCTAAGTGCGAGTCGGACTCGCGCACATAGGGTTCCGTGCCATTACGCAAAACGGCAAAAAAATTACGCAATACGCAAATCGGCACGTTTGTTGTATAGGAACCCCACTTAAATATTTCATACAGTTTTTTTTTCAGTTGTAATCATTGACCGTTCTTATTAGAATTAAAAAAGTTACGACTTGATTTCAATTACATTATTATTGTTCTTTAAAAGCTCTATCATCTAAGTTCCATGCTTTCTGCCGGATGGCTCAGGTACGTAGGTACCTGATGTATTCCTGTACTGACGACTTTGTAAATATGTACTAAACATATTTTTTTATTTTTCGTCAATTATGAATTTATCTAACGGAAACATACATAAAAACAATAATAATATGTTTTCATCAAGCTTTATTTCTGCGGATATATATTTTTATAAAATAAGATCATTTTTTTAAACTAGTACTCCATTATACTATAAGGAACTTCTCGGAACTTCCAGAAGCCGCGAATTCATGATATCAGTTAGGTCCTATTTTGTGGAATACTAAAGCTGTGTGAAGTCCATCCTATCCATATGATCCAATCTAAATGAACTCGAGACTAGAATATTTAAGTTGATATCGCCAGTGCGGATATTTTTAAGATTAGATACTTACCTGGGCCAGTGCTGTTGTGTTTAGATAGTTTTATACACCCCTCCTGCTTTGCTACTGTACTTACCTGCAGATATAATGTACCTACTTATAAATTGAAATAGATATCCAAAGAAAAAGTGACCAAGTTCTCTCTCTCTCTCTCTTTTATTTCGTGTATCCAAAAGTAACAATGGTGATAAACATATACATAATTTTAGTAAAACCCCAAATTTTATCGGGATATTCGGGATGGGTTATGAGCAATATATAAGTAAAAAGATAAAAAGCTTTCTGTATATGTAAATTTATTGATATAGTAAATCACGACCCTGTGTTACAGGACCCAATTTCGTCATATCAATTACTTAATCTACATATCTATACAAATAA
The DNA here is from genome assembly GCF_033807575.1 of Cydia pomonella. NCBI lineage: Eukaryota > Metazoa > Arthropoda > Insecta > Lepidoptera > Tortricidae > Cydia > Cydia pomonella. Next base: position 41,502,730 of record NC_084703.1, read on the forward strand.
TTTGAATAATAACCAGTTCTATCATAAGTTTTTGTTTTCCTGCTTATGCACAATCCTAATTCATTAGATATTATTACAACTTATCATTTGATATTTTGTAAACAAAAGAACCACACATTGCTTTAAACAAAAAGGTTGGTAGCCCTGTTCTAGATTAGCTATAGAAGCTTAAACTTGATGACCTGGAGCGAGTTCCACGACCGAGCCAGGGCTGTAGGTACCGTTCCGTTTTCCAGCCCGAATCCTGAAAGCATTGTATCCGCGGTCGACGACCCTTGAACTTGAAACGTACGCCCAAAACGATGGCTGCTCGTGTTCGCTTCCGCCGCGATAACCGACGCTTCCTCGTTGCACCCGTACTCGTTTAATAAATCTAATATTAATAAATATTAGTAATTAATAAATGATAATTGGGCTTCGACGGTTTAGATTTAGAAGGTTTCCAACATGTCATGTATCTAAGAGAAAATTTAAAAATGCACATAGTTTTGATTAGTTCTCAACCCCTTAACGCATGTCATAAAGAATATTTTTTTTGAATGAATGAATGAATTTATTTCTTAAACATCAATTACATAGATTTCCTTAAATTAGAAAGTCCGCTTCCTAAATACATAGGTATAACCTGAACTTTAATAGCTGTCAATAGAGTATGGTAAGCATCGCATATGCGGTAAAGGGTTAATTAAAACATATACGAATTAAATAGAATTTTGGTAATGCCTCAGAGATCTTTCTTACCTACAAATCCGTTACGCCAACGGACCATTTTCTTTTCATGAATTAATAATATGCCGACCTAAAATTCTGAGATGAGACGCACTGAGTTTATTTATAAGTGATAATTTATAATTTAGTATCAGTATCATTTCTAGTCTAGAAACGTATTAAGTATGCGAGGTAACCCCGATATATTTGTAGTACCTAATAGTTACCTATTGAACGGGTAATAACATATATTATACTTAATCCCGATAATTTTGTCGAGAGCCTCCGACTGCTACCATATTCCTATACTGAGCCATGGTGTACATCGTAACATGTGCATCATATGTATAATAAGTGCGTAAGTTGATATGTCATGTTTATTTTTTTTATTCACAGTAATTTCAAATTTTCTAGCGGACTTATTTGGGGTTTCGCGACGGAAAGTTTCCAAAACTGTTAAATTTTCCTCATAGAAAAACTACATATTTTTCATAGATATTTTTATTTGGACACACAAATTTCCCATTTCCTAAATGGTGGTTTTTGTACTAAATTCCAAGTAATCAAAAAGTCCAGTTTTTAAAACTTTCAGCTTCTTGCACCTCTGAAAGTAACCATTTGAATGTACTTCATTGCATTTTTATTTCCCTGTTGTTCACTTTTCACTTTCAGTATAGTTCCCACGATATTCATACTCGTAATTTGTTCACGATTTGAGCCTGTTCGGGATTCATAGAGACCAATGAAATTATGTTGTTGTTATTCATCAAATAATGTACCTAAAGTTATTTTTATATTTAATGGTACTCCACAAATATTGGTATATACTATATATAGAAATTCGTGCAAACAACAAGTTAGTCCGTATATTGTTTTTGATTTACCAGTATACCAGTAGGTAGATTAAGTAGGAAGATTAGTTGAATGCAATTTCTCAAAGACGATTCGTAGGCTTCACCAGTCGCCTGATGTACATATATGGGTATCTCTATCACAAATCAGAGCTTAGAGAAGCCTATATAGCTACCTATTTCCATGAATAGTCAGCATCCAATAGTGACGGCCAAAATAGCCAAATGTATCGTATTTAATTATGAAGAGTTTGACGAAAGTCCTTCCTCCTAGACCTGGGTGCTCGCCTGCTAGAAAGAACACTTGCCATCACACAAAGGCCATCGCAATCCAACGCGGCAACGCAGCGCGCGGGATGGGTACCTTTGCGTTAGGGGCAGCCCGGGGCTGTTATCAGTAGGTAGGTAGTTATTTTATACGTATTTAGCTTATATTTATATTTAAGTTCAGATACATTTGGGTTTAGTGATTAAGTTTAGTTTTCAATAAATAAATCATCTAAATCTGTTCAACTATTTTTGCGTGAAAGGGTGACAAATTTAATATCCTTCGCCAAGATTTCATGTTTAAATAAGAATAATGGGTGCTTAAAGTATTATATCTACATATTGTTAGTACGTAGGTATAATGGTATAATGGAGTTATAGGATGTTAATGCCAAGTCTAAATATGTGTCACTTTTACAATCTTAAATTTCAGTTTAAAGAAGCCACAATACAACTCTCGCTTCTCAATTATTTTCAAGGAGGGATTACGTCTAATTTAAGCTAAAGAAGGAAAAAACGTTTCACAGCAATTGCACAGACCAGAACTACCGTAAAGTTAAAACCAAAAACAATAGTTAGATTGATTTGAATAATAGTATGGAAAACAGTAGCGCAATGTCCGCTAGAGCGGGACGGGTATACATCTGAGAGCTCCGCACAGCGGTGCTAAGGACGGTCGTTGCCCCGCGGCCGCGAGTGAACTTCTAATGTCGTGAGCCATGCTATAATAATATACTGAGCCAGGTATACACAAACTTGGGAGACGAATACGTCACTAATTTTCATAGAAAAACGTTAAAGTGAATATGGTGGTTTGTTCCATGTGTTTTGGGTTTTATACATTTTTCTCTTTGGTTGGTGCGATTCGTGGCGGCCGGGTGTTTAAAGGATCGCGAAAAGTCGGCGGTAGCATGTCAAAGTACGCTTTATCATTGTGAATTACGATTTACGTTTCTGGACGCTCTTGTTTTTATTATTGTAGGTAATTGACAACTGTCGCTAAGGGTAAGTTTCACTAGAGTCGCATCACAAAAACAATTTATTGGTAGAGTATTACCTAACTACAGTCGATAGATGTACCGTAAACCGACCTAACTATGGTTCACAAGTTAATACTTAATACGCAATTAAGACGAATTACGTCAATTCTCGGAATTAGTTGCCAAGCGGACCCCAGGCTCCCATGAGCCGTGGCAAAATGCCGGGACAACGCGAGGAAGAAGAATCTATAACGTAGAATCTATAACCAATATCTCTATAACGTAGTCCCCATTTTTCCCTCTGGATATTGATATTATGGTAAATATTTTTACGTAATTTAATGTATACATATTAACTGTAATTATGCCCCTACGTTTGACTTTTTGATATTTTTGATTATTGTAAAAAAAGGAGCGAAAAACAGATTTCATACATATTATTTTTAAATGCTAGTAACTGTTATAATAAATTAAAATAATATATGAAAGAAAAAAATCTAACGTAGAGGCAAGCTGTGGTTGATATACAACAAATTGTGTCAAAATATTTGCAATAATGTGAATAACCGTAGAGGAAAATCAGGACTACTTTTGTATGATAAGGCGATTTCGCACGGGTCCTCCACTTTCGTCTGAAGTATAACCACCAATGTCCTTTTTGATTTTCACTGAGCTTCTGTTTTCATTTACAAAGATATTTTGCCATATAACTACGACATTTACATGTTAATTTTGGACCATGGTTGTGTGGTTCTAAGGTTGTAAGGTAGTTAATTTTTTTAAGTAGTGGGGGAAGAGTTCATAAGTAACATTCGTATATCTTAATAAATATAATTATACGAAGCTGGCGGTCATGAGCACGTAGTATGTATCCCGGTAAAGGATATTTTTGTGTAATAAGCACAAACATGAATAATGGATGTACCTATTCTATGTATTTAAGCATATCGAAAAAAAGCGGACTTTATGCCGTACGGGCACGCTCTAACAACTGTTCTCATAGGGCCATCGGACATCCGATGTCGGAGTGGCACTTCCGATAAATTCAGACATTTAGCTGTTGGACCGATGCGTATTATATGTTTAACCGCGACCCGTCATAGCAGATCATCTGCTGCAGATGTAGGATGCTACATCGATACCAGATCGGGTCGACAATGTCAAAACGCTCTTAGTGGTATTGTGATTCTTAGATATAAATTTTAGCTAACTTAATGGCTTTATCATAATATAGTTGGATGCTTTTAAATTTTTAATTAGGAGTTATATGTCACGTATGCCGACATCGCAGTTTTATTAAACATCATAAAGCGGAGTCTGTTGATGCTAGTCGGTATGTGCGACACAATACCTGCGAAACTCAGGGCTTGCTAACTACAAAGTTCTCCGGTGGAACTACCTGTGTACTTAATTGTTGGTCTGTAGTCGGGAACAGTTTCGGCATTACTGCGAGCACAACAATTTCATAGTTATAACGTGTTTTAGAAACAGGTATTTAGTGGTTGCACCAATACTGATGAGGACTCGTGATGGTTAAATTCTTCGAAACAAATACGCCTCGTCCAGAGACGAGCCCTCAACAGAGTCCCTGAGTCGCTATAAAGAGCCTTCACGTTGATTACGGATCCGCACGCAGCTCCGGTGTGCGAGCGGAACATCAACACTATATGTAGCGTAGCGCTGCCTCACTCACACGCCGAAGCAACACGCGAATCCCCATCAGTGTGATAACCGTGTTATAGCCATAAAATAAATAAATAGGGGTACGGTGCATTAAAATAAAAATAAAACATACAAATAAAAGTAATATAAATGCATAAATAATAATATGAATTCCTCAGAGAAAAGGGGAAGACCGCATCTCCATACAAACGTTGTCCTCATTTTCCTCTCTGGATATTATTAACTTTACAGAAAATTGATATTCTAACTTTTAGTTTATAAATATTTTTCATAATGTCACTATCCAGGGATGGATGGAACCGGTCGTTCACTCTCCACTTAAGTCCAAAATTTATTGAAACCTTTCAAAAACAATAATAGTTAACTATATCATATATAAACTAACTTATTAAAACACATAAAATACAAAAAAGAATATAACTAAAGTAAAGAAACATATCTATATATATATATATTTACAAATAAAAAATGGGGACTAGTTCGTCGCCCGATGGTAGGGTGCCCAGAAGGCTGGTGGCATTACCGCGCTGTATGGCGATACCAATACGCTGGGCAAGGTAAGAACCAGCCCTCTGGTCACCCGTAGCATCAATGAGACGCATCGCTGGCTCCCTAAATATACTATGGGCTCCGGGTCCCCAGTCCAAAATACAAATAGAAAGTAGTATTAAAACGTTTATTGAAATAAGTAGATGTAGCAGTCAAGAATTTCCGCGTATTTGCTAAAGATACGAAATAAATTTAAAGACAGTCATCCGGGAGCCGATTATTGGATTTTGAGCGCTCTATTTAGAGTCGGAACTAATATATCTACTAGGCAACTTAATTCTAATAATAGAATTGGAAACGAGCGTTTAATACCACTAGATTCCCAATTTCTATTGCTCGTATTTATTTCAAAAATGTCAATTCGCTTTTTTCCGCACATTTTCGAGTGACTAAATCGAGAGCTCGAAATTTTAAAAATTAGCCCCCTCCTGTAAATGCTTGTAGTTTTATAAAATATCAATATTCTAAACGCGTAAGTTTTGATATCTATCAGAAAAAAAAATCGGTTTTTTAAATAAAAATCTGTTATATGTATTCGAATGCTGTTCGTATAGGTTAGGTTTTTACTAATACATATAACATGCTAACAGCGGACTTAAAGTTTAACCGAGTTGAATGAAAAAAATAACATTTTTAGCCAAAACAATTAAATTTAAATTTTTGAAACATTGAGGTCATATATTTTCAATTTATTTTTTAATCATTCTAGTTTATTATCATTTGTAAACTGGTAAGAAGTGAGTTTTCTGTCCACTCAATTATGTTAGGTACCTACACCCTTAAATTCAACACATATCATCATCCCTATTCAAACTCAGTACCTCCCGTAAGAGAGACACATTAAGATTGAAATAACTACTTAACTACTCATATCATATTTTATAATCTATACAGATTATAAAAATCTAATAGGAATCTAATAGCGGCGTGTATGTATAGATCTACATCTATACGAACGAACACGCCTCTGTCACTTAAGCGCGCGACTACCGTAGATTGATTTAAAATAAACGTGCATTCATAGGTACCTACGTGCAGCGCCGTATCACCGTGGGGTCGCCGACCTGACATTGAATTCTTCAATTATAACACGTCAGCGGGTGATATCACTCCTCATTTACACGTGGAACTTCTGCTTTGTCACTCGCTCAAGGCAACGGACCACTTTCCAAAACAAATCAGAAATAAAGGAGTGGGCGGGGCACGGTGCACGTTTTTGATAAAATCGTTTTTTGCACTGTTCAACAAAAGTCTGGTCAGTTCTCGCAAGTTTTTGCTTACGGCAAGATTTTTAGTATGTAAAGATAAATACATTGCCTAAATGAAAGCCCGTAATAACCAGGATGTATGATGAGTCTTGAGACTTTAGGTATGCCAATATAATTAAAACAACTGGCTTAATGTAATGTAATAATAGCCAGCACTTACAGTCAGCATCAAAAGTAGCGAATGAAACAACGCACCAAAAGTATCTTATATTCCGGATAAATTTTCTAAATGTAGGTAAATCTCTAAAACTCACGTCCTAAAGTATATCTTTTACGGACAAAATTGTTCTACATATAAAAGCATCACTTTTTGTTAAGCTGTTACAGAACGGTAGATACTTATGAAGCGTTGTTCGATCCGCTACTTTTGATGCTGACTGTACTAGATACCATATACCAAATATATATATTAACTTTTAAAATTTCAATCACCTATAAGCGCCCACAGATTAATATGTGTATAAACAAAGCAAGAGCTCTTAAACAAAGACAAAGTACTTTATTGATGTTATAATATCCAAGCGTAGATTAAAGCGGTAATTATTAATTAAACAAACGAGCGACGATGTTTTCATGTCGCAGTAAACAATGGGCGATCGGTCGGTTATCAGCGGGGCTATTCCGACCCGCACCGACCAAACAAAGCAAACTAGTATAAGAGTGATCTCTGAGGACGTCTAGTTGTTAGGATGTAGTGGTCACGTTTACACTGGTTTCTTACGATCGGAATACATGGCCAGCACATGGCAGCGATGGGCCCGGAGTCATTGCCGCTTGCATACCGGCTGTGCGCGTATTTACGCACCTTATCAACAACACGACTAAGTTGGACGTACACTGCCCGCAAATGCTATGCGATTTATATTTTACGATATAATTGGTCCACTCGTGGTTTTTCAGCGTTCGCGGTCTCATAGCACACGGCCCGATTCGAACTTTAAGATACGTCAACTAGTTCTAGATACGATATGGATCAGATATGTCAATGTCCAAAGTAACGTTTTTGCTTGGCCCACACTCTGGAGAGATACAATTACTCTCGTTATACCCCCCGTAAAGGGTTGAGATCGCTAGCCACTTTAGTCAAAATATCAAAAGCATGTCAAATTAATACTAATTGAGTAGATTATCCCTTACTCCTAATGATTTTCCGTGTATAGGTGTATTTCATTATTGATAATGATAATTATCACTAATGTCAATGTATTATTTGACTGCAACTAATATTAAATGTATAATATTAATCTCCTGAAGATTATATGCCATATGCTTCAGTAAGGTAATTCATTAGCTCTGCTGTCCCGCAAATGGGTGACCTACATAGCAACACAACTCGCATTTTAACCTGTCAGAATTGTACAAAGCGAATTAGGACAGGCGCTTGGGCGCCATTTGACAGACAGACTGCAAAACAAAGCCTACGTAGGCTGACTACTATTATTTTTATGCGTTCGTGCACGTTGCTAATTTTGTAATACAAATATGAACATGTATCTTATTGCCAGATTTAACCCACTAGCGTAGAAGAAAATACACGCTCTCTCATAATCAGTCTATATTTGGAAAGCAGACTCCCACCATAACCTTGAAAGTTGGCTTGATAGAAATAAATCACTTAATTCTAATTTACTTTTTTTTTCAATTGTATATAGTATATCGTTACCCTGCATATCAAAGCAGTATAATTTTAAAATAACTTGTGATACTTATAGCCGAGAGGCAAAATTTTATACAAAAGTATATGTTTAGAGAAATTGAGAAAAAACCCTCACGATGTCGTACTTTGTTCTAAGCCAGAGTGGCTCCTCGTCGCCTGCTACAGTTGACGAACATCAAATAGTATGAACACCGACGCCCATAAAAGTTCTCATTATTCACATAACTTTAGTGACCATCGCATGCTTTGCTTAATGAAATTAAAGTCCACAGAAGCGTAATATTTTTAATTGTGTTCTAACCATCGCTCTCATTGTGAATGTCTTGATCTTGAGATCTTAACCAGGAGCCCGATTCAGATTTCACACTTGATATGGCCTTGACTTGTTTTGATACGACCTTTAAGATCGCTCACGCTGATTGAAGTGAAAGTCGTACGTGAGGTCATAAAGCCAGGGAGATGATGGGGCTGCGTGATGTAGCGTACGCAAGGTTTCGCCCAACGGGGCTTGACTCACATAAGCAATACTAGAAGGATTTAAAAAACATAGTTAATACAGCAATTTTTACCGAACAGTCAGCCTTTTATCGGACATATATTACAAATAATCAAAAAAATCCCAGTGTTCTGTGGCAAAATGAAAAAAATTACGTAGCCGATTTTAAAAACACCTAATTATTTGCCTACTAATTTTAATAATCCAGATCAGATTAACAGTCATTTCCTACCCGTGATGAGGTGTCACGTTAACCAGTTTAATGTATTATGAGTTCCATAGATTTGGTTCCGGGAAGTTCATGTTAAAACCAGTAGATGAAGGTACTGTTTTGAGGATCATTAAATCCTTTTCAAGCAACGCAGTAGGCACTGTCAACATCACGTTAGATATGGTTGAACTTACCTTGCCTAGAATATTACATATCATCACAAGCATCATCAACAAATCCATTTTCCCTGGTGACTGGAAATCAGCAATAGTTAGGCCTATACCCAAAACACCTGAACCTACTGACTTAAAGGACCTCAGGCCAATTAGCATCCTGTGTTTCGTGTCGACAATTCTAGAGAAAGTAGTATGTCAGCAATTAACAGACTTTTTAGAAACAAATAACATATTACCAAATAAGCAGTCCGGGTTTCGAAAAGCGCGCAACACAGCCACGGCACTCCTGGACGTGATCGATGACATACTAACAGCGCAGGATAAAGGGGAGATTCTATCCTAGTCCTCCTGGACTTTTCCCGTGCCTTCGACACTATTAACATCTCGCTATTGTTGTCTACACTTGCTTACTATGGTTTCGACGTCGGCACCATAACATGGTTTGGTAGCTATCTCTCAGGTCGTTCCCAGAAAGTTGGTCTTCGTAATTATTCTGGACTGACAGATTACTCTTTAAATACATCTGTAACTTGCGGAGTCCCTCAGGGTTCGATTCTGGGTCCCGTTTTGTTTATCTTGTACGTGGCAGACATTGCGAGTTGTATAAAGAACTGTCACTATCACATGTATGCAGATGACCTACTAATTTACAAAACGTTCCATCCTTGGGAGATACAAACTGCCTTGGAGCAATTGAATCAGCGTGAATTAGTAACAGCTGAACAGTGTGAATTAGTCCTTAACTCCACCAAGTCAAAGTTTCTAGTGCTCGGCACTAAAGGCCAAGTTGACAAACTCGCCAGCTTTGATATCAATGTTGTACTCGGAAGGGATCGCCTCGAACGAGTCTTGGCGGCCCGTAACCTTGGTCTAATCTTAGACGAGCGCTTGCGTTTTGAACAGCATGTACTCGATGTCGCTAAAAACTGCTACTATAGATTGAGAGTACTATACCAGGTTCGTCAATATCTGAGTGTCGACCATAGAATAAAATTATGCGACACCTTAATATTATCCAAACTCAACGATGTCGATACTGTGATTAACGGTTGCTTGCTGGCTCGTTCAAAAGCGCTCCTTCAACGCATCCAGAATGCTTGTGCCCGTTTCTGTTTTCCCATCCCTCCACTTGCTCATGTCACGCCTTATCTTAACAGTGATAAGATGTTGAAAATGGAAGCATGACTTCCATCATTGCACTTTGCGACCTTATTTTTCGGTGTGGTAAATTTTCAACAACCCCAAAACCTTTTTAACAAGTTTTCGTTCTCCTCCCGTCCAATAAGAGATGGCATTCGACTTCTCTGTCCGAGACACAACAGTTCAGCAGCATTTCGTGGCAGTTTTCGCTACTCTGCTACAAAATGCTGGAACAACATACCCCCTCCAATACGTAACTCTAAAACATTATTCACTTTTAAACATTAAACAATAATTTTTCAGCTTCCAACTGCCGTGTTCTTCGCGTTCTATGCACCTTAGTTAGATCATGATTATTTTATGTTATAAATTGAATTATTTATCTATCTTTAACGAGTTGCCTTTTTCATGTAAATTAAACTAAATACATGTCTGACTTTACCTGTTCATATTTTTGTATATTTTTAGATATTCCTAACCCACTCACTTCCGCTTTGAAATTTTTCCATGCATTAGTTTCTAACATGTGTTAAATATTAATACTTGCTAAATCACTGTGTGACACTGCCTTTACTGTTCTGAGCTATCTTCTTGCTCTGGACTGCACGGAAGACCAGCACTGTAGCATATATATGTTAGAGCATATGCTGAGTGGTGTCCATTTGTAGCCTCTATTGCAGCATCAACACTGTAACTATTGCATGTTAGTATAAGTTGCAAGTAGTTATAACTGTTTAGTGTATTAGATCTTCTTTCTTTCTTTATTTTTCTAATGTGGTGCTGTTTGTAGATGGTTTTGCAATAAACATTTTTCTATTCTATTCTATTCTATACAAGTACGACAGAGAGGCAACACGTCGAATGTGGTTCACGGTAGGCCCACTGGTTAATTTGAGTATACTTAAGGCGCTTATCACACCGAATCCGATTCGTACGTGCTAACGGGATGTCACATAGCGTTGTCTCGCTCAAACATCGGAGCGACGTGCGAATCGGATCCAGTGTGCCAAGCGCGCCATAGCATTCGCTTCGCGCTGGGCGGCAGTGTGCGCGCGGCCAGCCTTCAGCGCTCGGGTTCAAGTTCGGCCGGACGACAATGAACTTGCCTGGCCGTGACTCACGCATACCGCCCGTTACTGTTACGAAACCATAAACAACGTCTGTGCGAATTCACTCGCGACCTGAGCGATTCTTCGGCGGATTAGTCAATTTAATGCACGGGTGCCCGATATATTTTGGGTCGAGCTCTTTTTGCGATGCGAACACAAGCAAAATGGCCGTGTTGAATTTCCTTGCATCACACCGCATGGTCCCACCGCCCCTTTATTTCTTTCGCTTACTTTTTTAATTTCGATCAGTGCAAAATAAACCCATATTTTACAAAATACTAAAACAATAAACAGAAAGAAATGGGAAAATACCATCCAAAAAGTTTGTAATTTTATATGAAAATAAAATATATCTTTTAAAACTGAAACTTAATTATAATATCATTGCAAACGCATCTGAGTAAAGTAATAAAATGAATTATGTAAGATACTCCCTACTACCTACATCCAAGGCCGAGACTATATTATATTACTTAGATAATACATTATCATTTATATCACAAAAAGAAAAATAAATCGTTTTTGCCAATGCCCTAAAACAAGCATAAAACAGGTAAACTTCTCTTTAAATTTAACTTTTAATATTTCTAACAAATACTTACCTAGGTGTACAGCTTATAGGCATTTCCATTTTTATCATTCTTTATTTCTCTCAAACATTATATTATGATAATTTTGTCATAATTTAAAGTAACACTAAAAGGTATGTGTTACTTTGATCACTCTAAGTTTACTCAGATCAGTATACAAAATTGCACCCGATATCTGGTTTCTCGTTTCCTATTCTTGATTGCAATTTTCTTCGTGGCATTACATTGTAGCCCTTCATTTGTTACGACGGAAAAAAAAACATATTTCTTTTATTAGGTACGTACTTTACTAAATCAATGGCATCTGTTTCTGTGTATTCACTATAAGCTACCTTATTATTAGCGTAGACAGATATAATGAATATAATTTGAACGGAGAATATAATTTTCATTATCTTGCTGTCCTTTTGAAACCTGAGTCGGACCAACCTAACTGCAAGGCAAGGCAGTTTGCAATTACAAACTGTGGCAATGTCATCATTAATGTAAAATGTATATGAAAATACGACGTCTCACTTCTTCTGTTCAACTCGGTGTAAAGTTAGCTTAAACGGACTTAGTAGGTAATGTACTTATTTGTTTCTTGTTAAGTTTAATAAGTGATGAACGGTGTCACACGTAATGTAAATAGTGTTAAAAACACATTACATTTAAGCCTTTGTTGTAGTGACTGTTTTAAGTTCCATTTTAGTACAGTAGAGGGTAATATAACAGTTACCTACCAATTGCAACATAAGGACAGCTGTTAACTACAGTGACCAACATTGAGCTGTTAGTTGACCAGAACAAGTATCTCATTAAGGGCCACTTGCGCCATCCAGGATTAGTAGTTAATTCGGGGTTAACCGGTTAATCACAGCTACCAGTACAAATTAACCCTGGGTTAACGGTTAATTCCAAGTTAGTGGCTAACCCAGTATTAGTGCAAGTGGCACGAATACAGTAATACTAAAAACAAAAGCAGTTAATCCGTTATTTCTTGTGATTCATATTTAGTATATATTAGTTTAAAATTTAATTAATTAATATGCGCGCGAAAATGAATTAAATTTAATTAACATTGCGGCATACCAAATTTTGCTTTGTTTGGTCAGTGCCAACAATTGCAAGTGCTCTTAGAACCCGATCTTTCAATGAAATATTGGTTGTCAATTTGGCTACATATTCACGAATTTGTCACACGCTTACTAAAATATGTATAATGATCATTTAATGATCCACCCGTTATTTATATTGAAGTAAAAGTAAAAAAAAAAGTCATATTTTTTATCAATGTAACATCAAAATAACGTTTTTTGCGTGATTTCTGTATAAAACATAGTTTTTCTATCAATTTAGCGCAAACTAATATTCTAAAGTAGATAGATGCACACACATTTATGTAGTAATACTGTGTAATGACTTCATAAAACGCAATAGTTTTTTGTATGGAAAGCGAACCCCCTTAAATATACATACTAGCTTCTGAGCGCTCAGTGTTCGTAGAATTATGATGATGATAATCCATCTGGAAAACGTGTCTTCTATAATCATGAAACTTATGAAGTCAAAGCATTTAGTTCTCCAAATTCCAAATAACCCCATAGGTTTAACAATCATCCTTATTTAACTGATGACAATATTGTTTGCATAACACGCCGATGCGAGGTGCACTCGCATTGTGTCCATGACATTGGATCGGTTGTTTATATCGGGATTTAGTTTCAACATCACTCAAGGCGGCTAAGAACACGTCCTTAATAACGTTGCCACTAGAATTTCACCCATATTAATCTGTTTGCCTATAGGCAAATATGTTTCTCGTTCTATTAATATTACTTCGTGATAGAAACCTATACATATCGATTTATTTTCTAGGCGTTGTGTTTGAGAGACATCCAAATATACAAAAGTTGAAGCTGTTTATGTGAACTGATTTATAAAATTAGTTTTCTATAAGACGTTGCTATTGCTTTCTATCTGTAACGAACTGCGGTAAACACACATTTGTTAGTTTCTTGACATTTGCATGGGGTGTATAGAACTCAACATATTTTATATCGGCTCGAACATCCTTAAAATATTATTGTCGTGCTATAATCAGTTATTTATTCTAGACATCGAACATAGCAGATTACTATAGTGAGTCTATTAGAAGACCGAAGCCGAAGGTGGAGGGCTTTTAATGGTTCGAGTTTGTAATTTCCTACACGTACAATGTTTTTCGTCTAATTAGAGAAAAAACTACTTTTAAACTTTTTAAGTATAGGTAATAAGTGTTAAATACGGTATAATTACATATATTTTCCGCTATTTTGTTTATTGGTTGACAATGATTTAAAATTGTAACTCAAGATAGGTTATAGTAGGCAAAGGGCTGGTGGCCTAGCGGTAGGAGCTCGCGACTTGCAATCCGGAGGTCGCGGGTTCAATTCAACCAGTAAGTTTTTCAGAATATTTTACCATCATAAATAATAGTGGGAACAATTATTTTATACCTTTAAACTCTTGTTTTAACACCTACAATAATATAAATCTAGCTGTGCTTATATCTGGGAGGCCGGCGATGTTAAATGTATATGCTCGTGCATCGTAGAGACAGATTGATATCGAAAGATTAGATGACAGGAAGAAAAAAAGGTTAGTAATTTTTTTTCTTTTACTTAATCTGACTGTCATAATTTCGTCGCCCGATTTTCACATTGTAACAATGAGATTAAGAAAATGCGTATAGAAAATAATTCACCAACCGATCAACATAGACGGCCAAAAGTGGTAAAGGGGTAGCGAGATATCAGTCATATCTGACGCGCTCGAGTAAGTACAAAAATCCCCTCATGAGCTCGCGGACTATAATATGTAGGTAGTTACGTTGCAAAAAGTTGACGATTTACAATTCGGTTACCGCAACAGTTATGGCATACGTATAGCGCGAACTAATTCGCTTACCAAACTCGGTGGCACGATTCTTTCTTAGACTTTACACTTCTTCTACAGTCAAGTCAGTCAATAACTCTGGTATAGTCGCCATCAAACATATCGGAGCGGCCAAGGTGCTCACTCATATCTGAGCACGCCTCTATTGTCAAGGCGTTAGAGTGCGTGTTCAGATATTTTTGAGCACCTCGGCCGCTCCAGTATATCTGATGGCGACTGTACTATGTCATTGCTGGTCACCAAATTATTCACGTGCCTAAATATGCACTCTTAATGAACAATAATATAAACATGCACTACGAGCATTATTAATTACTACAGTTATCAATGTTTTTAAAAACAGTACATAATAAAAATCTACCGTAATAACATTCAGAAAACAAATAGTGGGATAAAATGGCTACAAACTACCAAAAAACGCTGAAATCGAATACCGATGTAGCCCGAAGATACCCGAAGAATCCCGAAGGGATGACAAGCGAGCGCAGCGCTTTCCGTGGAACGCGGAAAACGTCGGCTTATGTTGAAAATACGAGTGGGCATTGACCCCTACCGCGTGGGCCTGAATCTACAGCTGTTGCTGAATCAAGCCGCATCGCCGCGTATTTATGTGATCCTAGTACTCGGTGTGAGCATCTCGTGTAAATTAAACGCTTTAATAGGTTTATATTATTACCATACATGTGTTGTGCATTTCGCAATGTATTTACACATAACTATATGTGCTGTAATTTTATTTGGTTCGATTCCAGATCAGGATAGAACCACGCTAACCACGATACTAACCACGCTAACTTTGCATTAACTTAGTCGTAATATTACAAACATATATCCCCATAATCTCCATACTTACTAGCTAGACGTATGTAGCACTTGGTATAAAAACTTAGCGTGGCTGACTCTAATAAGCAAAACTTAGATTTCGCGGACTAAGTGGACCAATATGTACTATAGACTTCACTGTTTTTATACTTTTATTAAACAGGTAATATTTATGCCTAGGATTATCATAATTGTTTGTCACATTTCTTACCTCTACCGGCACAATTAAATACTACGATAATGATTCTCTAGTAAAAAAAATTTCACTGCACAAAGACTCGACAAAACCTTTCTAAGAATCATGTGTTCAACTTTGTGGCTAGACAAAATAATCGTAGTATTTTCTGTGTAGCCGGGCAGCCGGCATCCTTGCCGGTGACAGGCAATCTGATATCATCACAGCATGAATCAGATTACATGATTCTTTTTATTAATAAACCGGCGAATCTAGAGGACAGCAAAGCAAACTGCACTTTAGCAAATTGCGAACCGGCGAAAACCGCAAAAAGTTATTGGCGTATTAAGTTCTGTTTGTTCACATTCATTCATTTGTAAATGAATTGCCTTCCACAAGTAAATACAGTGAATAATATGTATAATACACGCTTTTTTTAATATACTTACGTATAAAAGTTTTTAAATAAGTATTTGAAAGTGAGATGTGCACCAGACACTATCAGTGTTAGGTTTCCATGAGTAATGTCATTTCTTCCTAGTTTGTTCTAACCACTTCACGGTCAATAGTAGTGTCATTATTACTGATAGTGTTTTACATTTTGATGACCACAAATCTTCTAAGGGCCTCCGCTAGCTGGCGCGGGTGCACGGAGCCGACGAGCGGGTTAACGAAAAATAGTATGAGCAACGATAACTGAAGCGGACGCGTGCGGCGGATTGCACCTACAAATAGCACCCGCGTGCGTGCGCACGCGGCGGGCGTCCGCGTCAGCTATCGTAGGCCCTATATATAACACCCCATACTAGTTGATATCTATCTCCAAAACCATTGTAGGTGGAGATGTACTGATTGACAAATTTTCTAAACAATTTAAACTCCTATGCGGCTTCAAGAGAGGCGTGAGTCGCTGGTTTGATTTGATTTTAAATTAACGACAAAATAACGCCGACGTTAGTATATAAGAAAGATTTGGCCTAAAACGAGAGTACGAGTGAGAGTGATATTTACTACGTATTATATTCTTATGATGTTCGTAGTTAACTAACTACGGTACTTCTTTACCGTAGGTAAGGTCTCCGTTCTAACTCGGGCATTTTGCTTTCGTATGTCCGGACCGGACCGGATGTTCTCCTCTACAGGTCGCAATTTTTAAACGATTCTCGTGAAACTTTGTGATCAGATCTATGAATGAATAGTTAGTTTTTGTCGATCCTTATACTTATAGTCGGCTGAAAAATCTATTCCCACCACTGTTCAGTCATTTGACATGGTATGGTTCATTAATACTCAGCTACCAGGGATCGGAAACCGGTATTTTTTGTATGGGAACGAAAACGGTATTTTTTCTTTCTTTGTTAATTTTTTCATTCCTAATCGGGCAATCTAATAATACGAAGTTGTTATCTAAAAACACAACTGAGTCCTACATTTTGAGTATAAAATAAACCGAAATATATGGTTATTTCGATGTTTTTGCAAAAAACCAGTTCCGATCCCTGTCAGCTACCATTTCACATTTTCGATATTGAACGTTTGAATAAATGTAAGTATCGCGTAGACATCCGTGAATGTCCAAATAAAACTGACATTTTTATCGGCCACCGCCACGCGCAGAGGTTTTGAAATAAAATTCGGGCGAAGTAGGTATGCGTAAGCGGCTGACGACCAATTAGTCACTCGTTAATTCAGTAAGGTGCGACATCCCTTGCTGTAGAATAAGGTCGTATGTAGGATAAGATTCTAAACACACACGGACCATTTAACATTTAACCTAATCACGGCAGTTCGCCTGCAGTTTTTAGCAGCGACGGCCCAATTCCGGTAGTCATTCTTTCTCGCTTAATTTACTTTAAATTTGGAGTGAGTTCTGATACCTTTGGTATTAGTGAGTTTTATACACAGAAAAAATTGCCTGGTCTGTGGTTTTATATTTACCATTAATTGCTGCCAAGTATGTGCAGAACTTTATTTGAAGATATGCATATATCAAGGCTAACAAGTAAGTACTTAAGTACGAGTATAGAAGAATTCTCTGATGGTTATTCTTCTATGGTAACATAGAACATAGAACATCCAGAATTAGGACGATCTGACATATTTAGGTAAAAGTGTACCAAAAAAATAAGAACCTTTAGAGGAAAGCGGACGGCCGCTTCTCCATACACACGTTGACCCCATTTTCCTTTCTGGATTATGACATCATGGAAAATATTTTTACATGATTTGACGTATATTAACCATACCACAGCTATGCCCTGCCCCTACGTTTGACTTTTTTCGATGTATTGACCATTGTAACTAAAAATTAGGAGCGAAAATCAGATTTCATACAAATATTTAGATGCACCCAATTCTTATAATAATTAAAAAATCTTATAATTATTTAATAAATCTAACGTAGGGACATAGCTGTAGTTGATATCGTCGCTATACTTACTCAGCCTCATATCTATATATTAGACACGTATATCAGATACGAGTTTGAGTAAGTATAGCGACGATTATTGAAAATATATTCATACAAATTGTATGAATATATTTTCAATAATCTTACTATCTAGAGAGGACACAGTGAGGATAACGTTTGTATGAAAAGGCGACATTAACATTTTGACTTAATATTTTAATATGATTGGTAGGTGTAGCGCATGGACTTCGATTATCCCACAGGATTATTACATAAAACAACTATTCAGTAAGAACTTATATAACGTACGACCGATCTTTTCACGAGTGACGATTAGCGGGGAGTTCGCAATGGACCCTTATTGCGCATACGTATACTATTGTAGGCTAGGTTAGGTTCGTAAGTATGTTATAAATTGCAACACATCTGCACCAAATATTAACAGTTTTTGATATTTAGAAATAGTTACTGACAGTAAATTGTCATCAAAAGTACGTACGAGAGTGTTTTGCATTACATTACGAGCCGGATTATAGTACTTGTGGTTAATTTATTCGCACATGTATCGTAATTTAGGTATTCGACAAAAAAAACGTATAGTAGGTAGGAGGCCGTTTAAATTTATGATTATTGACTAGTTTGCTTAAATTGTCGGTGGAGCTTATGTTTCTGCAATAGGGTTTAGTAGTTGTCAGTGAAGTGTGGACGGTATCGTGTCGTGGGCAGGGGTGTGACTCGGCAACGCAAGTTTGCTACTTCTCTAGCTTGGGACCTTACACTTAGGCTTGAATGTCTACCTACTAGCCGCACTAGGAACACTTGGGTGACTCGATAATACCTACTTCCTCTTAGTAGATGAATTAACTTATATTGCAGGAAAAAATATATCAAATAATATTAGAAACTCACAACTCATTTTGTATAGAAAATTCTGGTAATATCTAATGACGTATTTTTGTATGCGTAGGGAAGCGTAATCTTTTTGGTATTATTTTGAGGGACGCATGTGTCCAGCACTGTGCACGTCAATCGCCTGCTAAAATGATGATGATGTTCATTCAATGAAATGTATTTGTAATTTTTTATTGCGTGGAAGTTACAATTAATTTCACGTTGCGCGCACGTTTAATGAAACCTCTTTTGTGGTTGCAATTTGTCATATTTCGACGCCGACCAGATATCATTGACATTGACAAATAAGCAATCATACATATATACATTAAATACAATCTTTTGCACGGAACAAAAACAAATGTAACAAAGTACACAGTAATAAATGTTCATTATTAATACAATGTTTAAAGAGATTAAACTATTTATTATAGGCATGAATGATTAAAAATGTAGGGAAAGTTAGCATCGCGGGCCCCGTGATATCAATCCGCGTATAGTTCCCACCGAACAAGGAAGCATGCGTTATAGGTAGGTGAATGAACCCTTGGAGTCAATGTCAACGGTACCGCTGGTCCAGAATTCGGCAAGTCGAGGGTGCGTACTTAGCACGGGGTAGCAGGGTGCAACCGGCGGGGTAACGACCGCTCCGGGGTCGACGCCCTGCGCCACGCGGCCGACGGTACCCAAACGATTGATTGGAGTGAGACGGCGCTACCTCTCCGCACCCTCACGAATTAACTACCCTCGTCCTTATTATAGGAAACAACGCTCTGCCCCGTAAAAGATAAGGTATCTTTCTGTTTGTGCGCTAGAGTTCAGTTACGAGCTAATGGCGCTAAGGTGAGCGCACACATGCGACAGAAGGGAAGTAAGTTTTGCTCAAAATATTGATTTTTCCGCGGGTTCCACCGCTGCGTATGTGTGAGTTCCGTTGGTGTGTGCGTGTTGCCTACATACTACATCTATTTTGGGTGAACACGTGGTCACTGGGTACTTGTATTGTGTAGATCAAGTTGTTGACATGCGGCTTTATTTTTAAGTTGATCTAATTGGTGCGTAAATTCTATAGTATTTACTAGGAACTTTTGACAAGTAGGTATGTTTATTTCCAATTTGTTTGTATCTAACGAAACACATACAATTCAAAATACGTATCTTTATTCTTGAATTATCTTTATTACCAATAATATTAATAAGTGAAATATGATTCCATTTTGCTGCTGTTTAATAGTTTAAAACTTAAATAAAGCCCTCATTATACCTAATTTAGCCACTAATAATGAGATTAAAAACTAAGTGGCTTCGCCATCTTGAAAATTGTTCAATATTGAATGGACAAAAAATGTAAAGAGCGATCGGAGAAGCTAGCAGAACCCGCGACGCTTCGCGCTTGCCTGAATATAAATACGTGTTAATCTAACACGTAACTTGTAACTTATGAGTAAAAGCGAAATTAAATTAAAATTTTATCAAGCGGGTAGAAGAAAATAAAACCGGAAATTTAAATTTGTGCTATGGTATACATAGGTACACTATGTTTTACATTATATAATTTGTGGTATGGTATAGGTACACTACTTTTAACATTATATAATTTTATATCCCTTGTTATTATTTGCCATACTGTTGTTAATCAGAATATAAATACAAATCAGTGGCATATTATGTCGTTGTCTGATTTTAACCTAAGTAAGCAGAATTGCTGCAATTACTTATTATTAAATGCAGACTAAACTCAGAAATAGATATAAAAAAAGGTTTGAAAAGAGTTTGTTGGGTTCCATACTGTAGTTTAAATTACCCATAGTAGACCAAAACTGAATAAAGTTATGATAGTATCTACATCAATATATCATTTCATTTGCATCAATTCAAGTGTTTATTAGTTTTTTGTAATCATAACGAGGGTGCAGAGATTTAGGGTCGGCAACGCGCATGTAACACCTCTGGAGTTGCAGGCGTCCATATGAGGCTACGAAGACTGCTTACCACTAGGCGGGTCGTATGCTTGTTTGCCAACGACGTAATATAAAAATCATATCAAAAGTTGGCACACACCCTTTAGTATTTAATAGTAATTTACTGACATGGACTTGCGAACGGCCGTTAAAGTAAGGTATAAGTAATTTAGTTAATTATTTATTTTATAGTTGTTCATTATTTCTGTACATACCTACCTTTACGAGCAAAATAATAGTCACATCATAGAACAAATCAGTAAAAAACATAGGGCTAAAAATTATTTTCCTTAACTCATAACCTGTGGGTAACAATAAATTCAGTCATTACACCTTCAATTATTAACATTTTTTAGGCTTCCGCTTCAAAAGATTTTTCAAAATAAAATGCTTATGTAAACATAAGTTTGCTTATAATAAAACGTGCCTGTATAGGAGGACTATTCATATAGTAATTTCTTGTTATGTATGAAACAGTTACAACTAACAGATCATATCCATAAAAGTTTCGTAACAATTGCCCTGAGTCTTACTTTATTTCATTGTATACCTATCTATAAGTACTGTAGAGTTTCTTAATCAATAAATGATATGCCCCCGCACCCTGCTTGCTGCTTATGAGAACATTTCCTGAGGCTAACCCTAGGCTATGTGTCCGCACTCATTTTCAATACAATCTTTCATTTTTCTCCTTATATGTACTTAACTCAACTTTCTGTGAGACATAATCTTATATACATATCGTTATTTAAACATTGTTATTATGGAATTTGTTTTGACTATTTTTACTAGACATAAGTATGAGCTTTCTATAACACAAACAACTCCCAAAGTTTAATTGAAATCGAGAGCTTTGTCATAAGACGTCATTCTTGTGTAATAACTAATCGTAATTGAACATAGCATTCGAAGGGAAATTTTATTTTGTTTGCGTTGTATTGCGCGTAATCATTCTGTTTCCAAACAAAACTTATTACTTACAGTACTTACACGGTATTGTAAAACGTTTCACTTTTCTCGTCAAAATTATAGCGTAAAGGCGTACAACGTACTAAATATAGGTGCCACTTGTAATGTAAATTAATATTGTTATACGTACTAAATCTCGGGTTAACATATACTTAATTACTCTGTTTTTTTTTTCAAAAGAAATGAATTTTTAGTTTCACACGCACTTATAAAATATCGGAAAAAAGAGAGAGATATCTTTTCAAGCAGAAACCTTCAGCATGGAAAGTACGGCGCCACCTCACCTAAAGTTCAAAGGACATCGGAGAAATCGCCTTGTATACACCTATGTAACCAGCTTTTCTTCCAAGTGGTACTTTAGGAAATATTACTTTAGGTACCTACCCACGCATACATTCGTACATTATAGGTGTATAAGGAACTAACACAGCCGGTTTGCAAGAACCACGCACACATTCACACAGCCTTACCCTTGATTTTGCCATCTCAAGGTCTCTACCCTTCGAGGAAACGCACTCTTTCCTATACTTTTTCGTATAAGCCCGTCTCATTCTAATATGCGGACAATGCCGAAATTTACCGATCGGGAACCAGGGTCGTCGACCGGGGACACCATATTATTGGTAAATAAACATTGATATAGATAGATAGTTGCATAACGATATGATGCACGTGCGGATTTGTTTGTATAGCGGTATTGTCGTAGTCATAACGCGGTGCTCTGATTGCTTGTTAACTTTTATCTAGCTCCTAGAATAAACCTCGTCATTTGCTGGCCCTTAGCTTTAGGTATAGCCCAGGGATAAAATAGTAATCTCGCTTCTAACAAGAGGAGTCGTCTAGTTTAATGCATGGTTTTGGCTTGGCTTTAAACTATTTCGTTGGGGATTAATGTATATTTGGAGGACACTTTATGTATGCTGTCTAGACCCGGTTGTGTCCAAGCGTACAAACAGTTGAACGAGGTTTTCATCAAACGAGGAAAGTTTTCTATCAATATATTTCCTAGTATCGGGAACTTGCCATATTAATGGACATGCAAATTATGAAACGCTTGATGCTCTATAACGGAAATTTAATCTAGTCACTTTCGAATGAGTGCTAACATTTTCAACAATTGCTAATATGAGATACGAGTAATACGGAAACAATGCCAATAGGAAGATGTATGAGCCTCTAGTTTTATAGTGTGCTATGGCGGCGTTTATATCGATAAAACATAGGTACATCGCTTATATTATAACCAGACAAGTGTTAGGTATGTCCTAAATAAGAGTATATCAATAATTTTAAAAGACAAAAAATACTACTACATTCTTACATTATTGCTCTCGATGGTCACAATTAAGTAATGTTTTTTGTATTAAGACTGTTTTTAATAACTCCAGAACGTTTTGATTGAATATTATAATAATTGTACGCCTATTTCAAACTGTAAAGCTTGTTAAGATTCAACATTTCTAATTACCGCTTGCAGCCAGTGGTCATTAACAAACTCTGTTTTACCTGAGACAAAATGTTGCGACTATCTAAGACCTGAGGTAGACATCTCGGGCAAAAGGTACCTCTTTACTCTTTTAGCGGTAACTAGTTAGTATCAAATAACGTTAATTATCAACGATCTGATTGTCTTACAACGAATGTTTGAGAGCCAAATTTACGAGTAAGCATGCAAATAAAATCTTATAACATTAGCAATGTTGAAGATTTGGAAGAACCTCGCCTGTCAGGCTGCCATTCCCCCAGTATGTCGATATTTAATTATTTATTTCTTATTTAATGTTCATAAGTACTTATAAGAGGGACGAATAGCTTTTGGAATCTAACGATGTACGGTAATTTTTTATGAAATTCTATTTCGGGAGAAAGCGTTTTCCACTAACTAAATCTTAACGAATCACTTTGATTTTGATGTCGATCCTTCAAAATAAAATATTCTAGTTTTATAAGTTCCGCTTTTTTTTTTTGTTTAAAAATTTTGGAAAAAAAGGAAAACCTAGTTTTTCATTGTGTCAATAACATACTAGAAAATCATGGAGAATGGAAAATATTTAGAAGTGGAAACACGTTTTAATTTTTTGTATCGAAGACTTTTCAAAATCTTAAATTAAAAACGTTATCTTATTAGTTGACTATTTCAATATAAATCAGCTCCAAATGACAAATATTCGTTAATGAAATTCATAATAAATCCAATTCAATTTACTCTACCACAATATCCCAAAACAAAATAAGTTAGCAATTAGCTTGACATCGGAGCAACCACAGCATATTGGGTCGTTTACCGCGGTATTGGATAATTTTAGCGTGATTTAACTAATAGGGCATAAATCTGATATCAAAGCAAAATGCATTGACGTGCAGGTCGTGCAGTCGAGGTGGTCGCTCGACATAAAGCCACATTGTTACTGGAGAGACATCTCCGTGTAGTGGGTTAAATAAAAACAAACAAAAATGAATGATTAAACAAAGGCCATATGTGCCCATATATCTATATGCGATATAAAGTTCTTTCCATTTGTTTATTCAAGTAAAGCAAAAACAATATCTAAACTTATTTACTAAGGTTAAACCAGTAAGGTTTGTCTCGATACTCCATTCTGTAGTATATTTTATACAATAATGATATCTTATAATTATAACAAACAGTTCAATTGTTCATAATAACTATACTCAAAGTATTTATCAGCAATTTATACATGACAAAACCCGACACCATTGCACTGAACGGAGATATCAACAACATATCCTATTGTTGCTTAGGAATTGAATTATTTGTCACAAGCTTCTTCATGCGACTTTGTCTGCGTGGAATGATGATTTCTGATAAGTGATGAGCGTGAAGAGGTATCAGACAGACAGGCAGTGTTACATTCGTATTTATAATGTCAGTAAGGATAGTGACTTCTTAGTCGAGATTGTTATAAGTGCCTCAAAACTACAAATTTTAAGCAAACTGACGATTACGTGAAAATTTGGTATGGGGAATAAAACTTTAGGGGAAAACATTTAATAAACACACACGAAACGTTCAATGACACTTATTTAGACGTAGATCATGTCATTGACGAAGACGTGTGCCATATCTGTCGCACATTTCATTCAGTTTCGTTCATCCGTTTATGCGTGATGACACAACAAAGATAAAAACCTTCAAATTTATATACTTTTTTGGTAAATAGGACTTATACAAAAGCAAATTACGTAGGGTTACGAGTATAATACCGAGATTAGTAACAGGGCGTTATCAACTAACGTCCTTTCGAACGTACCGTTATGCCTCGCTCGTATAAGTATTTACTATGGTGCCTGACCTACGCCAATGCCGAATGCACCCTCCACTTAGATTTCTAGACACCTATAGGTTCCGAACAACCTAGGTGGCGCACACACACGCGCGCCGTCTGTGCGCGTTGGTGTGCGTGCGTTGACATTGCACGCGGGGGGCGGAGCTCGTTATGCATTTTAAGTTTGAAGGTTATTATACTAAGTTTTCCAAAACTGAGGGTGTTGGTGAAATGTAGATCGTCAGATTGTGAAAATGTGTACAAATAATAGCACAATCAGCATTAACTTGGACCAAAATTACCAAACCCACAATCTACTTAGCAACTTTTTTTAAGCCCCCACCAACCAACAGACCAACATAGATGGCTAAAAGTGATTAAGGTAGACTCCACGGGTAGCAAGATATCACTCATATCTGAATCTACTACGCACGAGTAACTACAAAAATCCTCTCTTGGTCTTCCCTACTATAAATGCTTCTCTGCCGCTCTTGCATATGCGACCATATTTATTATTATATTATGTTCTATTAATGACACTCCTTGCTCAATTTACATTATTATATAAATAATTCAACAGTTAAATAAGTTACTAAACCTTACTAAATCATCTAATTTTTTTATTACAAACGATGTTGGGGTATCGGGATTACGCCCCTGCAATGCTTCCTAAGACGTCTTGCTAGATGTTTCTAGAGTATAAATACAAAACAACTACTACTTCACCGTTAAATCAATAAATAAAGACAGCCCGCTGCATTGAAGACTATTTTAACATGGAGTTAAAACGACACATCGAAACGGCAGAGTATAATAAGTACAAACGACCAGTTGTTAAAAGTCTTTACATCCACGTAAATACTCAGATACCATGCAGATTGTTAATAGCGACGAATTGATTCCTACAGCCACCCCATTAAATGCAATCGCGCAATAATGTGATGTAAATAATAGATGACATGACATTCCATTTACCTCCGCGTGCCAATAATTATTTAGTCTAGACCTACCCCAACAAAGACTGCTACAGTTTTATTCGAAAAGCAACCTTACGATAAGTGTATGTGACTGCATAAATATCCTTGTGCTGTGGCACAGCTTACGCGATCTCGTATCTGAGGCTGTCGCTGTAATAGTTTCCAATACGATCTTGCGCTTAGAGACTGAGGTTTGGATTACAGAGTGTATGCACACGGAGAAGCTACCTCAGCTCGTTCCATCGTACACTCGGCGTTCAAAATAGCTACGTGTAGATTTTACATATATAGTACTAGAATATACCTACATTAAAAGATCGGCCAAGAGCGCGCCATGCTCAGTGTAGGGTTTCGTAGTTACCACTCTGTCATAACAGGCCAAACGAGGGCTATTAATTGACCGAAGCGTAGCGTAGGTCTAAGTTTTGACTCGCGCAATCTGCTTTCGTATGTCCGGAATTCCGGATGTTCTCGTCTACAGGTCGCAATTCTCAACCGATTCGCGTGAAATTTTGCGACCATATTCTATGATCAAATATAATTTTTTTGTCGATCCAGTTTTTGGATTTTTTTCAAAATGGCGGAGTCATGGTACGTTGCGCCTAAACAAATAACCGTATCGATATCATAAGAGTTTCCTCCTTGTGAGACATGGTTACAGAGTGATTTGCGAAAAGTTCAGATATTTTAGAACGCTGGTTTAGGGGGTATTTAGATTTTTAGGTTTTACTCGAGAATAAGTAGCCTAATTTCACCGTGTCACATATATCCATTCGTGGCTCAATTGGAATACACTAGTTAGTAAGTATCATGTACATAAATAATGTATGTACAGTTAGCTGCAGAGAGAGGTGATCCCCCTGCATACAATCAGTCTATTGAGGGGATTACCTCTCTCTGCATCTGACTGTACATTACAAGCATAAGAGTACGTTATCAGCGCTTCAGTACGTCGTTTTACTATGAAGAGAAGATTTTTGCAATAAATCAAACACCGCTAGACCGATCATGTTCGTTATAGTCTTCATTGAAAGTATTTACTTTTCACGAATTTTGTTGTTGTTGTTGAAGACCCGTATTCGTTTTAAAAGACCTATCTAACGATACCTTACACTATTTGATCAAATCAAAAATAAAATTTCAAAATATATAATTTTGTATGGGATATACCCAATTTTTTACCGTTCTGTCGCCATGCATGATTTATGTATCCATCCATGCCAAATTGCAGCTTTCCAGCACTTACGATCACGGAGTAAATTCGAGGACGGACGGACAGACGGACATGACGAAACTATAAGGGTTTCTAGGTGACTACGAAACTCTAAAAGTATTATTTTAAGACCGAATTTAAATTTAGGATACCGATTTTAAATACTTAAGCACTGTCCTCATTCTCCGCTTTTTCAATTACAAGAAATATATACGTACCTATGTGTGTGTGTATACGTTGATAACGTGTTTAGATGTAGGTATATACACGGGGTAAATTGTAGATATCACGTTTAACCTTTTGAACGCTTTATGTCATAAACACAAACATCACTCAAACGCCAAGCTCCCGGGCGCAACGGAGCTAATGTAAACCTTACTTGAAAGTGTGACGGTTTCTTTGACAGCGTCCGTCGTTTATGACACTATAGTTGTCCTTGGCGCTGTGGGCACGACTATAGTAAACACCCCTATAATGGAACAAACACCAGTAATGGGATGGTATATAGGTAGACAAATCCTGTAAAACAAGTATTTACCATTAGTTTTTAAACGCTGACAACATATTACCATAAACAAGAGCCAAAGAGCTGCTTAAGTATAACTTTTCATTGATATTTGTTAGTTTGAACATGAATGACGCCATACATCCCATGACTGGAGCAAAAAATCATAGTTTTAATTGGTTAATAATATTGAAACCAATTGCAGTAGCTTTTATTAAATACATAGAAAATATAGAGGACGAATTGGACATTCAATTTTTAAAACATTAAGCGGTAGAAGTTTTAGAGATGTCGGTGAAATATCACAAATACTCCAATATTTGTCTTAAATGTCCCATGATTGGTGCCGTTAACATACTAGTAACCACGCCTTTAGGGGTTCTTGGCGTTCAAAGAGTTAAAATTACTAACGACTCTTTCCGGGTCTCGAAAGCTTATTGTCATGCGTCGTCTGAAAATGTGGCCATAGGCAATATTGATGGCAGCATGAATATTCTGTCAGTTAACACCCAATTTGATTATCGGTTTACGTTTAGCATAACGTTCCACCGGCTTAATGAGTGTAAACCGTTTAGGCTAGACGGATCGTTAAGGGACCTTGCGTTGGGAAATTGGAAGGGAAGTTTAGAAAAAATACGAGGTGACATAACATTGTTAAGCCCATCACAGGCGATAATATACTGAAAGATATCTTATAGCAAGGCATCATACAATACACACGAAGCCATAATATATATTTTGAAAATTCAAGTATTTATTTACATAATGGATATATACAGAGGATTACTATAACTAGCTTAAGTCTAAAACAGGCCCTTGAGGCATTGTTCCATGGATGCGTGCGGCATTTCCTCGTTGTATCGCAATACTGATACGTTGTGCGAGGAAGCCGCCAGATCTTCGGTCACCAGTTAGGTCACCCAGACGCTCTGCAAACATGCTGGTCGAATATGAACAATGCAATCTATGTTGGGAAACTCACGCATTCGGAGGAAGTTTTATAACACTAGTTAACTTTGCCGCCGAAACAATATATGCAACAATTTTAGGGTAATCCTATTGTACTTGAGACGCTCAAAAATATTTACGCACTCTAGAGTTCTAGTACGCACTAGGTACTTGTGAGCACTTTGGCCGCTCCGATATATCTGATGGCATCTGCTCACTGTTATCACATCCAGGAACCTGTGCCTGAGTCAGACGGCTCTCTACTGAACTTAGAAAAGGCACTTTCAAATTGCCTACAAAGTTTGTCTTCTTAGTGAACCTGAAGCTAAGAGTCATATGGACTTCGACAGGTACACCCCGCTGTACGTATCTATGTACATACTTCTCTTTGCAATTTATAAACCTTAACTTATTAAGTTATAGTTGGCTATTGGTTATCGTTAACATATATTATCATTTCAATAGTTACCTACGGCTTAATGTATTTAATTTAGAAGTAATATAACACATTTATTCAGCAAATACAATACAGATTATAACAGTAGAAATTAAATAAATAAGTAAGTAAATATCTGGTACAACGTCTGTCAGTCGGAGTGTGGAAGGGCGGCACCATCATCGAAACTAAATAATTTCGCTGCTGGCTTCCATTTGTGGCGGGTGCCTCGAATGCACATGCTGGCCGATCTAATTATTTAAGTTATTATACGAGCTCTCAGCCAGCCCAAAACGCGAGACAAGGATCTGTCCCAGCGAGATGCAAGTGCTTCCCCGACGTGATTAACAAAGGTAGCTAATTGTGGCGCAAAAACTCCATCCACGGAGGTAACGAAGGGTGTTAAAGTGGCATGACGCAACTTGCAGGCGTTGGCGTATTTGTTTTGCTTTTCTTATTCGGCAGATTTCAGGACTGAAACAACGGGGCGTGAGATGTAAGAGGGAGCGTCGGTGTCTACAACACGGATGTCAAATAACGCCTCCCTCTGTGCAACCCACACGCTACGGCATGCTAAATCTCCTCGTAGGCCAGTGTCACCTTCAGTGATAATGGGTTCTTTGACTACATTTCCCCATGCTTGTTGGCATAATTCACAAAAGAGATCCCTTATTTCATTGTGACGTCTCGTGATTAGACCGCCAGTTTTACAACAAAGGGCATGATTGCAAAGGGAGATGTCTGCTTTGATAGATTCAGTTATGAGGATTTCGTATTTTTCTTCAGCCCATAATTTGAAGCGGCGATCAAGTAACCTGGTTATGTCTTTTGCTTTTTTTTATATTTTTGTCTCTTTGTCCTATTCCATCAGGTGTGACTAGAGCCAATCGCCGATCAGTTTTAAATATAAAAAAGAACGGCAATAAATATTAAAACTCGTTCTGAGGGATACTCTAATTTAACAAGAAGTTCAATTTCATCAGCTGATGTATGTATAAATTTTCTGCTAACGGAGTTAGAAGGAAGATCAAAGTTTACCCAGAAGACAAGATATTTTGTCCCAACGTTTTTGCCTGGCACCTGTCTTTGATCCAATATTGTTAAGGTAGGGAGATCCAAAAGCGTCTTCTAGGAGTGATGTGTGCACAATTGAGTCAGAAATTCGTTGTGTGCTTGAATGGTCATCATGGACAGCAAGTATATGACGTTGTAAACCATTGCGTTTGAAAGATCTGGGACAATGTGGGCACTGCACGGTACTTGGAAGATTTTCATGTTGACTTGTCAAGTCGATATTTTCGGAACTAATGGAAACCATTATAATTTTAATTTTTAGGGTTCCGTAGTCAACTAGGAACCCTTATCGTTTCGCCATGTCCGTCTGTCTGTCTGTCTGTCTGTCCGAGGCTTTGCTCCGTGGTCGAATTTTTTTGAGGGGACCTCCCCTACACGTAAAATGGGGGTGTTTTTTTTTCTTTAACACTACAGTGTGGGGTATCGTTGGAAAGGTCTTTCAAAACTAATAGGGGTCTTCAACAAACATTTTTTGATAAAGTGAATATATACGGAGATAATCGCTCCGAAAGAAAAAAAAATTGTGTCCCCCCCTCTAACTTTTGAACCATAGGTCCAAAAATTATGAAAAAAATCGTGGAAGTAGAGCTTAAGAAAGACATTAAATGAAAACTATAGCGGATATGATCAGTTTAGCTGTTTTTGAGTTATCGCAAAAAGTTTTCCCTTCATAGTAAAAAGACTTACTTTAATTAGGTACTGATTATGCAAATTTGCCTATTTGTTTAACTCGGGTGAAAGGTACCGTTTCATCCCTTGGTTAACAATTTACTATACTTTAAGCTCCAGTTTAGCTTATTGTGACGGAAGAGTAACTATGGATACCCTACACTGAGCGTGGCCCGACATGCTCTTGGCCGGTTTTTCATGATGATGTAATGAAATTTATGGGTTAACGAATACACTGATCATTATTCACTGATAATTTTGATGTTAAGAACAAAATATATATAATATTTGAATAAATGTGATTTGGTAAATAAGATTTGAAATGTTTACTCGTAGCTAGGCAACCAACGTTATTTCAATATCGTAAAGATATACATAAAAAAACTACCTATTAAATAAATAAATGGGACCGTGCGAAGTGCATGGTGGGGGTAAGCAAAGCGATCCCAGCGCATAAGGTGGTAAAAATTTGAACTAACTGCGGATAGCGTATTAAACATTTCGTACAATTATATGGCTCGAAATAAAACTTTGATTTACGATTACTCCTGAAATATTCATTTAAATTGTATGGTGTAAGGGACCATTGTAATCTGTATGAAATGCTTAATATAACTAACGTATTTATTTTGATAATTGTTAATAATGTATCCATGCAAATAGCTTTGCAAATGCCACATATTACGTGATCTTTTTCTAGAAGTTAAGAATGGATATAGTATAAGACTTTTTTGTAGACCTATGAATGAGAAACAATCCCACCATACATTGTATTGTTATAGCTCAAACGGATTAGGCAGCGTTTTCGATTAAAGCTCCTAGCCAGCGTGATTTTTTCCGAAAACATCGTTATATTTCAAACAATTTACACAAAACCTTCACAAGTTATATACTTAAGCCTTCCTCAAGAATCACTCTATTGATAAATGAAAGTCGTATGAAAATCCGTTCAGTAGTTTCTAGTTTTGGACTAGTTTTATAAGATGTAGTGAATTGACGTTTTCCCCTAGACTTGCGGACACTAGGTTGCGTGACAGTCGTGCACGCTCCCAATACTATCAGATCCAAGCGCAGGCTCACATACACAGAAATAATATGCTTACAGAACCTTAGGCTCGTCAAAATAAAACGTTCATTTACACATAATACGTCGTCAAAATGAAAAAAATTTTTTTTATAAAAATACCTATAATGAAAATCTGCATACCTGTAAGTTATTAAATTTACCTACTAAGAAAAAAATCATATTTTAGTAGCTATTTTTTTGATTAGTAAGTAGAAACCGCTGTTTACATCTTTTTGAATGAATCAAACTATTAAATAACTTCATTCATTTATGTATAATGGTTCTGACGTACAGTTCTATTCAGTACGCTATCTATTGGCGAGTGGCTGGAACTTCCGTAGTTCAGCGATTCGCCGACAGATGGCTCTCTCAGTCAGTACGCGTATATTACAGTAACACTGTTCCGTGTTACATTGATAAATGATAATCATGCTTTACCTTGTGTGTGTTATTTTTAATAAACCGTATTAAAACAATCGGGTTATTAACTTATCATATCAATTATAATATTTGTGCTCTATAATTGATACGTACCTAGGGCAATAGTCAGTTTTTTTGTTAAGAACTAGGTCACATTAAATAAAAGTTGACAATTGTTTAATTTCCGGACAGATAGGGGCTAACACAAGCTTAAATACCTAATTTTATACCGGGTTTAATAATTGATAGTTTCAAGGACAAAAATGACATCACGCTGTACATACATACGCCTGATACGACATTCCCAATTAGTGTTATTGTGCCTAATTATCAACAACCAGTCACTAATCGTTCAATTTTATATTTTACAATGAAGCTCGGCTCGCGACTTCCTTTCAAAACCTTGCAATCCCATTTTCACTCCGCCTTATCGGGTTGAATGAAACACATCTTAGAAGAGCTTATAACACTTGAAGAATATGTATTGATTTTCGAAATCCTAACTTTGGCGGGTTATGTGTGCGTTGTCGCTCAGTATGTTCTATATACAGTCTGGAAAAAATTATGGGCCCTGGAGTGAAAGTGCTTTAAAACCTTAAGTTAGCTCATTTTACTTAAAGGGAGTTTTCTTTTATTTTTTAAAGAAACAACAATTCATGTGTCTCACTCGGGAATCGAACCGACAAACAAAGCAGCAAATAATTTAAAAAAACTTACGTTTTGTATGTTTATGTGATAATCTTTGGCGTGGAAGAGCCCTTAATAAAAACACTATTAATATTACATATATACACGACTTAGACGGCATGCCCAAAACACTCGCAGTTTTGTGTGTTCTAAAATAAGTAAGCGCTTCAGTATTTAGATATTGAGAAGTATTTGGGGTGCACTTATGTCCCTAATATATGTATTATAAAGGTAACGGTTTCCCCTACTTTCATTTTGCAGTAACTAAAGCAATAAAATGAATCATACAAAATTTGCCTGTATGTCTCAGGATCAGCAATTGTCAAATGTATAATAATTTTGTAATCCTATATCTCATAATTAATCTGTAATCAGCCTTTAACCGTATATTATGTAGCAGTCAGCTGCAGAGATAGCTGTATATAAACAGTCTATGCAGGGGGAGGGATGATGTCAACTAGGTATTTCTGCAGTACCTACTACTACTACTAGGATAAAAAACCGGCCAAGAGCATGTCGGGCCATGCTCAGAGTAGGGTTCCGTAGTTACTCTTCCATCACAATAAGCTAAACTGGAGCTTAAAGTATGGTAGATTGTTAACCAAGGGATGAACTGTGGGTGTACGTCTTTTTACTATGAAGGGGAAACTTTTTGCGATAACTCAAAAACAGCTAAACTGATCATATCCGCTATAGTTTTCATTTAATGTCTTTCTTAAGCTCTACTTCCAAGATTTTTTTCATATTTTTTGGAACTATGGTTCAAAAGTTAGACGGAACACATTTTTTTTTCTTTCGGAGCAATTATCTCCGAATATATTCACTTTATCAAGAAATGTTTGTTGAAGACCCCTATTAGTTTTGAAAGACCTTTTCAACGATATCCCACACTGTAGGGTTGAAGCGAAAAAAATGTTGACCCCCACTTTACGTGTATGGGAAGTACCCTAAAAATTAAATTTTTAGATTTTATTATACGACTTTGTCGGCTTTATTGATTTATATATCCATGCCAAATTTCAGCTTTCTAGCACTAACGACCACGGAGCAAAGCCTCGGACAGACAGACAGACGGACATGGCGAAACTATAAGGGTTCCTAGTTGACTACGGAACCCTATAATAATAATAATAATAATGTATTACATAACATCAAATTTGTCTAAAAGGGCCTCTGCGCTGTTGGCTTCGGCCCCATGCATGCCTCCCAAAGGTCCGGGACCCCATGGTCCCGAGATATGGAAAGACATACAAATAATAATAATAATAATAAAGTTTATTTGCAGAAAAGGGTAGTGTACATGTCTTAGTGTAAATACAATAGTTTCACCTTTCCCAGCTGTATGCAAACAGCATGCAAATACATTGTGAAGTTATAATACATTAAATAAGCATGTTCTTAATTTACCTTAATTTAACATTAAATAATACATAACAATGGACAATTTGACAACTAGAGAAATTATTTACATATATGTATACAAAATGAGAGTAATAAACATTAAAAGAAAATAATAATATGATGCCTAACATTATATTGTACCACTAATTATGATCTACATCATTATTATGATTAATATAATCACTAACGCTGTAAAAGCAGTGATTAAGCAGCCAGGTTCTTAGGGTGTGTTTAAATTTGGGACTGTCAAGTGTTTTTATTTGGTCTGGTAACTTGTTGTAGATTACTATACTCATGTTGTAGGCGTTTCTTTTATAGATGTTAGCCCTACAGCGAGGCTGGTTTAAAAGGTTTATATATTGCATTCTTAGATTACCTACACACACTTCAGAGCGTTTAACGAAGTATTTTGGATGACTTTTGACGAAACAACAAATTTTCAATATATACATACACGCTAATGGTAAGATGTTCAGCTGTTTAAATAGTGGTCTACAGCTACTTCCAATCCGATTATTTGTTATTGCTCGAACACATCTCTTTTGGAGTTTAAATGCCCTTTCAACATCCACTGAGTTACCCCATAGGATGAGTCCGTAGCTAAGTATGGATGCAACGTGCCCGTGATAAGCTGTAACTGCTGCTTCAGGAGATACGGACTGCCGTAGCTTTCTCAAAGCAAATATGAATCGGTCAAGCCTTAAGCAGATCGAGTTAATGTGTTCTTTCCAGTTAAGTGACGAGTCAATGTATAAACCTAAAAATTTAATTGCATTACTTTTTTGTAGCCTAATATTATTAATACTGATATTGATATCTGGCGGTTTTGCCCCGTATGAATGAAACTGCATATACTGCGTTTTAGTAAAATTGATGAGAAGGTTATTATCGACCATCCAGTTATTCGTATCAGATAAGGCTTTATTGATATCAGACTCGTATGTACAACAATCTTGGCTTTTAACTACTATAGTTGTATCATCCGCAAAAAGTATGGCTTTGGGCGTTATGGCTTTAGGAAGATCATTTATAAAGATCAAAAATAATAGTGGGCCCAAATTACTTCCCTGCGGTACACCTGAAACCACAGCACGAAGGGACGATCTGTATACTATCTTGTGCATTTGATTTTTTATTTCTATAAATTTTGAGATTTCTGTACATTGTAGTCTGTTCATTAAATAAGATCGAAGCCAATCATTTGCTTGACCTCTGACTCCACAGCAATCTAATTTTTTGAGCAGTTTTTTGTGGTCAACAAGGTCAAATGCTTTTGTCATGTCCAAGAATATAGACATAACGGGTGACTTATCATTTATGGAGTCGGTCAAATATTTAATAAATTCATAACACGCCAACTCAGTATTAAGACCTTTTCGAAAACCATACTGATCGGGATGTAAAATATTATTTTTGGCTAAGAAGTTATCCAATCTACTACAAAAAGCTTTTTCTACTATTTTAGATAATATCGGAACAATGGTGATAGGTCTATAATTACCAGGATCTTCACGCTCCCCTTTTTTGAACTCCTGTCCTGTCCTCCTGTGTGAAAATATTTTTAAGATGAAATATAGATAAATATTAGCATTAATATTTGATCTTATGACTTATCTCCATCGATCGCCACCAGACCGGGTTTGTTTACCATCGGCCGGCTGGAGAGAGTAACCGAAGTGAAAGTCAAATATAGCGTAAACTCCGGCGCATTGTTTCGTTGTGCAATCGCTGTAATGCATTCAATCGGCAAGGAATATGTTTGATACGAAAAATAACGAACATATGGAATATGAATGTCATTTAACATTCATTGTTTGGATTACAATAATTTTTTTTTAAATAGTTATTTGAATGTAAGTTCTTCTTGTCAAATGTCATAAGATACCTATATAATTTTCCTACCCATTCGTAAAGAATTCGATATAATGTAACTTCACCCATCGTCTTAAGATCTGCCACGTTCTGGCTAAACGTGGTGATGATAACAACAATTTATTTTGTGAGGTGTACAGTCTGATTTGGAACGCCACACTGGCATACCGAAGACTCACGACATCCCCATTCACACTACATACAGCTACCTCATTGAAAAATGTTTTTCAGAACCCGTAGTTTCTATGTCAACGAACTTTCATTATATTTTATAGAATTCTCATTTCAATATAACTAATAAATTATTATGTAACATCATTAATCCAATAACTTTATACATTCAGCGTTTGCGTCAAATCAGGTAGGTAGTTCTGATTTTTCACAAACTTACGGTTATAATCGCCCAAATCTAAATAAAAAAAACCGAAATTTTCGCGGATTTTTCGATTTTTGGCAAAGTGGCATTTGGCCGCAGGAGCTCACAAACTCGGTTTTTTTCATTGGGCCAACATCATAAATAAGTCTGCAAAAAATCAGAACTACCGGATTTGACTCAAAGGATACTTTCAGGCGACAAAGTTACTGGACTAAATTCTATTGTCCTTTTTTGTAAATTACATCTATTCAAAAGTGTATAGCTAAAATACACAAAAGATGTGTATAGCTAAAATAAGATGCAAACAATTCTAGAATCTCGTTTGAGTTTTCAAGAAACAAAGGATTGAGAATAATATTGCTTTACATTACAGCAGTGTCAGAAGGTACTAGTTCCATAGACCATTATTGCTGGTCCCACTTTTCTTTCTATATATAAACGTATGCCTCCCATAAACATTATTACACAGCACCCCTTAACATTTATGCACGGGTCAACTAATGTGCACTCTCCTAGTACTCACACGTCCGTAATCGCCCATCAACGCTGGTACACTTCATCAGATATACTTTACGGCCGGCACCTTAACTCGACTGCGTAAGAGCTAAAACCGAGTGCAGAAATCGTTAGTTCGTTCGCGCCAAGTTTATGCTGACGGGATAGAGAATAAAATAAAATATGGAATCAGCATAGACTGTTCATATAACATTCCTCAACAATTTCTCAGTTCACTCTGGACTCACATAGGCATCACCTGGTATGTAAGTTCGGTAATGAACTAATGATTCATCAATTTAACTGTTTAAACAGTTTTTTATTTATTTTGTAATGTAATTTGTCGTCCATTCTGTCGTTATTACTTTTTTCTCTTTGCACCATTATGAACTTGAAACTTATTGCGCAAGAATATAAATAGGTAAACAATTGATTGAGTTGTCAAATGCCACTTACGGTTGTTATGCATGAAGTAAAGATTTAATATTATTTGATCATTATGGAAATGGCAACATATTAACTAGGAGACTATGTACTAAACCGAAAACATCTATTTTAATTTTTATTACATATAAATCTGTATTTTAAATAAAAATAAATAAATATTATAGGACACTATTACACAAATTGACTAAGTCCCACAGTAAGCTCAATATGGCTTGTGTTGAGGGTACTTAGACAACGATATATATAATATATAAATGTTAATAAATACTTAAATACATAGAAAACACCCATGACTCAGGAACAAATATCTATGCTCATCACACAAACAAATGCCCTTACCAGGATTTGAACCCGGGACCATCAGCTTCGTAGGCAGGGTCACTAGGCCCACTAGGCAAAACCGGTCGTCATTTTATACTTAAAGATCATAATTATATATCAAATTATATGGGTTAACGATATTGTATAAATAAATAGCTATCGTCAAGTTTGGTTACCAGGTTTTTCCCTTATCTTACACGGGATCGTGTGGCAACGAAGTGCAATCTATCAAGATAACCTGTTTTCCAAGGAAATTGGCTGCATAATTCTACAGTCTTAAACAAAGTCAATATTACAAGACCAGGGCTTCAAAGGATGTAACCGTGGACGAGGAAGATAAAGGATAGTTTTTTAGAGCTAACACAAGTCTTTGCAGCTTCATTCCCCCATCTTAAAACAAAATCCCCTTTTAAGACACCTGATATTAAAATTTAACCATCTACTTGTAGAAGTAACCGCTGGAAAGGGGAATTAATTCGGGCGTCACACACTGCTACAGTATTTTTAAGTACGAATATACCGCACCGAGTTCTGATAGCGAGATATGATATGTAATGATTTGGGGCCGCAATATTGAGGCTACTCGGGTTCACGCGGAGTTCTAGGACAGTCTGTCGCAACAGCCGTCGCATGCTGACTTATCGCCTCTCAAACGCTTACACCAGTCCTCCAATTACAGCCCGACCTAGCGCCGCGGCAGCCTCGCTTCCTGGCTTAACTATTAGACCTCACACACACTGAGGCCACCTTACCATACCCGAACACTCGCCATCGTCATGATTGTTCGCGCCATGAGTCAAGTTAATTCAAAACCCTTCATAAACACCAATATTCTACGTAGAAACATGAGTCTAATAGAAATAGAAAACATGTGTATGTGTGCGTAAATTGCACTTGTGGTGTAGTTATGTGCAATAAATACTTGTGTATCCCTCTCTTTCCTTCTCGACATTTCACTGATAGCTATGGCCTTGTCTAGTCGCATCTAATGCTGGCATTAGTCTGTTTACACTACTCTCCTTTAACGCGTCTGTTGCATTACTCGTTCCAGTAACTCTCCAGTCCATTGTTAGCCGATGCGACTTTTTCTTAATTCTTATTACCTAGCTCAGCTTTTTAACACGTTCAGTGCTCGTGTAAACAGTATTAAACACGCACCAATTAATTTGGTCTTTGTAGGTTACATTCCATGTTTATAACAAAAAAGTTATTAAATGTATAAACAGATGTTCCGTTCCAAAAGAGTTTTATGGTCAATGATATGGATATTAAGTTTATGCGGAAACAATTTATAGTTCATTGTTGAATCATACGTATTTCTGTTTTGTTTCAGGTGAGTTTGCTAACTTACAATGCTGGATTATTTTGCCGGTATGTTATGGAGGTTTGTATGATTCTCAATATTAGTCCCAAAGCTCCAGTCTCACACATAAGCGCTGTTAATAGGTATGTTTTAGACCTTAGGTATTAAACTTTAATACTGGCCAACTGTTGCGGGCGTTTAGTCAAACACCATCTACTTGTACAAGTGCGCTCTCTTATACAACGCACCTAACGTCCCTGTAGCGAGTGTTGACTGAGCCGGAGTGTTGACCGGTATGTAGGTTACACTGCGCGAACCAGCAAGCCGCCTCGCCCCGCGCCCGCGCTCTCCGCGCCACGCAACTACTTCTATAATCTATGCATCTATATTTTTAACAAGAAAATGTCAAATGCACAATTCTGTTACATGCGTACACGTGGAAAATTGTCGTGTTACACATGTAGCAGGCTGGCTTGAAACAGTATACCTACTAGCTGGTTTAAGGCTTTGTTACTGTGTTCGTATAATAATTATGAAACGAATTATGAAATTATCTAGAAAACAGTATCATTATAATATGTATAATATAGTTGCAGATGAAAGCGATTAGTTAAACATCACTATT
The DNA here is from genome assembly GCF_033807575.1 of Cydia pomonella. Classification (NCBI taxonomy): domain Eukaryota; kingdom Metazoa; phylum Arthropoda; class Insecta; order Lepidoptera; family Tortricidae; genus Cydia; species Cydia pomonella. The sequence continues at coordinate 41,542,681 of NC_084703.1, forward strand.
TAGCAGTATGCCACGGACAAATCTATTATTAAATTTCGACCCCAGTTTCATTATATTTATATGAACCCAAACCAGTGGTCAGTGGGGCAAGTTCGCTCGCTTTTTAACTCCATTAAATCGGACAAGTCCAGTTGGAGGCCGTGGTCAGCGTTTGAACGCTCCGTTCAAAAATACGACGCTGCCGAACCGGGTTGATGGTTTGTTTAGATACCTTACAACTAGTATTCTGCACTTTAATACACCGCTTTTAAATTATCCTGTAGCTTTTTACAGGTATATGTATATTACATAGTTTACCCTTAATAACTGTCCGTGTATTTTTTTTTGTAATTGGCATTTTCATATAACTGCGGCCACATAAATATTAAATTAGTATCAAATATATAGTATGTAGTTGTTATATAAACATATATTTTAATTCATAAAAATAATTTAGTGCGCATTGTAAGTACCTATGTAGATAACCTACCACACTGCGTCATGACAGCGTTTCATTCATCCCTTCATTTAATTCTATAGGTACAACAACATTTTAATTTGCTTCATAGGTATTTGATTAGTACAATCTTGTTTGTAATTAATTGATCTTTTAGAATTACACAAGCAGTAGAATATTCAGAGAAAAGAGAACGACCGCTTCTCCATTATGATATTTTGGAAAATATTTTCACATATTTTGATGTATATTAACCATAACTATGCTTCCTTCATTCGCTTTTTTGATTATTATCAAAAATTAGGAGCGTAGAACAAAAACCATACAACATAATATAATAATAATAATAAAATTGAGAAAAAATCTAATGAAAGGGCAAACCTACAAAAAATTGTGTCAAAATATTTTCAATAATGTCGATATCTAATGTAAGAGAGGAAATGGGGACTACATTTGTATTAAAAGGCGATTTCGTATAGTCGTCCCCTTTCCTCTTAAGCTATATAATATATAATACATAGAGTTGCCATCTTTTAAACTACTGAGTGTAAGATCATACGCGGTTTTCCCGCAAATAAAATCGCTAACATTTGCATAGACAATTGCATTGGCAAGAAAGCGGCTGAATATATTTTGAGTCGACGATGACATAGTTTGAGTCATACCCTTTGTTAACCTTTCCAGCCAACCTAGATACGTCCAAATGGTAATACAATGTATGTATGCAAAAATGTATTCAAAGTTGATGCAAATTGGAAAAAATAGGTGAATCGCGTAATAAAGTAATGCGAACTTGCATCTCAAGGAGTCGGCTAGCTCGGCCTTGACCAGAGACTGCTGACTCGTACCTTCATTGAAGGCTCCGTCACAGGCAGCAACCACCCGGCTTTCATGGGGAGGACTGCAGTCTCCCAGACCTTGCAGTGGAGCACTGGATTAAGCGCGCGATTGCGGCGATTTAATTATCTTCTGAGCATCAAGACTGTATCACTAATTGGCAAATCATATATTTTCCCTCATATCATGTATTAAAGAAAATATAATGAAGAATACAAATTATTGACGCAGCAATTACGAGTATCATGTGTTTAAATCATAATGGCCATCAATTTAGGAGATCGGCAACCGGCCCTGACTCTGTTTATGACATAAATACAACGAAAATGATAACCGACGCCGCCGAAAACACTGAAGGATATTAGCGATAAGCTGACATAGAAAAGGCACAAAGAAATTACGACGCGTTTGTGTTGGTCGTCGGCTCGCCCTATATTCTATATCTGCCGTATCTACACCTCGGTACCTGCACCCTGCAGTGCTCGTGCATTTAAGTGAAAGTGCGTTCACTTCACCGACCAAGGTTCGAACACCTGCATTCAGACGCGTGCACTTAGCACGCAACTTTTCCTCCTACAATTAGAACGATCCCTGTAAACTGAATAGATATTCTTCAAAAAAGAAATCTTGCTCATTTGAAACGTAGCCAAACACTGCGAGACGATGGACTTGAGAGCAATTTACGAAACGGCGTACAATGATCTCTCCTCATTACTATAAATTACGGCTACGAAGTGAAAACAAAGACTCGCTTTCTAAAGTGGAGACGATATGTGGTTCAATGTCGGAAAACCATGGATCATCCATCAGATACTAAACGAAATGCTATTTAAGAATCAGTCGCTAGTTATAAGTATGGATGCCTACCTAATGTTCGCCCTAACCGAAGTTAATTATAATAGATGGCGCCTGCATTGTAGAAGCATAATGACATTATTCTGATTAGTCGCAGCAAACGGCCATTTTCTCGATAAGGGGATAATAGGAAAACCATTCGCACGTTGACGATGTTTATAATGGTGTTAATCTATCCTACCACCATCAAGACCAAGTTTAACTGATCTAACTGGTTAGAATTTACAACTATTACTTATCAAAAATATATGTTTTTGTAACAGCTGACCTTCATCAGAAGCCTTACACTCGAGTATTAAATAGCGTCTATTTCAAGGCACCCGTATTACAATATAACAAATGGCTGAAACAAAATCCGTATGCCACAAAAATGCAATGTTATTTTCAAATTGTAGCACAGTTGCTTGTCGCTGTTGAAACAGAATCTATTTTCGCATAACTAGACCATATAACAAAATGTGTGCCACTAAAATTCGACGAAGCTCTGGCATGATTCATTTTAAAAGTTCAACGTAACAATAATACCAACCCACGTTTCTAGGTCAAGTTTCCATTTTCTAAAAAGGTATTCAGCATTCGGTTTTTAGGCTAGACCCGTTGTCTTTTTTCACCCGTGAAAGAAACTGATTACTTAGCTTTCTACTTTATTGGTAATTAAGAATCTATTTCCCGGCATTTGTATAGGCTGCTATTTTAATGACATATACATGACTCCTTCATTTTATTATATCCACCCTTCACTCAAGACACAAACAATACTTGGCACTTTGTGTAACAAAAAACATGAGTATATATGGTTAAATCTATTTACATTTCAGTTTAAATTTTGTCTTTGTCATCGCGTTCATAAAGCTGGACAGTGCTAATGCGAGCAAATAGCACGACAATTTGTTTCTGAATCTTAGATACAAATAGTACGGGTTTATTAATACTACGTTCAAAGTAGGTACTAAGATTTAGCCACAAGCTCGACTGGATAATATACTCTAGACCCTCACACATTGATAGAATCGCGGGTAGATTGGCCAGATATGGTGAGAATTTCATCTAAGAGACTGATCAAAATATTCATCTACATCTACACAGAAGCTGTAATGACCGAATTTCACACTTGTCAATTCAATCAATTCGACAAAACAAGTTCAATATTATCTAAGTCTTCCGGTTTGAGCGCCATCGTGATAGCCTCGTGATTAATTCTTTTGTTTTTTGCTCATTAATAGTGTATAAAGTGTAATATCGATATCCTATTATACAGCAAACTAATGCGGTGGTATGCAGTGAATGGAGAATTAGTCTAGAAACGCGTTTTGCCACCATTTTGGAGTCAACGGCCGGTAGTCCACATGCTATTTGTAAACTCCAGCTATCGCTGTACAAGCGCTAATAAAATCACCGTACACTATCTTGTACTAACCATACAATTTTAGCCGCATTCACAGCTCCTAATACCTTGATTCTGGCGAAATGGTCCCACTGGACTGAAGCCATAATAAAAAAAAAAATGAATGAATGAAAGTTATTAGACAAGTTGGTATAGGTAGCCAATATTGTTAAGCAGGTGGCTATGGCTATTATTATGGTGACATTCGAATGGCAGCCGCATCACTGTTGCGACATTACTGCTGCGCGCGTTGACGAGGGTATTGTCCAGGTCAATTTCCTTGATGAAATGAGTGACTTTCGATACGGATAGTGCCCGCGTCAACGCTACTGCCATCTGCAGTTGCCATCAGAATGCCACCTTAATGATGATATTCGCCTTAGTATTTCAAAACTGCATCATGTGTTCGTCCTTATCTTGTTGTTAAATATGGACTACCCAAGCACTAACTATAATGTACTATGAACAATTTGATTTAAACTTACAGACTAAATAACTTGAATAATGATGTGCAAAAAGTGCATCTTTTTTGCAATTTTTGAAACAAAATTGAGGTTGCATTTACTTTCACGCTAACCGTTTCTTGGTGTCGTTTATTTCATTTAAGTTTATTTCTAATTGATTCAACCGTGCAACGTGTCGATTGTGTATTAACTACTTACTCCCTTATTTAGGTGCATAGCCTACCTGCAGATTAAAATTATAACACATGTCGCCAGTGTGTCACCGAAGATCGGCTGCTCGTTTAAATTATGTTTGTAACACTTTCCACTGTCTGTGTAGGAAGACTATCTGATATTTAAGCCTGAGTCAAGCGGCATGGATCTTGAACCTCGGTTCTAAGAAGTACATGCCTATTTTTTTGTTGGCACTATATGCGTCCGGACTCAAAGATGTTGCGTGGTGCAAATAAAAGGTGTAGCGGATTTAAGTACTTGAAGTGCAGCAATATGTAGCAGTCAACAAAACTGGGTGGTGTTAATATGATCTTAATATATTCATATTAATTTCGCATGGTAATCATCCACTGTCAAGGAATTTCCAGTCTTTATGGATTTTACACACCACACCCACGGTATTTGGTGTTCATTGCGGTTGAATCCTCAACTACTGCTTTGGAGCCGATGCGCTGAATTCTAAAAGTCGGGCTCCACTCCTGGATAAAAGCCTCCTCCAAGCATATCCATAATTTCTCCACGTGCGCTACCTGTACCCAGCGGTTTTCTGCGATCTTGACTAAGTAGCTCGCCAATCCACGTTGCTGCCTTGTTTTGGAGCCAAACTAGCTCCCATTTTCCATAAACATGTTTGAGAGATAGGCCAGTCTTTCCGCTTTAGGCTTGCGGCAAGCGGCCGCGGTCGCGGTCGGCGGTCGGCCTAGTTTCGCGCTAGGAATAGGCGCCGCCCCCGCCTCGCGCCCTGGTCCAGCCAAGAGCCCAGCGCTAAAGGACGGCGCTGCATGCCGGTTCACGGCTATACGCGGTATTTATAATGCGCACCCGCAATAAAAGGGAAATGACTTTATTACTCGGTTGCGCTACATTCAATCGAATGAACTCAACTAACGACAGTCAGCGATGTATTAAATTGATGTGGCTATGTGAACATCATTGTGTTATTAGGAACTAAATATGAGAGACATAAACTTTACGACCGAATATTTTTTGACAACTATTTAAATAATATCAAAAATACAATAGGCCCAAATTTTCTAATCTATAAATTTAAATGTATTAAAGTTGAAGTACTTATTAGCAATTTCAATTGAGGATTATCATAGAGTTAAAATATAAAAAGCGTTTCATAATATCTATCATAGTATCTTTTAACGACATAGACAGTGTATACAACTACGACACGAGAAGAGAAAATTAAAAACAAACCCATTTCAGCTTCGGTTCACCGAAAGCCGATAGCAATCATCAAACTGGCCTAGTTTAAAAATCGACGGAACTCCGAACATGGCTGGGAACAAAAACTGTGACTACAATGTCTACTTGTTCATTAGGGTTCCGTAGCCAAATGGCAAAACACGGAACCCTTATAGTTTCGTCATATCTCTCCGTATGTCACAACCATTTTTTTTGTTTATATACAGATGACGGGGTGGTATACAAATTCTTACGTACAGTCTGCGCACGAGTCCCGTGAATTTTTTGTTCATAAATACGCTTCGTGCTTCCTCCCGTATGTATCGTAGGTATCTTTAGTCTCTCTCAAGTTGTAGTCATCTCAGCTATATGAGGTTACCAGTACACTGCAAACATGCCCAGTGAGCCCGAGCTATCGATTCAATACTTACTTAAGTTACCGAGAGCGAAAAAGTCCAGCCCAGAGAGACCATGGCCTAAGGCAGCAAGAGTTATTGCACGATATACTGACCGCAAGGGTGTAGAGCGCAAGCAGAGCTCCCTACAATTCCTCGAAGTCCATGTGCAGATGCATATACCTGAGACAACTGGCGGGCACCATGCACTCTCGATCCCATTCTAATTATGTACACTTAATAGCGCAACCGCTCATTTCGGTATACGAGCTACTGGAAATTACATGTAGCTATCAACAAATCTTGAATTATGTGTATATATCTACAAGGCATGGTGAAATGGTGTAAGAGGGGTTTAGTGATATGGTGTAAGTAGGGTTAGGTGATGTGGGGTAAGTAGGGTTAGGTGATATGGTGTATGTATCGTTCGTCTCTTCTTCGGTCCCTCAATGCTGAGAATCGTGAATCATGCCCTTCTATTGAAGACCAGATTCCTCTATAGGCTTCTATTCCTCGCCAAGCACATGGCCGCGTGCAGTTTTAATTGCATAGGTGCAGTGATTTGAGCACACCATCTAGTAGTATATGAGAGGTCCTGGCATATTGTTGACAACCGGCATTTTATCCGTGATCGATAGTAGAAGAAGCGCAAAGTCGAAGTATAAGGAGGCTAATTCAGTTTTAATAAAAGTATTTTTTTATGAATTTTTGATTTGGTTATGATACGAACTTGACGATTCCTCATGCTAATTGGTGCGCGCAAAATGCACTTGGAGTTGTGTCATATTACTACATAAGTTAGTTGACCCCTAGGTGGGGCAGAGGGCGTTTACGGAGGGCCGCGCCGCCATCTCGTTCTGTCTTGAGCTGCGCGCTTTGCCTCAGGCCATGATAGCCCGATTGCTGTCAACTTGGATGCCACTGAGCTTCGCCAGCATTGTTTGGGACGGCCTGATGCTATCTTGCCTTGCAAGGCCCATTCTAATTTGACAATACAGTACCCACAAAACAGTACAACTTAAATGGACCTTAACATAGACACACACTACGTATTTCGGTTCTACACCCGCCGCCTAGGATACACACTGCGCCGATCTGACCCGTGCCCGCTCGCACTCGCCGTGTATGCGTTAAGCTGTAGGGTGGATAATTTTTAAACACGCATGAATTTAAAGGAGGAAGTCATTCGATTTTATTGCCAGTTTTATTCAAATATATTTTTTAATCCTATACCCCAGTAACTAATAAATGTGAAAATAAGAAGAACGTGAGTAGTGGGAACTTAATCTACATGTTACTTTACTAACGCTAATAATAAGTGTATAATAGTGATTTGGTCAACTGGCTCATGTTGCACATAAGAGGATAATCAAACTTATTGGCTATCATGATTTAAATTCTGTTGCCACTCCCGCGCACCCTGTCATCAAGCAACGAGGCAGTTTTCTTGCGCCAGACGGCATCGAAGTCATCCGTGCACGCCACCGCAAACATGGATGACGCGGTACAGAACCGCAGGAGTCTCAACAGCATCCTAAACGCATTATTGTATAGGATGCGCAGGGCATTGTAAGAACTTTGAGTATATCTCATCCACAGACTTGACGTGTACAGTAAGCCTTGAAAAGTGTTGTTTTAACTTCACCTGTACATCGAACAAATCTGTGGGCTGGCATGTTCGCTCGAACTGACAATGCTCTGCGCTCCCTCTCCATATCTACATCGTCCGTCGTCAGTCAATAAATCTCTCAAGTACTTAATCTGTGTCACCCTTGCTAAGGGAACACCATTAAGCCTATTCAGAATCACGAGCACCATTGATTGGACTATCATAAAGAAAGTGTCCTAACTTTTCTAAATTCACTAATGCTAGTTTTCTATTCTATAAGCATTTTTTATGGAGGTAACGTAATGAAAAACGAATTTGAATACTAATATTAGTCGGAAAATCAATAGTGCTCGTAATTCTGAGTAGGAATTACCTAAAATATTTAAGAAACTTCCTTAGGACCCATGAACTTAATAAAAAAACTGTAGTTTTTATCATTTCGGGATCGTCACTAACAAAACCGTTTTTGGCAGATGGAGCCGTTATTATGCGATGGCGAAGTGTGAAAGAGATCACACGAGTTTCGAAAGTGACAGGCGATAGACGACTTACAGCATGACAAATTATTTGTCGAGAGAGAGGAGGAGGTTCTGTTTTATTCTGGTACGTATCCATTTGATTTAATAAATACAGAACGTTGTAAATTGTGTATCTGCCTGCCATGCGAATGACATATATTATGTTACGTCCACTTGTATGTGTGCTTTTTTTAAAGTAACTCAAGCGCATGCTCTAGAGATTGCCCTGGCAACACATGCAACTGTAGGGCATGCGCATTGGCGTTTAAGGAAGACGTACTTTGAACTTGAAGATGAACTTGTCTGAGCTTTCCTTTATTGTTCTACAGGGTAGGATGGGGTTCGACAGTTCGACGGGTAAAAATGTCCATTAAACGATTGTTTAACCGCTTCGATCCCAAACAGATTTTCCATTTCGGATTTGAATGAAGTTAGGAACATGTATTAATTTTATGGACAGTAATCCACACTCCTATTTACAGTGAGCTGCGAAATCGCATGGAGAAATTATGAATGAATTCATTGATAAAGTATATCGTAATAAGTGTATTTAAGGCATTGACAGATCCCAAGCAGACTTTTGATTATTTAGTAAGTTTTGATATATTTTTAACGCCATCGCCAATGATTTTGCATAGTCCTTTTCGCTTTCTTCTGTCTAATGACATGTTATAGCGCTCATCTCTCCCGTTACGACGTATTCTATAACATGCTGTCACGCGATAAGCGCGATCAGAATCGTACTCGATTACGACATCCGAGCCTCTAACCTAGATTCATTCCAAATTACCGTCGATCAATACAAGGGGTGACCCGTGAAATGTACTGGCGTAGGTAAATCTTTTGCTCGTGTAACGCTTGAACTTCGACCTGGGTTTAGAGGTCATTAACATTTGGGTGGGCTCGGAACTAGGGCGGTGCGCTGCAGCGTTGTCACGGCAACGCGTCTCGGGCAACATGGCGGGCGGTTTACCAACAGCCGTCGCGGAAAAGCTTGTGCGACACGGCTAGTTAAGGACTGCTCTACGTACGGGTCACGTAGTCACTGCTTTTTTATGGCCACTAATGAAATAGATACGCCCGATAGGGAAAAAAATAGATAAAACATGAGTATACTGAATATGAGCGTAATCATTTTTGGTGTTTGCTGGTATATTAATATACTCTTTGAACAGCGTCTTAACCTAAAACTACGATAAATTTGTAGATTCATAATTTTAAGTAGATATAAAGTTTTAAGTTATTAATTACATCTGACTATATCTGTATACTAATTTATCATAATAGGATTCGATATTTGAAGTGTGAGTATAGCAGCAATGTCACGAGTTGCCATTAAAGCTGAAGCCAATCGCAGCTACGCTGTAACCAGGTGATAGAAGCTTGATTTCAAATTGACCACGTGGTTGATAAATCCTGGTAGAAAATCTATTACAGTAAACGTGGCAGCATTCCCGAATAGTCCCTCTAATGATTACCTGATATTATTTTAGTACTTAGCCGTATTTTTTTTCAGTTATTTTATCACAATTGTGTAGATAATTAAATATATCCATACCAAAAAATGTATAAATCACTTAATACCAAAAACAACTATTCATACCTAAATCTAACGTACCGCTGTTTGAAATAAAACGTTAAACCCAGATATGTCCAATGTAATATTAATCACATCTTATACAATATCAGTTAATATAATTATTTAATATCACTATTACGAGTACCAATAACGAGTAACTTTAGTAACGCCGAATGCAGAAAACCTCCAAAGCGCAAACAAACATTATTCAATAAATATTTACATAATTGCAAAGAAACTCCGAAAATAAACCAAGTGAACACGAAAACGGTCTCGGCGTCGGTTCACGCGCAGTTTCACGTCAGCGGCCGCTGGAGCCGGGAAATAGGTCAAATGGGGGTCGATCCACTGTCACAACCATAGCGCAAGACACCCACAGCTATAGCACGCCGGCACGTGTAATGCCAGGGTGACCTTCGAATTTTCGAGAGGTCAGGATGCCATCGGAATCGCCATTGCTATGGTTTCCTTACGGCATAAAGTTTCCAAAAACAATTATGTCATCGGCGTATTGTATTATTAACAAACTTCTGTTCTATTTTAATATCAATTGTGATAAAATTGTAGACTCCGTATTTGATTAACGGCCTAGTGACTTATAATCTGTCCGTACCTACATGTTTTAAATTATAATTTAAATGGCAAGCTATAAGTTTTGATGTAGCTTAAGTTAATGATATATTCACCAAAATACTTGTTATAATGATATGTTCGGTTACTATTTATAAAATCTTAATAGTTAGTAGCGGGGGTCTTCTGCCACAAGTATTTATAATGATTCCAATCATAACTTATTATGAATTGGAAAATGTAGCCAAAACAAACATTTTTGTTTTTTTTCTTTTTAAATTTTTATGTACTCGTAATATAGGTAGGTTAATTATAATCCAAAATCATGTCCAAGTGAGTAAATAATAATAGTTATTTCAAAAGTTTTTTATTAACATGAAGATTAACATTTACCAGTTGCGATGTAGTAAATCGTTTATTCTTAAAAGAAGCTGTAACCTCACACGCTAGGGTAAACATTGTTTCTTCCAAAGTATTTCTAATTCACATTCAAATAATTTTACAATTTTGTACTTCACTATCACTACAGCTTATAAAACAAAGTCCCACGCCGCTATCTGTCTGTATGTTCGCGATAAACTCAAAAACGACTGAACAGAAAACGCCGAAATACTACGAGTGTATGCACTTGCCTTAGAGCCAGTTTACAAATTTGGTACTAAACGTAAGTACTATCTCGGACGATCGATGATCGAAATTATATTGATGTTACAGTTTTCAAAGTTCAAATTCAGTTTTCTTGTTTAGTTGAGTTAAATATGATGCCCGTGTTACAACAACGCTATATGCAATAGTTAATTACTTTTTATTCTAACTAAGATTTTTTTTCTAACTACTTATACCATTTAGTTTCCTTAAAATTAACCATACAACGAAGTTAACGGAATTCAATAAAAACACGGTGTAGGAATCACCTCGTTCAGCAGAGCGATGGCACCAGTAAGTGGACAAGGACCGGATGATGAACATTATTCTCCTCAATTCTTGAATAATTCTGATTATAAATATGAATAAGATGTATGCCTTTCATAACATATATTAGTCAAAGTGTCCAACACTGATGCCGTTTCCATACCAAGGTACCTAATTGAGGTGCAGGGATTCGGAAATAAGTCAGTGATATTTTTAAATAATATATTTATGATGAATTGAGTATGTCCAAAAATTTTAAAAGTAAGTAAGTTGTAGCTAGTTAATGTTTTAAATGACTAACCAAGTGTATTTAGTACTTATTACTCGTATTAGTAATATAGCTACTGGTTTGCTCACTTCCCAACCACGACCAATTTCATATTTAGGAATTTGCTTTGGATTGGAGTTTGTTAATTCATATTTTCTTAATTTCAAATTTCATCCAAAATACGAATAATATACACTGGCTCGAAACTTATTACAAATATGTCACATACAAAAATACTTTACATAACATATGGTGCTATTATAATTGAGCGGGAATAAGCACTTACGAGCATATGTACTGTAAAACGTTGTAAACGTTGTACGATACACGTGCGAATAGGTCATTCGCAACTCGTGTTTTAATTTATCGCCACTCGTCGCGAAGTTCCTACTTTCCGCACTTGTATCGTAAATAACTAATAATACACTGTTTCCCGACTAAATGACGAGTCATTGTATCGGGTGCATAAAGCTGACAAAGGTTTTAAAACTAACAACGTACTAGTCAAGTAAGCATTTTAATATTGTTTTGCCAGTTGTTGCGCTCAAACTGCTGAATTGGCGATAAAATAGCTATTTTTGCAGAATATATGTATAATTTCGAGGTCAAGAGTTGTTTGCTGAATGAACCACGATTATACTACCTAACTTCAAATATTAATCATTATAAATGTTATAACTTTAAGTGATGTTTGGTGAATGCATAATTTGTTGTAATATGTTGTTCAAGTATGTATAGAAGGTCCTACAAAAATATTGATTATCCGATAATAGGCATATTTCGCATCTTGGAAGTAAAAAGTGGGGCGCAAAATGTATAGATAAATATACAGTCACGGACTTACCATTTAAGGTTTACTTTACTTTACACTGGACATTTATCACGTTAGTATGGACAACCCAATTTGCTTGAACCCTAAATGGCTTAACAATTTAAGTGTTATTTGTTGCACTTTTTATGTAACAATGTGTATTGGTAAGTATGGTAAACTTGTAAGGTGTGCGCGTGCGGCTACATGAAACTAAAATAATAGTCAGTTCGAATCTCGGTTCGTACTAATCGGTTTATCCAAGCTTTTGTACGAAATATTGATTTTTTTTTCTATTATATTCAAATTAGCATTTATCTGCATACTACATGTGTGATTTGACTAACACAAACTAAGTGGTAAAGTTAAAAAAAAAATATCTTTAGGCATGTACATATTATACAAAATTTGAAAATTGTACATTATCGTTAATAACTGGCCAAGAGCATGTTGCGCCATGCTCAGTGCAGGGTTCCATAGTACTAGACCTTGAACGGGTGCTATTAGTAAGTATCATGTATATAGCAATATGGAGTACCTTCACAAGGCTTTGTACGTCATACCTCAAAAACGGCTTAACTGATTCATGTCTACACTATGTGTAGGGGAGGGACCCTAATTTTTTATATATAAATTATTTTACCATCACTAATTAATAACTGATTACCATGATCTATTCATTTTTATATCCATGCCAAATTGCAGCTTTTTAGCACTTACGACCACCGAGAATCAACGAGTTAGGAGTCCTCGGACAGACATACAGACAGATAGACATGGCGAAACTGGGTTCCTAGTTAACTAGGGAACGCTAAAATGGAATTTCCATATATTAATCCGAGCTTTAATATTTTGCAACGGACGTGTGGATAATTACATACTTAATGCGGGTAAACTATTGTATTTATTTTCTGAAACAATGTTATGCGATGACTACTGATGACGTACACATAACAGATACAAATTTGTATAATACAATTAATTAATGCCAATAATGCCTTATACATAATAAGTCAGTGTCATAATATGCGTTAAAGAAAGGGCAACGAAAACGTCCATGTACTGTCTGAAAATATTCATGTTTATTTTTATTATGTTCTCTCCTATTCCGGTGCGTTTTTTTTAATTTGTCTTTTGTTTAGTTTACTGGTAAACATCGATCGAAACAGTTTTTTTTATGTAAAATGTATTCATATTTGTCGACCGCCCCGAATAAAAATCATAGTCATAAAGAAACTTCCCCGCCTAAACCTCACCTCACCGAAGTTTTACTTTGAACCAACGAAGCGAAACACGCGTAAGATATAAAAGGCGAAGGTAAAGGCCGGCCAGTATAATTACTAAGTACAAATTTTGAGCGGCGTCTTGTTGCTGCAATGCCAAGGCGACTGCCAAAAGGCGTGAGGTCAGCTGCCAATGTCAGGGGCCCTGCGAGTTGTCCAAGCTGTTGGTGAAGCTGTTTCATTTGTGTTCGATCACGGCCTATGATCGTCGCGCTTGGCGCGGGAAAAGCTTTAGTCACACTCGCAAATATATTGGTTCTTAAAAATATTAGGAGACAAATATATTATAGCCCCAAACTAAGCAAAGCTACAAGCTATGGGCACTAGGCGACGATTTGCACACTTATATAGATAAATTAATACATACTTAGATACTGGAACAAATACTCGTGATAAACACACAAATAAATGCCCTAACCGGGATTTGAACCCGGGACCTCCTGCTTCATAGGCAGGGTAGTACCAATACCAACCTAGGCTAGGAGGCCGTTATTTTTTAGAAAGTGACATATGTTTTTATCCACGCATAAGTGAAATAACAGAAAACATCGAAACAATTTTAATTTATTAGGAGTTTAAAGTAAACTCAGGTAACTTTAGTTCACAACTTGCAGCCTGCTGTGGTCGAAATTGAAATACGTGCAGAATCTGTCTGAGTACATAAATATTTTTAAAATATGTTGATTACGTGCTTACAGAAAAATCTCGAAAATAAGTGTAACGAGTAAGTATAATAATAAGTTTTTGTCAAAAAAAGAATTTAACACTAATACTCATCGAGACAATTCTAACGATACAAATGCAATTAGTTTGTGTTGTTTTATCACAGAGTTGCCATGGCCACCTCCTGTCTCCACCATCAGATCAACTCCATGTCATCATGATATTAGTAGTAAAAAACAGGCCAAACGCCATTAAAAAAAAATTACACGAATACGAGATTATATTTACAAGGGTAAATTCTAACCAAAACTTTAAAAGCTTAAAGTTGGCTCGTTAGTAAAAAAATCACGAAAACATGTCAAATTTAAAAAATAATATCATTCCACAGCTAGTAAAATAGTAGTATATTTTTAACAGAAGTATACGTACAGAGTTATTAAGGTAAAACGTTTAAACCCGCATGAACAACAAACTTCCGTCGCAAGTTTCGCGCGGCGCGCCATATCTTTCGTCTCTTTCTAATTTCCTGGCTTTACCCACCCTCTTAAAGATCAAAGTCAAAACTTTTCTGCAACATAGGCCCTCAGCATACGGAGCGTAAGCGTAAGAGACGCGTAAGCATATCGTAATACGCGCGTAGAACTAGAGCGCTACGAGCGCGATCAACTTCAAACAAGTTTGCGTATAAGTGCGATCATAATAATCTATTCATTCAAAACGACGAGTGAGGATATGAAGCGAGCAACATCTGTTAACTCGGTGGGATAGCGTCGATAGTAATTAAGGCCACAGCCGCAGCGACCGCTCGTTATGGCTGAGAATAGATTTGATTTCAGCTATAATTTACAATTTATTCATAAAACTTTAAAGTTGATGAATTATTACCTAAGACAGTACGAGAGCAAAGCACTTTTAAGCGGTACCTATTCCTACAAATTCTGATTTAACTGTTTTATTGAAATCATTTTACTAGTCAATAAATAAATGTACATATCCATGCTGAAATGATTTTACATGTCCGGTACCAATTATTTATTATTACAAATTAATACAGCGTGTATTTTTGATACGACCGCATAACCAAAGGCTAATTAATGTAGGCTTTAATGAACACACATTCATATGTTTTATAAAAAACAGACAACTTTTAGTTTTCAATATAAAATAATACACAAGCAGTGTATCACTACTTTGTTTTAACTCAAAACATCACTGTCAATAAAGACTATGATGTACGTAATATATAGCTGCTGGAAAAAAAAAAACAAAAATGAATTATACTCTGGTTAGTACTAAATAAAAAAAAGCACTAAAACCTACGTCTAGTTTAAGTTTGCGGTTATATCAACAATACACACTGTATTTATTACATTTATATCTATAATTAATTACTTGTTATTCGTTTGGGTTAGTGATGATATTTTATGATTCGAAAAAATCATCAGTGTTAAAAAAGGCCATGTTTAAAAGATATATTATTATATTTTTAGCAAGATTGCACCATTTGGTGATTTGCTACAATACGTAGTTAAGTATTACCTAAGCGCAAATATCATAAAATAAATTTTGCAGTATAAAATGACGTCACTACATTGTTATTTAATTCAAATAGGACGTACCCTCATCCCCCATCATCCCTGAAAGGAGCCCTTGGATATATTTCCGTCTACAAGTTCCTTGCCTTTATGTACGATTCTGAAAACTAAACATCAGTAAATGACAAATATATAGTAGACGCCAAATGTCTTCAAAGCATTAGAAGGCTCACAGATTTTAAAAATCTAATCATAATTTTTAGTCCTTTATTATTATTTTTATCGTAAATTAATACACTTTCAGATTTTTTATTCAAATCTGCGCAGTATTTTAGTTAAAAAAAATTACATTAGTTTTAAGACGAAATGGCGGGAAATGTGGAAAATTTCGAAAAGTTGATGATTTTTAGTATGTGATTTAGGCGGTTTTTTTCGGGGTTTGCAATTATTTTATATTTAAATTAAATCATTATCATAGGTATATCACAAATAGTGTAACCGTTCTGATAGTAGTAAGATTTTTAGTATATCTCTTACTGAAAGTTATATATTTACATAAATATGATTTACATAGGCTATATGTAAATTCTAACACTGATTTAGCAGTAAAATCGATGTTTTATTATTTTTCCCAGAATCAGTAACTAATTATGTAACACATATATTAATTTCAGACATTAAAAAAAATTATGCATTAAACGGTTAAGATGGCCATACACTTGTATGACCGCACGAATCGCCTTTTCATAGAAATGTAGTCCCCAATTTTATTTTTGGATATTCATAGTAAATATTTTTGTACAATTTGATGTATATTAACCACAGCCCATGCCCATGACGTCAGAACGAGATAAGTGTCAAGTTTGCATTACGTTCTGATACTCCAGCAGCCAGAGAAATCGCAAGTCGGATGACGGGTCCCATGAACTATCATTGCACTGGGAAACTGTGACCTATATTCATCTGATCCTTATTATAACCATTGATGTACAGAGCTGTATCGATCCCACGTAGCGAAATGTCAAACGGTGATGCTCTGGATATAGTTACTAGTAATGTAGGGCATACCTACAAGAAAAATCTAGAAAAAAATCATATATTAAATAAATTTGACTGAATTAATTAAGATAGCCATTTTACAAAAAAACCTTTAATCGAGCCAATATTTCTTTATGTCGCACATATATTTAACGCTGCTGAAGGCGTACAATGAGTTGATCCTAGATACCTAAACGAGTCAAGAATTTTACGGGCTACCAAGACCAAAGTAATCACACTTATGACTTACCAAAGGATAAAGCTATTTATCACCATATTACATAGGTAATTTGTAATACAACTATGAATACCTATACCTACATCTATTTTTTTAAATATTGGTATACATTTTGTTCAGAAACCAAACACACGAAGTGTTTTTTAAAGTGGTCATAGCTGTCAAACTTGCCCGTCAAGACCTAATATAAAATCATTCAAATCGTCCTTCTGATAGATATACCAAATCGTTTTGAATTTGGCTGTAAAATGTCCTCCTCCCTGAAGAAGACTTAATTATATTCGAGAGGAATTCAAGCTATCTCCGGAGCGGAGTGACCAAGTAGGGGGGTGTTAGCTGGGCCATCTACAATTCAAAGAGCCGATGCACTTCAGACGCTCGAGGCTCTCATATTAGCAATTCAAAGAGTTGCCTATGGATGCACCGGGCGGCGGCGGCGCTTGCGCGGCGTCCTACTTCTCAACCCGAGGTCACGGGTTCGTTCCCCGCGACGTATTGATCGAGCCAGCGAGGCCGGAAGTGGGACTCCGGTGCAGCGGACACCAAAAGCGCTGGTAACACCACCCCCGGTTTATTTAATGAGGCTGCATTGATGTTGCAAATCGGAGGAAGTCGTTAGCCGGTATAATGGCGGCAGCCGCGAGCGAAGTTGAACGGTGATCCTGCCCCATCAGTCGTTCTGTAATCTGGACCTATCCTAAGGTGTGAACAGAACGCAGTGCATTTGCGCAACAAATTAGCGAAGACCTATCAAATACAAGATACTTCACTGTGTCTTGTATAGGATTCGCTACGGCTAGCGATGCTGTGGCCGATTAGAGCAAAACCGTCACTGTTTCACAAGACCTATTTCTACTTTACTTCATTTAAGAAGTACTTAACTATAAAGGTGTACGTGGCAACCCTGTAATGATCAGCAAAGACAGACAGACAGCAGTAGGCAATCACAGGTTGAGTACGTTATTAATTATACTCATGTTCATGATATATATCATCGATGATTCGGTTGACAATATTTAATACCAGACAATACCCCGAAAAGATAAATATAGCATTTCAATTTTATTTTAATCATTTTATTTACACGCAGCATTAATTACTTGCGAAATACACGAAACCCAAATATCCACAAATGATTAAAATAAATTTTAATTGGAGCCGAAGCTGTATCATATTGGGTTGATATTACGCGTAAATTGACAGTTCACAGGTATGGCAAACATTGGATTGTGGAATTACTTTCGCAATATCAATTAATTTAATTTAACACTATATATGGAAGTATAATCAAGAACAATGAAGACGAACACTTTTTACGTTTTTGTTTAACTACGCTAGTTCACTGCCTCGAGGTATGACGATGGGGGTATTAAACATCTTAGTCTTCAAATGCGGGTAGTTCAACAATATCTTACTCGCTTCGTCAGTCATCTCTGAGCCGTGAGCGCTACGAAATGCCTGAAATTCAGTTGGATAGTCTTATAAATGCTTCAAGTATTTTTATTCCGCTTCTGATAATATTTCGTTACATGTTTTATTAATAAAACTAGTATGTTTCTAAGTATATCCTTGATAAAAATTAGACAACATTTGAGTAACTTTCTCATTTACCTTAGTGATAAAGAAGCAAATATGTTTAGAGTACCTAGGATTACAGACTATTTTCATTACGGTATTTCAAGTGTTACTTTTAAAATAAATAAAGTGACTAGGAAAAAATATTATTATTATTATTTACACTTTATTGCACAAAATGTATACAACAATGTACAAATGGCGGACTTAATGCCAAATGGCATTCTCTACCAGTCAACCATAGGGCCACACAGAGGATAATGTTGTAATTTAGAGGTTTTTTTTTCTTATATGTAAATGAAAAGAAATCATAGAAGTATAAAACAATCTGAGTGACATATCTTATCAAGATTATAGGTAAAGTTCGAATCGCCATCACAGTATACACATACACCTACAAATTAACTATTTACTTGAGCCAAATAGCTGAGATAACTCTAAAAGAACACTGAACAAGCGGGTAACTTAATTGAATACTACTTGTCAATGTTGACACTAAAAATAAGTTTTCCTCGAGTTGACAGTATAATATTTAGTTTTTTTTTTTAATTTAAGTTATACTGGTTAAGTTGGTAGCAAAGTTTTAGTTGTTTAAAATTGTGTATATAAGATGTATTGTTTTGGCGACCTTAGTGCAATCATAACATGACAATTTAAGACATAATAAACTTTCCTCGAGTTGACAGGATAATATCTAGTTGTTTTTTTTAAGATATACTGGTTACGTTGGTAGCAAAGTTTTAGTTGTTTAAAATTGTGTATATAAGATGTATTGTTTTGGCGACCTTAGTGCAATCATAACATGACAATTTAAGACATAATAAACTTTCCTCGAGTTGACAGGATAATATCTAGTTGTTTTTTTTAAGATATACTGGTTACGTTGGTAGCAAAGTTTTAGTTGTTTAAAATTGTGTATATAAGATGTATTGTTTTGTGCAATCATAACATGACAATTTAAGACATAAAAAACTTTTCTTCATGCCTATTATGTGTGTTTTTAGATACATAAGTGTACAAGTGTAAATGACACATAAAAGTGCGTGAGAAAACATTGTTGTTTGTGAACTGCGAATCGGTCGCATTCGTAGCTGTGTCATGACGACGTGCAATAGTTAGCGCTAGTCCTGTTGCACTTGACATTGATAAAATACTTGTTGGAAGAAGGAAAATCTAAAGGCCGAACGCAGTCAAGGTTTGAACTGCCTTCGCTTGTATTGCATCTGATGTGAATGGACGATCTTGTATTAATTTTATATAATTATAGATCGTGTCATTCACGAAGACGCGTGTCTTGACAGGTATTGGCATGTTATTAAAGGTTACATTTGACAAATTTGCGCGTCATCGTGGATGACACGAACTATAAGAACGTGTTCATATTTGCTTGTGTTCCGATTTTTCCATTTACGTAAATAACAAATACGGTATTACAATTGCACGTGCATCACAATTGAATTCATGGTGTCTTTTTGTACACAGATATCATTTTTCAAGCATAATAATATTGTCATCAAGATTATTCGTAAATTTTACAACGTACAGTCAGCGTCAAATACTTTGTAGCAACCAAAGTAGCCAAATAGTTCGGTACACCATATATTTAGTATGGTGTACCGAACTATTTGGCCACTTTGACTGCTACAAAGTATTTGACGCTGACTGTACAATAAAAAATACAATCAAAAACCACACAATGAGGCTCGTCGTTTAGCGTCTCGAGTATTCTCGTAACCTGATCTGATTGAAACATCACCTACTAGTTATACCAATGCAAGAATTCAGTTTGCTTATAAAATTACCTGTACTTCCTTACCTACATTGTTATTAAAGCTTTCAGTCTCTTTTTAAGCGTAAGTTGAATATAAACGTAAAGCAGGGGATGAAATGGTGACCCCGTTTCACCCGAGTTAAACACTCTACTTTTCAATTCGAATAGGAGGAAAGTAAAATACATGTGTATTCAAAAAAACATAACTAAATATAAACTTACAGAGCACTTCTTAAGGGTACTTTCAATTAACAATTTAGGTAAAAGTTTAGTTTTTTATGAAATATCAAAATGGAAATAGTTTATCTAAATTTATTAAAACTAAATTTTAATTGAACTAAAAATAAAAAAAAACGTTGTTTGAATGTAAAATGCTCTAGTGCAGAAACGTATCACTTTCTGCACATTTTTCTGAACAACATTGACCCACTTTCAGAGCATGAAAAATGAAAAATTACAATACCACTAACTTAAGGAAAAGCTATACATTTTAAAAAATGCTCAGGCGCCGGGATTTGTATGTACGGCGCCAGGCGTTTGGGTTAAGAGCGGAAGGGTATCGGCTACCAACGGGGGTGTTACCTTCCCGGTATAAGTAGGCCCCGAAGCTGGGTCAATGACGTTCGTTCACCCGCTGCAGCCCGCACGTGCCTTCGCATCCGACCCCGAGCCCCGCGACCCCCGCCTTTTGCCAAATTATACCGTCACGATCGTTACTAACCTTTGATGATGGCTCTCACTTGCATAGATATTACCTGAACCCCTAGTGTACATTTATTCCATAGCGTGACGTGACGTACGCGTTTGCGTTAAGTGTCATTTTATATGGGATTTAGAAATAGCACGCAACGCGAGACGTTTTGGAAATTCAAAATCCCATACAAAATGAGACTAAACGCAAACGCATACGTCACGTTTCACTATCGAATAAATTTACACTAGGGGTACTGTTTCGATGATTTTCCCAATTATTGCGGTGGTGTTGAAATATAATTACTTAATCTGTAATCAAATCTTTGAGCCCATTTTCGTGTAGTTGTAATTATTTGCTTGATTTTTTTAGGTGTTTGAATGTTTCAATCTTTGTGTACAGTCGCCATCAGATATATAGGAGCGGCCAAGGAGTTTATAAATATCTCTTTATTTATTGAGCATCTTGGCAGCTCCGATATGTCTGATGTTGACTGTACTTTCAGCGTATCTTTAAGCTTAATTAGTATCCCAATTAAAAGGTAATTAAAAAACGGAACATATTTTTCTAACTTTTACATCCAAATATCAATAGAGCTGCACTGTAACTTGTATAGATCGTATCACTCACGAAGACGCGTGCCTTGACTCGTATTGTCATGTAATTAAAGGTTAGATTTGACATATCTGCGCGTCAACGTGTATGACACGAACTATATGTAACAACAATTTTCGGTCCGATTTTAAATACCATTTTTAATTTCATTTGCGTTAATATAATAAATATAAGCAGAGCCTCATTTACTTTGTTAAAGTTTGGAACTTGTAATACACGCGTCTTCTTTATTAAAAACCTTTATTAAATCATATTCCAGTAGGTTTTATTACATTTTTTATGAAAAGAACACTTACTACATACTTACTACATATATTTTTGAAATGGCCTTTTCATTAGCTTTCATTTGATACCCATACCCCTCCCCCGCCCCCCTTTCATGTTTCCAAATTTATATAGCCTATGTACCACAATTCTGACGCATTCAACAAAACTTCATACCTATGTATGGCACAAACCGTCCAGCCATTTGGGCGGTAGGGCGTGCCATAGGAATGGATATACATAGTCGGGTAAACCTATTGTTAATAGGTATAGGTATACCGAGTGTGGCCTGGCCTGTACTACGAGCAAATTTTACGTACTCCTCAAACAATGACACTTCTGTTCAATAACTTAAAACAATTATGAAGTATTTAGACTTACTGATTCTTAAACAAATTAAATATTGTCTCCACTATAGTTCGTGTCATCCATGATGACGCGCAGATTTGTTAAATCTAACCTCTAATTACATGACAATGAGAGTCAAGGCACGCGTCTTCGTAAATGACATGATCTATATCATTGTTATTGACGTTGCTTGTCACGCCCTAAACATAACACACTTCAAAACCTTTAAAGTGCACTGAAAATCAAAACACAAGTTATTTTTAAGAGTCGCTGAACAAATGCTGGTCAGTTTAAAGAGTACAGCCTACAGTTAAATTTTTTGCTCCTGTCACAGGCCACACTTGTGCAATGTTTTTTCTTTAGGTCATTTAAGATTAAGTAGTAATGAAATTTCTATTGTCTGGGAAGAGTTTAGTTTGATTTTTATATTTATGTCTATCAAAATGTTGTTGAAGTAAATGATCGTGTTGCATGCACGAGACGGTAAGGACTGGGCACATTTTAGACTTTAAATATTGAAAAGTTGGCTTCCTAGTTACAAATCGTTATGCACTTTTCACCACGTTTATGTTTAATATTTCTTAAATATACATTTTTGTTACGTATAATTTATATATTTAAATTCAATATAATTTATTTCACACATTTCCTTGCGATTTTAGGAATTATATACATTTCCTATGAATTGTTTACAATGACGGATTCCATATATTTCCGTTAACATATATAATAGATAAAAACTTATTATGAAATATTTCCTACTCAGAGCACACTGCAATTGAAACTTTAATTTAATCAATCAAATAGCATACGTGAAATAAAGATAATTATATTTGATTTATTGATTAATTTATTAATCATGATTCCATTTGTATGACATACCTACAAAACTGAGATTCTGAAAGTAACGGGTAAAATTTGAGTTTCCACTTGATGGTTTTTTTTTATGAGAAGGGAAAAAATCCGCCTCGCCTATAAATTATACTAAAACAATTTTCAGTTATGCGAAAAGTCTTAAGTTAAAAGAAACGACAAAATTTGTACTAGGCATCCAGAAATAACCGGTCAAGTCGACTTTTATTTAAATACAATCCGTTTATCAATATCTCATACGTAATAATGCTATTCTTGTTCCTCTCACGCGTTTGTAAATGTTTGTGGGTAGAAGGAGAGCGGCCTCATAACAAGCGTGCCGTGTTTATCTCGTTCGCAGTGACGTCACGGGAGGCTCGTCTCTATTGATTTAGGAATCTACAGGTTGGGCCTTTGATTATTGCGCGGTTGACGTCATAGTCAAGTGTATACATTCTTCGCTTTATTGCAATTTAATATGCTGCGAATATGCACATGTATTTTTGTCTGAATCTGTCAATTTCCTTGATAAAACAAGTTACAGATTGAACGTCAGCGGCATTAACCTCCTGACGACTTGGTATCCAAATTTTCCAGTTTATATTTTAACTCTAAAAGCGGTGGCGGCCGAGTGGATATGACATCCTTTCAGTCCGGAGGTCGTGGGTTCAAATCCTGGCTCGTACCAATGAGTTTTACTAAGAAATTATGTACGAAATATAATTTGACATTTACCACGAGCTTTTCGGTGGATGAAAACATCGTGAGGAAACCTGCATACATCTGCGAAGAAATTCAAAGGTGTATATGACGACCCCAATAAGCATTGGGCTAGCGTGGGGACAATAGCCCAAGCCGTTTCGCGCATCAGAGGAGGCCTGTGCCTAGCAGTAGGACGTATATAGGCTATTTTATTTAATATCCGAACATTTTGGCCACGCCAAAATTATATTTTCGGTAGTTACTGAAGATTTGGTTTCGGCATAAAATCATTATTCCGCCGAATGTCCGAGTTCGGTCAAAAAACTGCCGAACCTTTTGGCCGCACCGAATTTGTATATTCGGTAGTTACCGAAGATTCGGTTTGGGCATAAAAATCTTCGGCCAAAAACTGCCAATCCTTTCGGCCGCACCGTAACTGTAGTTTCGGTAGTTACCAAACTTTCGGTTTTGGCATAAAAATAATGCTTCTGCCGAAGTTTTGGTTTCGGCAGAAACTAGAGCAAAACCGAACCTTCGGTTTCGGTACAAAATGCGGTTTCATTCGGACACTAACCATAATTGCATTTCACTCAGATCGATTTTCACTTGTGAGGTGTAATTCAATAGGTGTAAGGTAAAAACAGGTGTTTTAAAATGAAACTGTATATGATTTACTTATTTATCGGTTTTACCGTACTTCGGGCTTTTACAGTAACATATGCATTGTATTTCATGTGCACCTACACAAATGCCTAATGTTTTTCATTTTCAAAGTATTAGGTATACTTAAATGAACATGAAAAAAGTATCACTGATATTCAGGTACCTACATTAAATTGATTAATATATATTGGTTCTGAATTTCGTACTCGAGTACGGACCTAGAGCATAGCTCTTGACGTCAGTTGCGTACATCGATCGAGTGGATGTACCAATTACTATTTACCTACCTATTGTACAGTTCAAAATATAAATATGTATAGGTACATATGTTTATTTATTTCCTCCCTTTGGTGAATAAGATCTGATGTGCAATAATAGATATTTATACTATAGTACATTGCACATGGCTTTTAAGTATAAGGTTGCCATACGTTTTTGGGTCCATTGTAGGATTTCGGGGGGACTAGGCGAGTGTCCGGGTGTTTATAGATCGTGTCGTTCACGACGACGTGCGCCTTGACTCGTATTGTCGTGTTATTAAAGGTTAGATTTGACAAATTTGCGCGTCATCGTGGATAACACGAAAGTTTTTTTTTTTTATACTACGTCGGTGGCAAACAAGCATACGGCCTGCCTGATGGTAAGCAGTCTCCGTAGCCTATGTACACCTGCAACTCCAGAGGAGTCACATGCGCGTTGCCCACCCTAACCCCACCCCCCTCGTTGAGCTCTGGCAACCTTACTCATCAGCAGGAACACAACACTATGAGTAGGGTCAAGTGTTATTTGGCTGTGGTTTTGAGTTGGAGTCGGGCAGAGGAAAGGGAAGGTTATGCTGTAGCTGTGGTGGCGAGTTAAGGGCCTAGTGGCCCACGTGACAATTGTCACTGTCATTTGCTTCGAAAATATATCCAAATGTCAGATTGTTCGATTTTTAGGGTGAGGCTTTTGTCAGGATATTCCACTGTTTTTTTTTACTTGCAGCTGCACCCTTATCTGACTACTCAATCAATTGACAGTATGGACGAGTACATAGATTTGAGTATCTTGCTACGGGGTAGATTAAATGTAAGTTCGAACAAGATTTGTAATTTGAAGAAGCCTTCATGGTAAATGTAGTACAAACGCGCGAAGATATTTCATCAAACTGTCAGCGTTACGTCACCGCAAATAAGCGGACAGCGCGAAGTAGTAGCGTATATAGTATTAAATGTGGCGATCAATGGATCCAGGCTATGTCTGTCGCCGAGAGTTGGGTCAATGACGTTCCTTCACCCGCTGCAGGCGGCGCAGCGCGAAACTAGGACAGCTGGTAGCTACACATCACATCACCCCTCGTACCCTACCGCAGATAAAAACCACGCTCATGACATTTGATAAAATAATACGTTACGTTGTATAGGCGACGTCAAATATATGTTAAAACTTTTACAACTAAATCCTTTGTAATAAGACGAAAAATGTAATCATAGTTGTCGAAGACTGTACTGAACATTTGAATAATGTACATCGTATTATTTGCTAAATGATTATGATTCTCCTTTGTATGTGTAAACTACTGGGCCAATTTTGATGAATATTACGTGACATATGTTTTATACCAGTTGTATACAAATAACAAGGAGTCTTGCGTTTTTCTTGTAACATTTTTAGGGTTCCGTAGCCAAATGGCAAAAAACGGAACCCTTATGGATTCGTCATGTCCGTCTGTCTGTCAGTTTATGTCACAATCACTTTTTTCCGAAACTATAAGAACTATACCGATCAGAAGTCAGAAATATTTTTTTTTCTTGGACGTTTTTTATTGCATTTTCTATCAGTTCATGGGCTTTACATATAAGTAGGAAATGTAAAAGCTTACAACACTTTTCCTGCCTAAAATTAACCATCCAGTCATACCGCTTTTTTCTCACAACCATTAAAAATTATGTACTTGGTTCTGGTCAGTGACACTACCCTGCACTATTTCGCCCTCACGCGTGATACTGAAGACTCTTTTAACCCTTTTCATGTCGTGTGCATGCAGTTTGAATACGGGGAGCTAAATATGTCGCGAGTTTAGCATTAGTTAGTTTTTGTTCAGCACCCTAAAGTTTAAAGGCAACGAAATTCTAAAGATGCTTCGTATTAATTACTTTAAAAGCTATTCATGTTATCCATAAAAAATAACATAGGAGCAGCGGTGTGCACATCTACTCTGCAGCAATTAATTTACTTTCTTGGGCTCTATTGCCCAGGTAATAAGGATAATGACATCTTGACTACAATACAAATATCTCTGTTCTGCAATATAATTCCGCTTGGTGCCCTTGGAACGAAATGAAGTACATACATAGAAATACGTATCTAATGACCTAACTTATCATTTCTGTTGGTTTTTGGACCAGTCACCATACAAAGTTGCCCACGGTCCTTTATGATCATTTTCTTTTTTCATTACACTCAACCATTTTGTCATTTCATGCAACATTTAAACACATTTATTTATGTATCTTCATAAATAAGTCCATCAAATGGATCAAGTTTTTAAGTACGTATTAATCATATGACTGTCATGGAGTTGCTGTTCTTTATCAATTAGGTATGCCGAATGCTAATTTAACTCCTATTTTATTTTTCCCAATCCACCTGTCATTTTAGTACCGAACCGACCCACCATTTTATTGAAATTCACTGTGGCCGGTACTTGTCACGTTATGTATGTGTCAGCGAAACGCATGATATCGCGTCATGCGTTTCGCAATGATAAAAGCTTAATCATCATACTACTATTACATTTTCTATATATTTGTTCCTTCTGTGACAAATTGTATACTGGTCAGTAGATTAGAAGTGTTTTGGAATAAAGAAAGAAAATACATTTATTTAATACACAACGTAGAACTAAAAGTTTGAAAATCATGGATGTTATACATATAGGAGTACGTTGAAGTGAGGGGCCGAGAAACGACTAATACAGTTGAATTTTTGTGTTAACAGTTGCCAAGTGACAATGTCTTTCGCTTAAGCACTACGATCGGCAAACTGAGCGTCAATTGTGATTAGAACCATGCACTTGGCACATAAACTTTTTATTACAATTAACGGTTACGATGGAGCCGTGCGATTACGCGAACGTAACAGATACTGTTGAATATGCATTACCACTGCCCTTGAGTTCGTAAACATAAATAAGTACCGATTCAAGTTAAAATAGCGTCACTCGCTATGAATTTTTAGGAAACATACGACATTCTGAAATTGTCATTGATAAGTTTACCGCGCGTTACTAGGGTTTACTTGTGCAAGACCGTATCTAGTGACGTGCGGTTCGAAAAAACGACTTGCTTGATTGAGAAAATATATGTACTAGCTATTTATTATATGTTTTAAAGATTACTAGTGCGCTTGCGAAAGTTCTGCTTTAAGTATGCGTGAGCGATTCTATGATATACTCATAATAGATAAATATCTAAAGCAAAATTATTCTAAATGTAAATGTCATTCGTCTTCCAATACTTCTATGTTCGTACGGCCCATTGTTCTATTTTTAGGACACTTTTTTTACATTAACAGCCCATAAAATCAGGGTTTTTAAAGAAAAGGAAACCTATAAATTTAGTTCAATTTGTCCTATTTTCAGGACAATGGGTCCTTATAACACTTGTCCTAAAAGTAGAATGGGCCTTACAAGGCTATTGGCTTTGTGCGAAGTGTTTGCTGCCGGAACCAAACATATGTGAACGTTATACAAATCAACAGCACAATTTTTCATGCCTTCATATCATTTGAAAAGCGGTCAATAACCGCCCTACGTCGCCACAGTTGTGCACACAGCCAATGGTACCTTGTTCACTATTAAAAATTGCGTTTAAAAAATGTTTGATGATTATTATAGAACCGCCTATAATGGAACAGGCACTAGTAATGAATTGGTATAGACAAATCCTGTAAAACAAGTATTTACCATCAGTTTTTAATCGCTGGCAACATTTTGCCATAAACAAGAGTGAAAGAGCTGCTTAAGTTTAATTGTTGTTATTTTGAAAATGAATGGCGTCATACATTCCATGAGTGGAGCAAAAATAACACAGTTTTAATTGGTTAATAATATTGAAACCAATTGCAGTAGCTTTCATTAAATACATAGAAAACATAAGGACGAATTGGACATTCAACTTTTAAAGCGTAAAGCGGTAGAAATTTTACAGGTGTCGGTGAAATATCAAAAGCACTTCAAATTTTCTCTTAAATGTTCCATGATTGGTGCCGTTGACATATAGCATAAAAATCTTGTCAGACAAAAGTTGTACCGCTTATATGACATTAGTAGGTAGGCAATGTTCGGCGAACATTCATTAGAGTTGACCATTAACCATTACAAATCGAACCGTAAGCCACCGTATTGGGCGGTCACCGTCCGTTACGGTTTCGGTTCAAATTGTAATGGTCAGTGGTCAATTGCATTAACATTTCGGCCGACACTGCCTACAGCCAAGGGGCATGCGACTTATTTAATATTGAAAATGTATATCTATGGTAACTAAAATATTTTATAATTTCCATAGGTATACGGTTAATATACAAAAGTAATCCACACTCAAAAGATGATATTTTCCTCATTGCAGTGTGTAAATTCAATACGAGCAAATGTTTACGGTGGTTAGCATAGGATCTCTGAAGTATATTGAGATTTTTTTCTTAGAAATACAATGATAATATTAACCATACAAAATAATTCGGAATGTAAATAAACACACAGTTACAAGATACGAGCTTTTTAAAGTAACTGTCAACAATCGTTGACAGTTACTTTAAAAAGCTCGTACTATACTATAAAAAATAATATACTATAAAAAATTCGTATCCTGTAATGTCATGTCATGTTGTCTCGTAATGTTTGCAGTATTTTGCCTGCTCGGTAAGTTTTCAAAAAATAATTACGGGGTCATAATTAAGTGGACCTTAAAAAAATCTTAATTGATGATAAATAAACGGATAAATTCTATATATGGTTTATTTTATCACCCGCATTGGATTTACACACTGTATATTTAACACGTCATTTGACATTTACACGAGTCAAATTTGCCCCTAGATTTCCGGTGACATCAGTGACATCGTACTCTTAATAAGTTTTTGGCAATAATTTCATTTTTGGTACAAGCTCTTATCGCTGACTATACCTTTCTTTCTACAACTATTACTCATCGAGACAATTCTAAAAACCCCAAACAGAATTAGGTTGCGTTGTTTTATCACAGAGTTCCAGTGGCTACCCCTGTCTCCATCATCAGATCAGCTCGACGTTACCATAATATTGCATTATCAATTTATCACCCGACTTACATATGTATGCAAATCTTCAGCTTCATTGAAAACCAGGAAGTGGGTCAAATTTAACTTGCAAGATTTGATTACAGACCGACAGACAGACAACGGGACAGGTGAAACTAAATAAAAGCTTAATAAAAATATCTAACGAGGACAAAAGTCAGTTTAGGGCAAAAATATCTAACGAAGACAAGTGTCATCTGTTAACACTGACCTCGAAACTGCAACGCTAAAGTGTTCATAATAGTGCAATTTTTGTAATATCGCAAGTGTATCCATTTTTAATAAGCGACAAGCATATTTAGGACTATTTGGCGCAATGATTAAATCTAAACTTTTGTCCCTGACTGTTTATCCAAAATCTGTAAATAACTATCGTCATTAGTTAATTTGTTTGGGAAACTAAATAAACCATTTTAACCGACTTCAAAAAGATCGACAGTATTTTTTGTACGAATATGTTTGTAACACAGAACTGGAGTTCTATGGTAACACAGTACTCCATTATTTGTAAACCGATTTGGTTTTTTATTCAAAAGTATACATTTTTGTGAAATTCAGATCCAAGAGGAATTGAGGGAACTTCCAATCTTTACTAATACTTATAGCAATTTGTGTATTTTTATCAACAAATCAAGCATTTAAATTCAAAAGTGTATCATTTGATAAATTCGACAGTGTGTTAATGAAGTTTTTAAGGATTGGCTTGGCAACGACTTCAAATATATCATTTGCTAGCGCATATAAAAGGCGTAATATTTTATTTTATCCTTCTTGAAGCCGGTTTTTTTTTAAAGTTTAATCTGATCTATTTAAAAATGTACATTGGATTGGATTTGTATGAATGGTAATTATCACATCAATCGATGAGTACTACAGACTTGCATCATGCATATAGTCGTACCTTTATCTATACAGTAGGCTATGTAAAAGTGGATAGAATGTCTAAGTCAGCCAGGCTAGTAGGAGCCAAGGCTAGTTGGCGGTGTGCCGTCGTTTGAATGTAGACCTTAACTGTGTAACTGTAGGGTATTTAATGACTCGGAGGTGTAGCTCAATGACGTTCATTGACACGAGCGTTCGATGGCGACGCTGGGCGCAGTGCTGGTTTTCCTTCTCCGTTTTCATGCATTGATATTAGAAACTATTTACTATAATAATGCAGATTGAAAGTTACATGCGATTGCATGTCGCAAAATAACATTTATACCCTTAATAGTGCTGATGCAATAATGAATTTACATATAAACGAACATAAACCCTGATAATATTAGAACCCTTTTATGACGTTAAATATTACGCAGGCTATTAAACTACACAATGAAATTTTCATGAACATTATAAGAGTGTTTAAAAACAATTAAGGTTAGAAATTTGTTTTTTTATCCTCGTTTATTTGATTACACAAAATACAAGCAGATGTGGTAGTGAGCATTCTATTGTTTAGTTTTAAATTGTTTTATTTATATAAATAAATAAATGTTATGGAACAATTTTACATAAATCAACCTAGTCCCACGGTCAGCTAGATAAGGCTTGTGTTGAGTATACATTAACTACTAAAGTTTTTTAAACTACATATTGAACTTAGGAAACCTTGAGATACCAGAACCGTGTATGATAAGTCGACGAATTAGTGACATAAAAGTCACAGCCTAATTCAAATTCCGGATCTATAATAAGAACCATTGAACCTGTTTAATTATTTATAGTACAAATACTCGCTGAAAATCGATAGAGTAATTGACCTGTCCCGATACGAGACCGGCGGTTCGTATCGTTCATCTTCTCCCAAGCACCAGATTCGGTTGGCCTCCGAGACCATGCGTCGGCGTCTAAGTTTCCGCGAGTTACGTAGCTTTAAAGGGTCTGCGTTTGGTGGCCGGTTAGGCGAGGTGGCTCAGAGCTCGTGACCCAATTTCGCAGCTGGTGGTTTCAGCAGCGACGTTGGGCGCCGCGGGGAGAACGGGGCGCGCGGGCGGCGGGCGCGTGTCAATGCCGTTCGTTGACTCGAAGCAGCGGCGTCGGCGCGGCCTCCGGCTTACATAACCACCGACAATGAGCGGCGCTCGCCCACCGCAGCGCCGTGTCGTGTGTGCCGCTGCCGACCCATGCTACTCACAACATCACGTACCTACTCTAACTAGGTACCATGAATATCCGACGGAAAATGGCGAAATTTGACTGTAACACTGGCACTGGCACATACGCATCTATTCATTTTGGACACAATGAATTAAACACAAAGTTTAATCACCTGAGCATTAAAATATTTCAATTTGATTACGCGTTAAACTTTCACTGTTCCTGACCTAATTTCTATGGATTCTTCCATGAGATTCCGTCCGCAATTGCCCACTACAAAATAATATCCCAGACCAGAAACGGCTGCGGTGTCGCTAAACGATACTTAATAAAAAGAAAAAAAAAGAATGCTGATTTATGAACACATTGTTTTTTGTTTGAGGAGGATGCACAATTTTAGCTCTTACATAAATTGAATTTTTACACATTTTAATGAAGGGCCATGCCATGAAAAAAAAACACGGAAGGTAGACTGTTTTTGCAAGGGCAGACTCTAAGCAACAAATAGAAAACAATCGCGAAGACAGGTCTAAATTTAATTAATTTCAGTTGTATATCGTTTCAGATAGCAATAAATTTTAGTATAAAATAGCTAGTAATATAAGTGAGGGATCTGACAAGCAAAATTTTAAACATAAATATATTTTCAGAGTCATTGAGATAAAAGGTAAAAACCGACGCGACAGTCATAATAGGCGCTTTTGTTTCCTTCTGATTCGCTGGCTTTACCCCCGATCTTAATAATTAAAATGTGAAATACTAATTAATTGAAAACGTTCGTAAACAATAAAACCCTACTTCGTTCTGCCGTGTTTATTTCATAAAAAGATAGTACTGGAAACGAATCATCTATTTGTCCTCATCTCTTTAAGGAAGGAAGTTGCTGCACTTGCTACGCTATGAGAGTAAAAGTTAAATCGTAAAAAGCTTTGTATTTCCTAGAAAAGTGAGATGCAGCCTTTATTAAAGGTCATTAACTTAGTTTTCCGCTGTCGTAGTAAAATACTAACAAGGGACCTATCAGAATAAAATGTAACCTCCTAAAGAAAATACCTAAAAAATGCATAATAGTAGAGCGCTATAATGAGACCTTTCTGTACTTGTCAGGGTCGTCCCTACCTAGTGCAGTAGTGTTAGTTTATAAATTGAATGAAATCCGCCCTACAATCTAGGTAAGGTCAGCTCGCCTTCCCGTCAAATTTACGACAGACCATTAACATTCACGGAAAGCTAGCAAATAAGCATCATGAATGCAAGTACATATCTAGTACCGAGATGCTTGAATGGGTGCTCCTGTGCTTGGATGGTATTAGGGCGGGCGGCGCGAAGAGCCGAAAGTGAAAGATGCGCAGTCGCGGGGCGAGGGGGAGGAGTCCACGCGAGCGGAGCCGCGGCTCGCAGCTAGCGAGCAGAGTGCACTGCCGCAGCCTCACGCAAGCCAAACAAAACTTTAGTTAGTAACCTACTTCCGTACGAGCGCCGTGAGCGCGATACCCGCTCCGCTCGCGCCGCTCCGCTGCTAGCTTTAGTACTGTGACCGTTTCAGTGTAACGTATATACTTGGTTTATGAACTCTTTGGCTCCGGTTTGGTTGAATGGACACACATGTGACCCCTGGACAGGAACTTTTTGCCAAAATGTTTTACGGTGAGAACTGTTACGATTGTTTACTATTGTCCCGCTTTTGTTTTTTTTTTTCTGTTGTTGTTCTACACGTTGGCATGCACTTTACAGTTGTCGTTCATTCATTATTATTATCAGACGGCCACGCACACACCGCACTAGCAACGCGTCTATTTTTTATGCGAAAGTTGTACAAAAAATTATTTAAGTGCCAAAAGTCACTGTGTTTTTTTATCAAGTACCTTAGTCAATCGTTATTATGCGATGATATGTTTCTTAAATGTGCATAGGTGAGGTATAATTATTTGATTTATGTTTTCTCAGATGACAATAAAAATCAGTAACTTTATAAACTTTATTATTGGTGCCATATTAGGTATAACATACATATATATACTTATAGCAGTAAAAGGTTTGGTTTAGAAGACAATTTGTGTAAAGTTAACTTTAACCAATTCTACCGCCATTTTTAACATCTCGTTTTAAGTTTTATATGCCATGACGGTCCAGTCGGCCATCTTGAATTTTGCGTTGCAGTGTCGCCATCTAGTAGTTAGTTAGATTTTTTCTAATACAAAGCTCATTGCTCGCAATTTGTTTGCTCGTGTAGTATCGAAATTCTAGAAATTTCGTATCCTGTTACATTTATGTTTCACCGTGTTTTTAAACTACACAGACTAATGTTTTTTTCTAAGGGTGACCACCCTAAAGGGTTCGGCATCTTTGCTCTTTGTCTAGTCTAGGTCATCGGTGGCTACGTTTAGTGCGACGGGCAAGTTCTTCTATTTAGGTAGACGACGGAATGCATATTATAATTATATTGGGAAGGGAAAGTGTACATTTAGAAATACTGGTGGTAGGGAAAAACCTACCTGGTTGACAATACTGTGTTGTTAATAGCACAAATAACAAAAAAAATGAACCAATTTCTTTAATTTTTTATTGTATCTATGGAAGGTGGAGGTAATTGTATCAATCTTTATTTGATTAGAGCGTACGTATTATTTCACCTTAGCCAAGTTTATAATGCACTTATTTATATTGTACAATTTATATTAGTTATAACCTAACCTATCGTCTTAAAAATAATGCCAGAAACTTCATATTCATGATTTTCATGGGTTCAAAAACAGCATAAAACATTTGATTAAAAACAGCATAAAATATTATTCCAGAGTACAAAAAAAAATTGCCGTATGCTGCAATTTTCTAAACTAACCTTTGCACTGTATGTAGGTCATGTAGTACTGAGCCATTCATTCGTCACATTGATACCTACACAAAAGCCTCACAACACAGGCCTTCGTCAACTAGTCTCGGGTACGACCTATGTTAGTTAAAACGGTGGACTGCAAGGCTATCAAACTTCTTGATTTTAAGCCTTCGTTCCTTATTCATAAGGGCCATTTGTTACAGGAGTTAATTAAACGTGCTAATTTTCAATAAATGTACCAAATCAACCTAGAAAATTAAATCATCATCGCGATGTCCTGGTACAGGGTTTATTTTTAATGATCTTTTTTGTTGTCCTCTGTGGTGAGAAGTAATTAAGGCTCTCACCGTTTGAACATTAACTGTCACTCAGCCTTGATAAAAATCATAAATTCCCTTACATTTCTATCTAACTTTTTAAATTCCGTAACAGCCGTGCATATAGTAAAACATGAACTTATGACGCTTGCATGGACGCCCATCGTGTTTCATACAATGTTTAAACTGTGTAAAAGCAGTAATCAGTCAGCCTAATGTGAGCCTTAACCATTCTACTTAACGTGTTCCTAAATCATCTTATGTTTCACGAAAACGCGCACACTTCGCAGGCGTGTGGGCTCTCGAAACTAGGTCGGTTCAGTGACCCATATGTTTACCTAACGATTGTGCGCGCCCGCCATAGCCTCGCGGCTTATCATTATCACCGTTCGCATTTTCGTTTAGGTTATCTACCGGGCAACCTGTCTCCCACTCGTGATAACCGTCGGCAACGCAATTTGCAACCAATGCAATTGGGAATACGGCTCGCTTTCCTTCGGCTGAAAATTACCGAAAATGTTTTTCATATCACCGATAATAAATGCGTTTGGTGTTTGTAGGTAAATCTGTATATTTTATTCGCTTACAATTAATTTAATTGGCGTACTAGGAGCACTCGTTACAAATAACATTAATATTTTTGGTATTGGAAACAATATTTTGCGATGAAAATTTTCGTATCCGAAGAATGTTATATGGAAACCTACCAAATGAAAACAGTCGATATCATTACATGGGC
This sequence comes from Cydia pomonella, assembly GCF_033807575.1. Taxonomy (NCBI): domain Eukaryota; kingdom Metazoa; phylum Arthropoda; class Insecta; order Lepidoptera; family Tortricidae; genus Cydia; species Cydia pomonella. The sequence goes on from NC_084703.1 coordinate 41,578,251, forward strand.
TATTGAAACGTATAATATGTTTAAATGTGTCTATGTTTATCCGTTGAAACGGAGTTTAAGCCTTAATCAGTACCTACCCCTAACGCTACTGAGACGAAGACCTTTTGAAAGAACTCGGGGCGTTAGGAATAGGAAGTTATATACAGTGTTATCAACAGGGCCATTATGTACCACTTTTTGAAATGGGTTCCTATTTGGTAGACTGTATATGAAAATGCTAACTTTTATTTTACTTCTACAAAGAAGACACAACCCGCTCATGGTGATCGCGCAAAGAAAAGAGAGCAAGCACAGAGATAACAAAAAAAGGTTACTAAAATGCGTGGTTTGTATGCGTACCACAAGTAATACAAATAAATTCTAATCTTTATGTTGGCAATGCTGGCAACACCGATCTTTGACAGTGATTTCAATTTAATAAGGTGCTTATCTGTGCCTAGGTATAAAATGAATACCTAATTAATACTGCAAAAATTGTCATTGAAACTTTCGTGCAACTTTCTCCTGGCATCCTAATGACGTTAAATACGAGCCGGCCAGCAAGATTGATGCTCTCTTGGATTAGATCGCACTGACAGGCACTCGCCATACAAATGAAGTATCGCGGGCACGAACCACCTACAAATGATTAACCAATGGAATATGTATCTTCCGTGTCAAGAGTTAAAGATTAATATCCATTTACATGCGAACTTGACAGGAGTGTGTCTATCTGTACTGTACATAGCTTGTGCCAAGGTTGGTGAAAGTTAATGACGTCACTTTTCCAACAGGCTACCTTTGGCGAACTGTTTAGTAAAGTTATTAGGAATTTACATATTGGAGAGAGCGGGGTTTGACAGTTTCAGCACCTTCCCGTATCTATTTATAAAAACTAAATAGCCTTGCCTCGAGTAGGTATGATAAAAAAGAATAAGAAAACAAAAAACCCAACTAATTCAATCAATGCATATTTAACGTATTTATTCTTTAATTCCCTATATCATACCAATCAGATCAACGTTTGTACTGTATAGTAACGTAAACAAATTGCACAACACGATAATTCATATAACCTCTGAAGTCGTTACAGTACACAGGATTAACTTTCGACAACAATGCGCACAAGCGTGGATTCTTAATTAGTAACCCAAGTTTGCCTTCAAACGCTTGAATCGACCATCGCCCTTCATTTTTGTTAGCGCCTTCCACACTTTGCCTACGAAGGTGAACGCATGGACCGTCGCTAAGTTCATCGCAGTCATTACAATTACAGTGTTAGTTTGTGCGAGGAGGATAGATTGATTACGTAGTACGTTGTTCATAGTTTAGTCTAGTGCGCGGTATGGGCTTAAGGTCGCTTGGACAAAACGTAGATGCGTCAACGAACCCTACAAGGTGACAGCGCCAGCAATCTAACTAGTTACATCTGTGGCGCCTGGAGTAATATTACTCGTGTTAACAATTTTCAATTCAAATTTAATACATAATATATATGTATAAAACAGCGACGGCATATATATAGACGAAACTCTTAGTACATTTTGGAATTCAAAAGCGCTATCACTTTAGTTATTCTAGTTCAATGATATAAAAACATGCATTTACAAAAAAAAAACAAGTTTACACTAAGTGAACTAGTCCTAAAGAACCTAAGCTCAATTAGTTTTGTAATAAGCCCTTTCAGTTTGCCCAACCACCTGTGGCTATTTCGAGCCTGGGGCTTTGTTTTAAATACTCTCAAATGAAAAGGTTTCGTTATATAACCGCAAACTTAAACTAGACGTATGTAGGTCCTGTTTAAATAGCTCGCGTAGCAATCTTAACAACTGTATTGTAATACGTATAATTACTGTAAGAAGGGTAAAAAATAACGTATCTTTATATGAAGTTAGTAGAATTGTATACATGTTCATAATAGTTACAGAAAACACAGAAATCATTAAGTAAATCTGACTTTTCACAGCTACGAAGCTAAAAACTTTACTTAGTTATCATTCTGTATTTATAAACGTAAGAATATTTGTTATTTCTTGGCAGACTGCACTAAAATTTTCCAGTGGCCTCAAAAACTGACACCAGAAATATTTTAAATAAGACAATAAGTACACATCTTGTAATAGAATGGGTAATACATTCACTTTACATTTATGAATTTTGTTCATATTTAAAACGAGGCTAATAATTACATACCACTATGAAATATATAAATAAAATCATGAATAATAAATAAAATAAATTGATTTGCAAGAGTAACAACGATAGAACAATGGGTCATCTCGTATGAAAGCCAAACAAAACTTGGCCTATTATCATTGTCCCAATATGATGTGACTGCACTGTTACAATAATCTTTATATTTATGTTATAATTTATTCTAAGATGCGAAGTTATTTTGTTATTCGATAACATCTTATCAACTGTTTATTCCTTTTGTTATCGCATTGACGATGGGTGTCCTTAGAAAGTGTGTTACTGGCTTCAAGGAATTAATTTATGTACGGCAAACAATAGTACAGGTTAATAGCGCATATTTTTCGTTTTGTCATAATTGTATTAATACATACAAATGCACACATACAAACACAGATGTGCATTAAAGTAATTGGCAGAATATTTTGATGCCTAGATTGTTGTTAAAGTCGCTTCTTATAAATTTTTATCGCTTATTTAGTTATTTACATGCAAAAATTGTGATTGCATGAAAAATGCAATAATTTTATAATACTGACTGACTTGAATTCAGTGTTATCACATGACATTCAAATCAAATTAGTGCAAGAATATCGTGTTTCGTTTTTGAATATGCTCTTTATAGACGCTGCCCATTAAGTTATGGCACAGCCGAGGAAATTGATTCTTTAGCAATTTGCGGTTCAAGTAAATTTGGTTGTACATACTTATGCCAAGAGCTGTCCAATGTAAAGTGAACCGTAAATCCTATCACAGTAATATGGCGCATAATTGTTAGCACTATGTTTAGTAAAATGTAATGTGAACCGAACTGATTTAATATCGCATACTCATGTTTATTTACATCGTGCCGTTACACCGGTGGTCGTTAGAAGTTGTAGGTACACTTCTCAAATGACAATACCTTCTCAATAAATTATGACATGAATGAAAAACATTTTGATTGTGATTTTTGTACCATCGTGCATATTTTTTGCATTGGTGTAGAAAAAATAGTTCCAGCGCTTTTAACTACAATAAATTACTCAAATTACAGAAACTTAATGTGGACGCATAGCTTCCAGGATCTAATCGGGATTTCGGAGGTTATCTAGGAGACTTTGAACCAAACCTACCCACTTTCACCTTTATTGTATGGTATTTTTTATTAATATTATTATTTGTGTATTTCATTTCGGAACATATTAACACAACTTCACCCTTTTTACACTACTGTACTAGTTTACCATCATATTTACCCAACTGTAACGTGATCTGGATTCCGGCAAAATATCAGTGAGTCGCTCGAAAGAGTAAAGCGTATAGCTGATTCGGAACCCTTTTGTTTTTGCTAAAATGCACACAGCGTACAGCAAGTAAATCCATGTCTCGTGTTATTTTTTTCTGCTAATTACATAAATTCTGTACTTTAGTTTTATTCAAATAAACGTTTTATCCATCGATCTATCTTCCAGTTTAGCCCCATGCGTTATTAATAAATAATACATAATACAATAACTACACATAGCTATATTAAATGACATTCGATGACGAACTCACGCACAGCAGCCGCGGCGACAACACAGCGTTAAATAACAATTTTATAACTATGTCATCATTGACCCTAATTTTAGATAACCGCCAGCCGAGCTTGTGCTAGCAGCTAAAGTAATGTCACGCTGCGACCATACAGACACCCTTGATACTTTATTTGGCTATAATATTTACTTTTCTAAAATGTTAGTGTAGCTAGAGAGATTAGTCTCCCTAAAACACTAGATCACAGTCATAATGCAGTCAAGGTCTAAAATATCGACTCAGCTAAAGCGCCACTAATATGATGTACCTACACGACTTAATTTCCTAGACTGGCTTAACAAAATGGCATACTATTTTCTCACAAATTTGGGAAGGTAGGACACGTCAGTTTGTTACTTAGTACCAACGTTCTTTTTTTTTATACAATTTGTTGAAAATAATTTTAGCCTAAGAATATTAAAGCTTATCTAAAATGTCAACTAGTAAATGTTTAGTTCTCAAGAAAAGGTGTTTGCGCGTACATAATAGAAGTTCGATAAGATAAACGACTCAAGCGCCTACTGGCTTAAGGTCCCTTTTTGAACAGAACCACATAAATCGGCTACTCTAATAGCTGACGGTACTAACAGGATGTAGTAGGTGCAATCACCTACAATATGATCGTGACAATGGCGTCGCTCGATAAAGGCCTAAAGTGCTACTATTTGTTACGACTTATTAGAAACGAGTCATACGAGTATCGAGTATCCTGGGTTCCAGAAGCAATTGCTTGTTTTGGAATTGGAACCGTTTGCTATTGAATAATAGTTTTTGATATATATTAATATGTACACATAATCTCATGAGGAGAATTATGATTATAGTCGACCCTCTTAATGTATGTTACACTAGTATTTTTTTCCAACTTCCAGACTACGAGTATATACATTTTAAAATTAAAGTGCAAGTTTGCATTTAGTCGAGCTAGTTCACGGCAAAATACAACTTTAAGTATTTTGTTTTTCGTATCAGAATCATAAAGATTAAAACATTTAAAACTAACAACAGTTGGCTTGGTAGCACGAGGTTCAAAACACACATAATACATAACAAACACACCGCAAGGCAATGCTAGGTTACACCCGAGTTCACCCTAAGAAGTTGACCTTTATACCACAAAATCACAAGAATTTTGTTCTTGTATGCATAATTGGAATCAAATCATTACTTGAAAGCGAGCGTACAGAACGTTCTTGTGGTAACAAAGGGGAGTCCGTGACTCGTGCACATTGTCGGCGCAAAGGTCCGGTGGCGAGGCCGGCGCGGCGCCCGCGCTCCTGCGTGGGAACCTGCCAGGCCCACGTAACATCTCAACTGTTGTCGTGGAGACGGTACTGCTCGGCTTAAACATTCTTTATTCCTATAAAACTGTATAAATCACTCACAATGAGAATCAACATATCGCGAAAAGTGCGGCAATGGTTGAAAAGTGCATATTATTAAATTTAATTTATGCGCATTGTCAACAGTTTTATACTCATAAACAGAATTATGGAGCGTAGAATGACATCGGTTTTAAATAATATTGTTTTTAGTCAAGCATATTTATGTATTCAAATCGGTTTGAAAAGGCATGAAGCCATGTGAATAAACGTAAGTAAACTTTAATTCATAAATTAAGAGATAGTGGTCGACTGCTTCTAGAAGCGTGGTAACTATTTAATTTTCCTCTCTGAAATTGACGTTATGGAAAACATTTTCACACAATTAATACCTACCTATATACCATATTTAATAGTATAACCATACCCCATGCCCCTTCCATTGACTTATTTCGATTTTTTTATGTTTATGCGAGTTAAGAGCGAATAAAAGTTCATACAAATTATTGGAAACTCTTATATAAATTTTATCAACATTATTCTTTTCATATGATTCAAAGTTACCTTTAAGGTAAACAGCGTAGCAACACTAGCAACCAGCATGAGAAGCGAGCTATCGGAGCGGTTTGCTACTGAATAAACTACCGAAAACCACCCAACTACCTATAGTCCCCTATTCGGGTCATCCACGATGACGCGCGGATTTGTCAAATTTAACCTTTAATAACATAACTTTACGAGTCAGGGCACTCATCTTCGTGAATGACACGATCTTTATTTACATCTACGACATACAAGCCTTACACGTACCCATTTAAATAATAATCAATAATAATCTTCTTTTTGTTCTGTTTAATTGCCTGTGTTTTTCTTCGTTATTTGAAAATATTTAGCCTCAGATTTGCGATATTCTTTTTTTTTATACTACGTCGGTGGCGAACAAGCATATGGCCCGCCTGATGGTAAGCAGTCTCGGCTGCTGTTTTCTGTAAGGTGGAGGTACTTAGCCAGTTGGGCTCTGATCTAGATCTGGAATGACATCCACTGGCACCTACCACACAAAGCAAGTTCAAATAATATTATAGGTAGGAAAGTCGAGTTAAATTTGGACCATAAATGGAAATGTATGGACTATAGTTGTAGGTATTGCGGTGCCAATATGAGCGCCAAAAGACCCACACTCACCAATGGGTAGGGAAAACTTTGATAATAGTACATTGTGTATTAGGGGCGGTAAACAAAAATTTACGAACAAGTGGTAATTTTAAGTCGAGTTATCAACACCTTCCCGGCCCGGCGTGTACCGAATTACGCTTACCCGTACAGAATGCCACGTATGCGCTTAGGCAGTACAATTATTATTACTAGCTTCCCGTTTTTGTCCGTGTATTTTTATAATTATATACTTGTGACTAAATCATGCGAATGGAACATGACTTAGTGACAAAAATCGGTCAAAAGCATGTCGGGCTATTTTGTGTAGGGTTCCGTAGTTACTATTCTGTCAAAATAGACTAAACGGACTATTAGAAAGTATCATGTACATTACAAGCATAAGGGAATACCTTCGTAGCGATTTCTACGTCTTTTTACTAAGAAGAGAATACTTTTTGTAATAACTCTAAAATGGCTGAATATTTCGTAGATCCGTGGTTGAAAAGTTAGAAGGGGGGTACCATATTTTTTATCTTACGGAGCGATTATTTCTGAAACTATTAATTTTATTAAAAACATCGTTGTTGGAGACCCTCATTCGTTTTGTAATACCTATCCAACGATACCCCACACCATTGGTATAAAGCAAAAATAAGAATTTAAAAAAAGGCATGGGGGGTATCCAAAAATTTGTTTTGTTGTAGTTTTTATTTTACCGTTCAGCATTTAAATTTGCAGCTTTTAGCAGTAACGATGACGGAGCAAAGCCTCGGACGGACAGACGGACGGACATGTAGAAACTATAAGGGTTCCTAGTGGACTACGGAACCCTAGGGAATTAAAGGGATTAAAATATATCTCACTACTTCATACCTTGCAGTTTTACGTCAAAAATTACCAGAATTGAGGTCCAATATTTACGATTTTGTTTTATTTTACATTTATTTTAATTTAATAATATCGTTTTTCCCCTGCTAGGTGATAAGACACTTCATGTGTAATTCAGAGAATAGGAGCCCTCCACATTGCACAAGTTTTCTAACCACTGATCCGGAACTAATTTTCCTGGTTCCTGATCACTGGTTAAATTTCATGGTGTAGATGTATAAAACATTTTTAATATTTTTCAAACTCGATGGGTAGGGTGACACGTCTCATCTCCATATAATTTATAACCTAAAAACGCCTAATCTAGTAAAATTGTATTGAAATGACACCTGTCAGGGTACCCATAAAGTTTAAAAAGTATTATAAATATTTTTCAAATAGGTACTATAAATTAACCCGTTAATAAACGACCCTCCCCGGCTTCGCACGGGTTACACAACACCTTAACAAATTATACACTTAAACCTTCCTCAGGTATCAGTCTATTGATAGGTGAAAAGCGCATGAAAATCCGTTCAGTCGTTTTTTAGTTTATCGCGAACATACAGAGAGACGCGGCGGAGACTTTGTTTTATAAGGTGTATAGTGATGAAGCTTACACCCACTATTATTTAATAAAAGAAGCAACAAGAACCAAATTTTTCAAACGCCAGGACAGGGTCAATGACCTGCAAATCTAACAGCAAAGACATTCTTATGGAAAGTGCACATCTATTCTATATATAGATAGTGACCTTTCGCTTGGATGCGTCAGCCAAAGCAACGTGATGTAATGGTATTACCCACACAGTCATAGCTAGTTACACCGTTATGCATCTGTTTGTGTGTGTGATCGAAAGTGAAAGCTGAGGTCTCAATGGGGTCTGACCGGTGTGAGCAGTGCAGCGCGCAGTCAATGTCGATATCGATATTCAATGGCGCGTTCGAGTAATACTGTACTGTACAGTACTTCCTAGACAGGACTAAGGGTTGGATGCACCAAACTGTTTCTTACCGTACAAGCGTTCATTAAATTTTATTGTACGGAACGTTCCATAGTCCGTTGATTGTGGTTGGTGCAACTGGCCTAAAGGGGCGGTGGTTCGCAACGTCTTGCGCGTCGACACCCTTCTATTGAAAAATAAATATTGCACACCCTTTTCGTTTAAATACGCGGTTTACAAAATCTCGGAGTTTAGGTGAGGTATTCTGCGCCATCTAGTTGGAAACTTCTGTACTAAGAATTATAGTATATGTAGAGGCACTTCGTTCCCAACAACTCATAAAACGATGTAGGAATGTCGTCTTGTATATGTACTTATGTATATCTTAGTACCGTTTTTTGAACACCTCCTTAAACCTCTCTTTTGACTCATTTTGCTAGAACTTGGTTTTACATGTAACTGTTTGAAATAACTCCATATTACTCCATAGAACCTGCTAAGTAGTCGGCGAGGGTAATTCACAAACGCTACGTACGTAACTATGTTTTTTTTATATATATATTTCACACCTCCTTAGGAATTAACATTAAAATAATTATGTGTACAATACCGATAGCAACATTTTCATCGATAGATGTCATTTTAATAACTGTCCATAAAACTAGTCAAAACAACAACAAATTAATGATCACGCCATCACTTTCCCCCTCGGCGGGCGGCTTTAGCCCACGTGCGCGGTCCTACGGGAGGTACCGTTACCGCGCACGCGTAAGTACTCCCGTTACCGCAGCGCACACGCGGTACCGTTACCCCGTCTACGGCGCCCGCGCCGCCGCCTAGACCCACTACTCTCGCTTTCCGTTTGAGGCCTTCCTCTTTTTGTGGAAGCTACGTCATGCCATCTAGACTTACAAGTTTGTTTACTTTGTGTCTATTTGAGTAATGCTAAGAAAAATATTACTACTGTAATATTTTCTTTATTAGACAATATTTCACGTCTCTAACTGTATCTACCTCCTACCTTTTACAAGTGTCAACTGCTTTTTTAAACCTTTCTAATTAGCCCAAACTCCATGTGGTTGTTTCCTTAGGGCCTACCGCGAAAATCGAAATTCGTCAATTGCGGGCATTTTTCTCTGTCACTCTAATTACGTCTTAGTGAGAGTAAAAGAGAAAAATCCCCGCAATTTGCGAATTTCGGTTTTCGCGGTAGGCCATCTGGGAAGATAGCGCCCGTTCACACGCGGTTATTTTAAACTATAGATCACTTGTTTAAAACCCAGTCACGACAAATGTGAATAACATATGCCGAAGCTCGAAAAAGAGCGGTCGTAACTCGCAGAAGCGAAACTTTTTTCTGTTAAATTTAAAGTAATTATTTATGCCGCCGTTCGGACAAAAGATATAATCGCAGGCGCAAGAAAACTTTTAAAACCTTGACCACGGGTGACTGACATTAAAATCGCACGCTGCTTTCACGGCCCAATCAGGTGCCGTTGTATAACTGAACCGACTTTCCATTTCTTTACCGAGGCAGAAAATGAAAATAATATAACTACCTCATTCATGTGTATTTGCATAACTAATTTGTGCAAACCTAACTAATTAAAAGGATAGTGTGGATTATTTAGTCACCCATGTGTGAAAATAAATAAATACAATGTAATTTAATTCAAAATTACAAGTTTGTTATTTTTCTCCGGCAATTCAAAGGAAGTATTTAAAGTATTTACACATTATAGTTTCGAAACGTCGCGAACTCGGCCCATGTTAAGGTCGTTGATATGTGGCAATTTTCTCATTTCGAAGAGAAGCTAAACCTTGACCTACGAATAAAAATTTCATTTCGTCACTCACGCGCGCTACGCGCTGAGATACGATTTATACAGCGCTCGCTTATAAACAAGTGTGACTAACCCTCTTTAATTCATCGTATGAGGCCTGCGAGACTCATTTTCCTTCATAAAAATATTCTTAGTGAGCATTCTCGGACTACAGTTCAGTTGCTGGATGTAAAGTAGCTTTAAAATTGACCTACATTACTAGTACGGTCAAATTAACTCAAATTTCACTAAAGTCAGGAACTAATTCTAAGGACTAATAAAATCACTACGGATTGTTTTGTATGGGCTAAAAATCGAACTTTATACAATCGTTACTAAATTCACCCCCCCGGAAAGGGGTGAAATCGGCTGAAAATAATGTAATGGTTGTAACTAAGAAGAGAAAAAAGGTGTACTCGGTGCAATTTGGCGTACGTTTTACAACACTTATATCTAAATTCGCACGTGTTATTTATGTTAATTTAAGCTACGGAACAGGTAAAAAAAAAAAACAACATACAAAAAAATCTATTTTGGCCATTGCGGGTCTGGGGAAAGTAATGTACTCGGTGCGAATTGAGTAAATAATTAGAAAAAATATCTAAATCCAATGTCAAATTCGCACCAGGGTGCGACACCCGGAAAGTAGTTTTTCATGTTTTACTGTCGTTGTACTTCGGGGGAAATTTTAATACTATTGGAAATTGATGCAATCATATTCATTTGATTTTATTTACATTCGCACCCCATAAAAAATTGGCATTTTTATACGGAACATGCAGTTTTGTAATCAAGTACCAAAATCGTAGAGCAATAAATACACAGAAGCGACAAGCGCGTGATTAGTGGCAAGAGAAGGAACGCGCGTAGATGCACCGACGAAGCACGGCTCTTGAGGCACGAGTAGTGGCATGTACCTACTGCAAAAATAGTATGATTTTTTTTTCTTTTATACTACGTCGGTGGCAAACAAGCATACGGCCCGCCTGATGGTAAGCAGTATCCGTAGCCTATGTACGCCTGCAACTCCAGAGGAGTTACATGCGCGTTGCCGACCCTAACCCCCTCCCGCCCCTCGTTGAGCTCTGGCAACCTTACTCACCGGCAGGAACACAACACTATGAGTAGGGTCTAGTGTTATTTGGCTGCGATTTTCTGTAAGGTGGAGGTACTTCCCCAGTTGGGCTCTGCTCTAGATCTGGAATGACATCCGCTGTGCTGTGCCCTACCACACAGAGCGAGATGACATTCACAATGCCCATACCTCTCGTAAAAGGTTTCTGAGTATGCAGACAGACAGTCAACAAATTAAATACAGGTACGCTCAATGTTTGTTAAATTCGAAAAATCGCATTTTTCCATAGACTTACGAAAACGTTAGACTACTTAGTTCACTCAATGATTGTTTAAAACAATAGTTCCGTTTTAATGCCAGAAGAAAGATTTGTGCTCGTTGCCCGTCAAAAGTGTCAAACAAACTGTCTCGGAACAATCGCTGCGCGTAGGGTTTGAGATCCGGATATCCGAAATATCCGGATATCCGTCAACTATAAGATCCGGATCTAGCGGGTCATAAGATCCGGATATTACGGATCCGTTAAATATGGTTATTGACCTATAACCGAAACAATTTTCTAATGAAATTTATGAATAATTTTGTCATTTAAATATAGTATTTTCATATATTTAAGCAATTCAAATACTAACAGCACATCAATTTTGATAAGTACATCATGTCACGCAGTAACTTTATACAATGAATGCGAATGTTGCTTAATGCAAACATTAGATCATTGGATATCCTGATGACTTGGGGCTATAGGCTCAAAACAAAAGCGACCAAGGCTAGGATAGTAGAGTAGGAAGGAGAGAAAATTGGTCTGATAATCAACCACTAGAATATCTCCAAATGAATAGGGCTAAGATGGTCGGCTCTTTATCATTTGTCATGAAGGGCATAGTGACAAGTGATAAAAATACAACCATGCTGCCACCGCAGATCGAAAAGAAAAGACCTACCTAAAGTAATCGGGAAGAGGAGATAGATGTTCGAATCCAAAATGCCCTAAGATGCTCAGCAGCGCTTCACCGAGTTCTAGTATCCAAGCTGATCAGTAGACTGTCCATGATTCAAGTCTATAAGACAATAATTAGATTTTGATGAATGGCATCGGTAAGACACTTGGACTCTGAATCAGAAAAAAAAGAACGAGTTCTTAGTTAAGAAGACGAAATTCTGGCGGTATATTCTGGGACCTATCAGAGATGAAGATAGAGAAGATGAAAGCGTAGGAAAAATAGGGAGCTAGAGTAGCTAGTTGCGGCACCCAATATAATTAACGAGATTATAGCCGCACGACTTCGCAGGCTTGGTCACTTGGAGTGGACGGGAGAGAATCGGGCTGTGAGAAGATAGGAGCGATGTAGCCCTAAAACGCCCTCGGAGTATCCAACTAGTGTGGAGTGGTGCAGAATAGAGCAGAGTGACGTTGTACTTGTGTCAAAGGCCAAGATTCTTTTTGGGTCACTGATTTAATTTAATTTATTTATTTAAGAAATAAACAGTCTTTTATAGTTATATATGGCACAGGAACTTTTCTTAAAACTAGACTTACAGTTTCCTTAATGAAAATATTTTAACATCATGCTTATTAAGTAGTTTCTACATAGTAAAACAGAGCTATTTGTGCGCGCAAAAACAAAAAACAAACAAAAGAAAAGAAAAATTATGAGAATAAAAACATAAGAGCATTATAACAACCTTATGGTATTGTTTACAAACTGAAATCTCAAGGATTTATTATCTATTAATAAAGAAATTATAAAAAGCAGTAACATCTAATACTGAGATTATTTCTTTATAGCGCCAATCTAAACATTTGGGTTATGAATTATTACACTGCATAGATAGTGTTTTAAATCTATTAAGTTTCTCACAGAAAATATCAAGGCTTAGAAATTTTTCGTTGTACAACCTGCACGCCCTTCTAACAAAACTATTTCTTGCGTAAGCAGTCCGACTACGGGGGATGTAAAAGAGGATTTTTTTCCTGCAAGCACGTTCACAACGTCGAGGGACTCTGAAGGAAAGTAAATGTAGTAAAAACGGAGCATCAATAATATTATTAATAATTTTGATCCAGTGAAGTAAGTAAGTATTGCTTTCATAGTTAGTATTTCATGACGAATGAACACGAGGTGAGGCATTGGATGTATTTCCAACTATGCACCAGCTAATCCAGATATAAACCCTCCTTATTAAGTACGGTTTTAGAGATAACATTATGTTAGCTATTATAATAATCAAGTAATCATTTAAAATTGGTTGAGATAATATCATTGTATTAAAACATAGTTAAAAACGTTATTTCTGTGTTATCTAAATCCGTTTATTCGGATATTTATTTTGGTGGATATTCGAATAATTAGAATATCACAATATTCTAATTGCAAACCCTACATATAGTAGTGACACCCAGTAGTGACACAAATAGGTAATGTAAATACTGCGAGGAGGATCTTGTTTAGGAAATAATCGGACAGACAGACGGACATGACGAATCTATAAGGGTTCCGTTTTTTGCCATTTGGCTACGGAACCCTAAAAACAGAGCGATCGAGTATATTCCTTCAACAGGATGCTCTCTTACAGCATATAAAAAGGGCTTAACAGACCCACATTGGGACCAATTTACCTGAATAGCGACCCACAAATGCTAGATTCTTGCAACTAGGCTTGGCGAAAGAAAAATGATGGACCAGCGTACACCTCTTTGTAGAAAACCCTTCCTGATGCTAGTCTCAGCTGCAAGGAGCTATTGTCTTGCAAGTGCAAAGAACGCTGTACAGGGTGTGGGTGAGTAAAACACGGATTTAAATACACTATGCTTTGCGCATGCGAAGGTGCATGCTCTGGGATAAAATAACACGTAAAAAAAAAATGTTTAATTAGTGTGTAACTTTAATTAGCTAGATCCGGAGTAAATTACAACAAAACGATCTCAGTATTCTTAATTTTGATAATAATACTTTTATCGAAAATATTACTTTACTATAAATATCGTTCAGCAAGTTACCTTTACTTAAACATCATTTGCCTTGCAAATTGTATTGAAACAGCCATCCGACTCTTGGTGGTGTCATCCGGTATGGAACAAAAATAGTGTAATTTGCTTGTTTATAAACCGATTTTCAAAATTTTAATGGAATTACTAATGTAGCATTCATATCTTGATACAATGTTTTCCTGTAAAGTTACTAGTAAAGTTGATGAAAACAAAAAACGGATTTTTTTTCGGGAAAATTTAAATAAAACTTAAAATTTCTCGCAAACTATGGTACTTACAAGGTCAAATGTATAAACGATATTGTAGCGCATTTAATTTTGCTTTTTATGACACCCCACACAAGCTTACATGTGATATACTTTCTGTGGTATACGCAATATTCTGAACACGGCACCGGCCATTTTGATGACGTCATAACTGGTGACTTAACCACGTTAGAAACTGTCGTATATCATTTTTTTATACAATCAAACACATTTGAATAAGTAGTCGATAAAGCGGTCAAACACCGATAGATTATTAATATGTTGTAACATGACATCACTATTTTTGATCTCACATAGACAATTTACGCACAAACTTGCATTTCATTTTTGGTCGCACTTTTGAAGTTTGACAGTCGTTCTTGATATCCTATTTCTATGTATCCGATCCGAAAAATTGTCGGATATTGCAAACCCTAGCTGCGCGATGCACTATCTCCCCGCCCCGCGCGCCCCGCGCCGTGTGCGGCAACCACCTTCGCTTGCAGTCCGTTGCGATTAATTCTATTTACTTTTTGAGAAACTTCCGGTAAAAAAAATCTATTTTTTATTTAGTGCAAATGTAGTGTCTTTAGATAAGTACCGTTTTTAAAATTTTCACGTCTCTCTTAATTTCCCCCGAAGCACAATGTACAAAATAATTAAAAATACATGTTCCATAATTTGCCCAGGCGTGCAAAGTTAACTGAATGTTTATAATGCTTTAAAAAGCTTAACTTGAGATTGCACCAACCGACTGACTTATCCTCGAGCCGCAATCGAAAAAAAAATTTTTTTTAGGGTATCATACATTGCACATCTTTTTAATTAAGATGTACTATGCACCAAGGTGTTCTCTATACACTACTTAGCTTGAACCCAATAGCTTTTAATTTACTCCAAAATTACGGCACTTTATAGTTTATACCTAAAATTTAACGGTCTTCCGTACATAATAGAAACGGTGCAACTCGGGGGAAATAATCTAGTTGCGCCATCTAACGAATCCAAAAAAAGCACGACTACACGACTTACTTCCATACTTTTTGTTAACTTGACTATACTATACCGACAGATGTGTAGGTATAAGTAGATGTAGTGCGCGTGAGTTTGTTCTGGCGTAGCGCGCGAGATGGCGCTGCGTCCTGCGCGCGAGGCCCTCGTGTGCGCTTGTTGCGCCATGGAGCTCGCTTTACGCAACCAGGGCGTTCACCCCGGAAGGCGTTTTCCTCGCAGTTTCTTTAGCAGTGTGTTACTGTGGTGATCGCGTGACTCGCTAGCGTGTGGAGTAGGTACCTACTAGAATTAATGCATCTTGCGGCCGGATCTCAGCCACTCAGAGCTGCACAAACCTAATTCCTTTATCGCACGAGACAAATATGTTGAAGATGCGCTAATGTTTGCTTTTAGTTGCAAGCGCACTATGCACTGCCGTAATGGTAAGAGCTGTTTACTTGCAGCCGAATCGTTCTCAGACTACTTTAGCGTTACGGCTGCTGCTCACGCGTCATGCAGACATTTTAAACGCGTGGCCACAAACGTTTTGTGAGGAATGTCTCCACGAAACAGTTTATTTTCGTTCGCGTTTTCGCAGCGTCATTAAGTTGCGTGGTGTCATTAACAGCTGAGTGACCGACTTATTTGTATTTCCTGCAAATACTCTTAGTCATTGAGGCCATCAAAACAGCTACAGGTTTTACTTGTAAAAGTAGTTAAAGATGAGGGCAAAGCACTCAAAGTTAATATATAAATAAAAACTAGATACCTTTCCTAACTCATACTTACTTTAGTGCGTTATGTAATGCAGCCTTTTTCTTATACTTGTAGATGTATTTTACCAAATAGTTTATCTATTACTAAGTCATCTTTTTCCGTGTTTGCTTGCAACACTATCGCTGAATTAGATGGGAACCGTAAACAGGGAACAAAAATATAAAATTTTCCGTTCATTCTGGCTTCGTAACGCATATTTGTAGCTAGGTTAACGTGCATGTGGAAATTCGTTTTAGTATTTTGGTCTCGTGGAAATTTCATAACGCATGTAACCGAGCAGAGAGGTGAGCTTTAAACAATACGTTTTATATTCATAATGTGGGTTACGATCTCTGCTAAAACTTATTAACTTTTGGAACCTGTAATACTTTTGACTCTCGATATAATCTATGAATAGTTCTAAACGCATCACTTTTGTTTATTATTAAACCCATTGAAGTGGATATTGTTTGTCATCTTTCATACAAAAACCTTAGAACAGCGCTCCTTTCACTTTTTGTGTAGTCCAAAAATTACGAAAATATTCGTTTCTACAAAATACTAATCATGCTAAACAAAATAAATGTTTAGTTATTAATGTGACACACACCGCGGAAAGTAGAAATCCTATTCAAATTGCATAAACTGCGTTGCAACCAGCCACGCTATCGGCGCTCTCGGAGTTCACTTACATGAGTGTCACCAACACGACTTCTAAGGGTGTCGAATACTTAGCCTTTTCATCGGCATCGACATTTACGTAACCCCTTTAGACGTTCTGTAGCTCCGATGTGGCGTCAGTCTAGTCATTGCAAAAGAAACCTAGTGCGTTTAGTTTAAAGCTTAATCTTGATTGAAATGGTCTCAACAATTACGAGTTTGCGAGTATTATATTGATGTAAGCAATGACATTGCCGTGTCGTAGCGCCTTACGTAAAGATGCGACTGCGCGGCCCCCTTGCGAAAGCGATCCTCGCGTGTAAGCTAACCGCTAAAGATGCAACTGTCTAACTATGCTAACTGGACATCAAGTGTTCAGAATAAAGAAAAAGCATGATAATTACTATTTGTTTTCTGTGACTATTTATTGTATTTTCGTAGCCTCTACACGGTAGCGATGGGCTGAAGAAAAAACGTTAACATAAAGTGTTTAGTAGTAGTAGTAGTAGTGTAGTAAAAAGAAACATAAAACAGGAAAAAACACACATCATTTGTACCATGGCGAACTTATCCCTTTCAGAGATCTCTTCCAGCTAACCTTTGGGCAATTGAGTGTTTATTTTAATTACTACGATTTGGTATGAAATCTATGTATGTAGTTTTTTTAAATCCTTTTTCTTCCTTTTTTTACGTAAAAAACGAAAACACTTGATTTTTTCAATTCATCTAACTAATACCACATTATATACGATATATTTTTGTAGGACTGTAAGCATATGGTGAAAATTATTATTATATTTCCTTCAAACATATATAATATTGCCTACCTACATGATAATCATGGTTGCTTGCCACTGACGAGATTGCGTCTCCTTGAAACAATTTAATGTCAGTACACTGCGCCGATTATTCCACTTTTAATATGTAGTCGTGTAACAATAAATCAATTAACCTAATTTGCTGATATTTATCTGCACCTGTCAGTGACATTACAATCTCGTTTAGGTGCGTCGCGACGCGTTAGTGAGTTTTATCTACTTCGCTGAAAATCAACTAAATATGGATAATACCTTCTGGTATTAACACATCATACATTACTGAACAGCTCTCTATTGCCCACATAATCTTTGGCGTGGGACATGTTATTGATATCTAATCACATACAAATCCACTGCCCATTTCTGCCAACTTCGAAAAACCCAAGCTTTTTTAGCGCATGTGAAATGACGACCCGATTCATTAAAAAAAATAGGGAATCATTCTATTTTATAGGTTCGACGTATACTAGAAGGTGTAGAAGTTCCAAGATAAACGTGTCGTATGTCTGAACTGTACTGGGTCTGAACTTTTTGTGTGACTAATTTCATTAAAATTCATTAATTCGCTTTAGTGTCTTTGAGTAGCACGTAAGTCCCTACATACCTACAAAAAAATCGAAACGACATAGAAGTAAATTGAAATTACATATGTGCAAGTTACGAAAAGTTTCATAAAGTTCTAGAGAACATCACAAATGTCATGAAATTTCCATTCACATACAGTCTCTGAAATTATTTCATCTGATAATTTCACAATTTTGGAAACTTCCGACGGTACATCAGTCATTGCAATAGTATCTGAAGACGAGCGGTCGCCGCTTGTGTATTGTTCGAGGTTACACAACCTTCACTTCAAGTGCTAATAAATTAAAACATCTTTAATACATTCGTCCCGGATAAGCAAGGGCAAAGAACTTTTACATAACCGCGTTACGTGCCGGTGAGAGGCAATGTCAGCCATTGTAACCGTGCTATCATTATGACGAGTAAGCACATTTCACTATACAACGGCTTTTGTTTCTAAAAAACACAATAGTAACTTTGTAACAAACGGTGTTCGGATTATAAAAACATAGCGACCAATATTTCAAAACTGAAGAGCAGGTACGAATGAATCAGTTCGGTTGGCTCTATAAGCTTCGAGCGCATCCGAACTTTAAATACTGCTGTCGATTTACTTTTATTGTATCTTATTACTTGCTATGCAATTCACTCGCTTTAATTTAAGTACGAGAGAGATGCATCGATTTTTATTAGAAAGCTATTTCCAACTTCAATAATCTTATTTTAATCTGGATTTGAACTTTATATATAATCTTGTTATGCAACGGTTATGAATATGGTCTGTCAGCTGTCAACAGCGATCATATACAATATACATAACATAACCGTTTTATAAAAAAAAATATTTGAATGCCTTCTGTTATTATGTTGTTGCTTTCTATGGCGACGTTAATAACTATGCTGGTGCGGCATACATATTTTCCGTCTCCTGAGTACGAAATCGTGTGTTCCGATTTTAAATATATATGTCTAAACAACAAACAAAACCAATTATCTATAAACGTAGCAAGACTCTACGAAAGTCTACGTGCGTAGCAGCTACGGAAAATTACCCGATTATGTTTAAATGTTCGCATGCTAGCGCGTGTTCACAACCATTGCAGCAAACACAGCAATCTCGTTCGGATCAAGGTCCCACTAACTAATACCTGAAATTGGTCTTTTGTTTCGTCGTACGGTGTAGTTGCGGTGTACTCGTATGTGCCAAAAAGAGGTCAATGAACAGCCTCGACGTTTCTACACATCAAACTACACACCATAAAGTCATTAATCACATCAACTTGCTCTATTAATTAGGATACTATCCGTTGAGGATTAAAGTTCAAAATGCTATTTAGCCTTTGCCAATAGAAGGCCCTCTATCTTGTGGTTAGTACTACGCGATGCGTACAGTCGGTTGTCGTAGGTCGCTCTTCGGCAGCGATGCAAATTCGACCTAATCGCGGAGTTGTTTTGACTAATTTTGCTTAATCGATGCTTGACGGTTGAGGCTTGTTAGGATGGATAGGATGGTTGGCAGTGACGGTCGAAATGTTATTTTGTTTATCGTTCGCGCGCGTTCTTGACAGCGAAAAAGTGAAAACGGCTGTGGTGGTTGGGTTGTGAAACTAGGCGCGAGCGCCGGGGCCCGCGCGTCACGAGCGCTGCACCGGGTTATATAACATGTGTGCTGCGGCCATTCGTAGCGTTAGAGAGGCACCACACTTAATGTAGGATTTCGATACCAGCCCTATTACAACGTTTCACTAGCTTGTGAAGTATATTGAACTGAACAAGACTAAGTACTCAAAGAACTAATACTTAAGATACCGTTTCTGATATTCAATTTAATTCAACACTATTAAAAAAATGGTAAAATGTACATATTACACTGCAGTATTAAAATTCAGTAGAGTACAGGTGCAATAAGATTTTGGCAATTCCTATGATATACTTGGAGCTTGTTACATTAGTAGTGGCTAAGTATATTTATTTATACTTTATTGATCATTTATAACAATCACGAAGCACCAGCCAACAGAAAATACATGCACATTTACTACCTCCAGACGTCTTCAAATAACTATTTCTTCTAATTGCAAATGTGGGCGAGTCCGTGATTTTAATAGATTATTTTCTAGGAAAAATTATGTTGTTTGACATTCACGATACTAAGAGATTATTTTTTATTGCAGTTTCAATTCATAGTAGCAGTACAACATAACATTTCCATTATCATTGCCACCACTCATGCAAATCCTACGCGAGCAAGCGGGTCACACTGATATGGAAACCCTATTGATATTATATACTTTCCGAACATAATTTACCGACCGTATTAATAATATTTCCAATTACAATATATACATAATGGATATATACCACCGCCTACAATCTTTTCTGCTTTGCCCTAAGGTTGACTGGTAGAGAATGCCTCATGGCATTAAGTTCGCCTTTTGTACATTAAGTTTTTCCTTTTGTGCAATAAAGTTTTAATTAAATAAATAAATATACAGAGGATTACTGTAACTAACGTAAATCTAAAATAGGACATCTAATATTAATTGCTATTGGGTGAAGGAAAACATTGTGAAGAAACCACCGTACTTCTGCAAAGTTTACCAAAGGCGTGTGTTAATTCTACTATCCGCATTAAACCTGTCACAGACGGAGCAATAATAAATGTATATTAATATACCGTCAGATACCGACAGATACCATCATCATCAACATCATCATGTCAGCCTCTTATCGCCCACTGCTGAGCATAGGCCTCAGATACCGACAGATATCAAGTCTTATAGTATCACACACGCCAACGATACCAAGATATACACGGTACCCGTGAGCATTGCGAGAGATTTTAACAGTATATTCCTGATCATATCTAAAGACTAAAATGTCCTATATTTTTTTTGGTATTTGCCTATTGGTATTTCAGAGTCAAATCCACTTACAAAAAAAACATATATTTTTGGTTACTAAGTGCAAAAAGGCTTTTTGATGGCGATGTTACCACTATGGGACCTACTCCAAATATTCTTATTGATGATGTCTAAAACTGACAATTAACACTTTGCATAAAATATGTTTCCAAAGAAAGTTCAAATTCTTTTTGAGTTACTGTTTTACAAATAGCGTTTACATTTTATGTAAAATACATACAAAAAATCTAAAAACAAACAAAAAAAATATTTTTGTGAAATTGACCTAAACTCATATAACATTTTTTCCTTCTTTTGTCCTTAGAAATGGTTAAAATATCACTGTCTAGCACCTACATTGTGAGAGAGACAAAATATATCGTAAGTAATGTACCGAGCTATAATCGCAAGTTATCTGAAGATGTCTTGATGAAAGAAATCGTAAGATACCAAAATATACATTATATCTTCGTGTGAGGACTCTGTCAAATGGTACATAAAATATCATAAGATGCCTTGCTAAATCTTTTGGTATATTATCGCTCCGTCTGTGACGGTCTTTAGGCTAGCGTGTGCACTTTAGACTAACGTGATGTTTGATTACCTGTTGTAAAATCCACGAATCAATTAACAGTCATTGACATGCCGGTGAATCAACATTTAACAAGAACAATTGAAAAATATGCTTCAATACAACCCCAATTATCTAAGTAATACCTGAATCAATGTTCAATGCTTGTAAGTCTATGGTGAATGTACTCATAGTAGTTGGGTTTTGGCAACGCGAGTCGCCTAATTGTTAGTCACATCACGGATGCCAATGACATCGAACTATTGTGCATTGTGGCATTCAACGAAAGCCTATTACGCTTTGCGAAAGCATTTTGAATAGGGAAGCGTCCGATCGGCATGTCGACGGCTAAATCGGACGATATAATTTGTATCTGCTTCATGTTTATTAGTCAGGTTTTATGTAAATATTTTGTCGCAGTATCAAAGTAAAGTAGTTGAAATAACATTGAGCTACCTACTATAGGAATACCTATTTAAATATAGGAGTGTGATCGAAAATTCGTTTATTCTAATGAAAAGCGAGTGTTGTTTTGCAAAATATAAGGGAGAATTTGATCGAATTGATCCCTAGCTATAAATCGTATAACATGAGCAATATTACTTATGTCGGCAACATTGTCGCACAATAACACTTGTACACCGAGAATTATTCCTGGTATTTATTTTAAGATCAACAAGGTTCCTAAATGTGAATAATAAAATCTTTAGTTTCTGGTATTGATATTCAAATACGGATAATCTTTAATGCGAAAGTAACTCTGTCTGTCTGTCTGTTGCCTCTTTACGCTTAAGCCGCTGAACTGATTTAGATCAAATTAGGATGAAGATAGTTTGAGGCCCGGGGAAGGACATAGGATAGTTTTTATGATTGAATCGTCATTCCACGCAGACGAATTCGCGGCAGGAGCTAGTGATGTTATAAGCAAGTAAATATAAACCACATCAATAATAGAAAAGATTTTGTTTTATACGTGTAAGAAATATGCATTATATATTAATTCATTATTTCTTGTATTCTACAGTAACAACAGAGTACCTATGTAGAGTCTGTATGGAAAGAGAAGAGTCGTGGAATGGGCCAAATACATTCCACGACTCTTCTCTTTCCGAACAGACTCTATCTACATATTTATATTAGTAACTACTGATTTTTATGTATGTAGGTATGCATAGTTTATTGTACTGTTTTAATTCACCTTGGGTTTATTGAGATTTCCGACAAAATTGCGTGGTGCTAAATTCAACATGAAAATATACCTATGTTGGGGTAATACGTAACAATACGAGTGCGTTCTTATTTAGCCAACCAACGATAAATTTGCCTGGTAAAAGTGCAAAGTGTTAACGTTAGCGACATATTACTCAAGACAACAATTTGCTTAGTAAACCTTGGACGGTATTTAATAAAGGAAAGTTAAATATAACAGCATTAAATGGAGAGTAAGCATTTAAAATACAAGGTGTAGTGTAATTACGTACAATATACATAGGTAGGTAGACTCATTATTTGGAATCGCATTGTCAAGCTGTTTACTTGCGTCAGGTCGTTCACCTCGTTATCGTGCAACACGACGAATTTTCAATTGTCACCAGGCACTGGCCTTTGCGGAAACATCACAATAATATTCAGTTTATCGGTCAGGCGTTTCGCGTTCGTGATGACGTCATAGGTGAGCCCTAGTGTGGCTATCAGGCCTAAATCACGTAGCAATTTTCAATTGTTTCGAACCCCAACTGAGCCAACATCTAAGTGGGTTACAACTTAGGTCAGTGTTCGGTTCACCAGAGTACTCAAATAAAAACTTGTATGTTTAGATTAGCAAGTGAACAACATTTCGAATTTTAAATTATAACTGAACTTTAAAATGTGTACACTAGTCAATAGAAGTTGATAATGTAATTAATTACTTGTTACGATTTCGTGTTTTTCTTAATGCACATTGCACATCACAAGTACCAATCTCGTTTTTCTATTAAGGGTTGTTCGTAATTGGTTTAGCTAGTGGATAAATTGCTTAATAAGTTAATGTATAGCCTTTTCTGCGGTGCCTGTGAAAGGAAAGATGAGAAATTATACCTCATATTTCTGTAGTCTGTAGTTAATTTGTATTTATAATTACATTATTTTATTGACAATAACAAAATACATAATGGATATATACAGATGATTACTATAACTAGCTTATATCTAAAATAGGCCCTTGAGGCATTGTACCAAGGATGCTGGCGGCATTTCCTCGTTGTATCGCAATACTGATACGTTGTGCGAGGAAGCCGCCAGCTCTTCGGTCACCAGTTACGTCAACCAATATTTGTATTATTATTATTCACTTATAAATATGGTGTCGAGTCAAACTTTATCCCTAGATGAATTCGTCTTGTCAATACATAAACGGGTATTTCTACAACTAACATTTTTTTTTAATATTTCGGAAACTATTAGATTGTTTGTAAAAATATGCCTATGTCGGCGGCGTACTAAGGTGGTAAAGACATGGTTGAAGACGGCTATACTTGAATTTTTAGAGAAATAATTTTTATACAATTATACAAAAATGGTTGAATATTTTTTAAATATTTATACATGTCATATTATACTATAGCTATATGCCTAAATGATAAAAAATAAGGCTAAATAAATTGAACTAGATACTTTTAAATGGAGAACAACCACATTTGATTTAAATATGTTTAATTAGTTCTCATGTTTATCGCTCTAGTCGATCAATATGTTTGTCATAATTAGCCAACCGTGTTGATAGATTGCAAGATTAATGCTATCCATAAGGCAGGTCATTCAACGCGAATGGAACAGTCTGCACGGCGGGCCGTGTGAAATAAACAGTCGATATCACACTGTGATCGATATGACCCAATACTAAACTGATAACAAATGAGAACCGAAAACGTTCCCCTTACAATATTGCGAAACTTGTTTACATAGAACTTGTCGTATAATATATTTCTTTCTGTTTATACTAGATAATGACATTTCATGTCATTTTTCTCACAGACCTTCCCTAATGCGTATTCGCTAACACCTCTTATGTTCATACATACTTTTTACTTTCATTGAAGTTACTCGAGGATTTTTAAGCATTCTACATCTCTATAACTCCGTATGTATTATATTAAAAATAAATATTAAAATAAAATAAAATATTAAATTATATCCACATTTATGTAATATATATGTTATTATTTAATCCACAAATAAAATAAAATAATATCTACAGTTTTTATATGCCTCATTCAGTGGGGCCATATTTCTTCAGAAATGAACATGATACACTGCCAAACGACGGGCTTCCTGTTTTTCGATACTAAATGGGTTACGCGTCGCTTTCTCCCGTTCCACGGATAGTACATATTGTTGCGTCAATGTTTCGAGTGGCCTGTTTGTATAGGAACATCCGTGCAGGCATAAAAGAGCGTAACTCACCGGCAGTTCTAACGAACCATGCTTCATTTTTAACTAGCGAAGCAGAATAGTTAACCCAGTTTCGATGGGCGCACGCTAATTTTACC
Source organism: Cydia pomonella (assembly GCF_033807575.1). Classification (NCBI taxonomy): domain Eukaryota; kingdom Metazoa; phylum Arthropoda; class Insecta; order Lepidoptera; family Tortricidae; genus Cydia; species Cydia pomonella. Next base: position 41,603,198 of record NC_084703.1, read on the forward strand.
GCGATACCTGACTGGCGGGACGCAGCGGTCACCGGCCGAGGATGTCAGTCTTATTAATAGTTAATACCATATTTCAATTTCCATTGACCCGTTTTGTTGGAAAAACGTGATGGATGGCTGCAGCGCGCGTGGGTATCTTTGTAACTTATCTACATAGTTCAACAAACCTTTTCACAACTACTTAGCTAGTAGGTACTAGTGCACAGAAATTTATGAATTTAGGTATCTACTCATATCGTTTTCAATCATCAAACGCGGTTCAAAATAACAGTTCCGATTAAAATTTCATTATTCAGATTCATGGATAGGCAACCACAATCGCGGTCGATGCGAATGAACTCAGTTTTAATGTAATCCAACACCGAAGTGTGCCATCGGCCCGCCTAACCTTTCAGACAAAACCGACGGCCGCTCAACTAGATTATGTTGTTGTCATGATGTACAGTGTACAGCCAGCACGGCCTAGCGTCGAATCATCGCGGCCATTGCGTACGTTCGATCATTAAAATAACAACTTGTATTGATTTTATTGCATTGCGGGTACTTCGAGTTGTAAACAGTACCGACAAGGCTGTATTACGAAAGATCTGCTCGTATAATCGTGTCTTTGGAATATCACGGTTTTCACGCAACTGATCCATGCATTTTTATATTGTTATAATTATAACGCGTTAAGTTAATCAAATGGAACAGAGAAACAAAATTGGATGTTAATAAAGTTATGAGCATCATCCGGATGGATGGCGTCGGGAGCGGAGCGCGCACTCCGGCGCAGCTGACCTAGTTCCACGCCTCGGCCACACACGCCGCGCCCGCGCACCGGCATCACCATATGCCAACTGCAAACGACCCATCCTAACACAGAACACTTACCACCAACTTTTTAATACCAAAGAAATCTTTTTCGGCAGTTCAACGACCTCGCTATCGAAATCCGCACTCGCGCGCGTGTGTGCGCGCTCAGATAAAAAAGTGAAACAAAAACTTTTATAGTAACGGTGAATAAGTACCAGAGCGAGATGACTATATTTCGGTGGCGTACTCGTCGAGCGTAAGGTCGACTACGAAAAACACTGACGCAATTTTTACAGCGTACGTAATTGAGGACTGACGGCGCCGGCGGTGTGTGCGTGCGCGTCGAGAGCGACGCCCGCGTCCGAAACGGAGGCGGAATATTTAGGTGAAAGTGTTTCGAATTTCGACATGACGACATTCGCGCGCAGTCGTTATCGTGACTTTGCCGAATCGAGAGGTTCGGGGAGCGCGAGCTCGGACTACCGGCTACCCTCGCGTTTGCTCCACAGGAAGTGCGCCGGCCGAATGCTGAACCCAGTGCTTATTGAAAAACTATGCTGAGAGTTGGTGTGTCCAAAAATTTTCGGAGACGTAAATTAAAAAGGTGATCGGTGTATTCGGAGCTGATTCGAGGGATGCTCGCGGAGCCCTAGCTGCGCAAGCTGGGGCCGGACGAGGCGCGCGCCGCCTCCGCGCACACGCACCGACTGCACAACATGACTTCCACAATGGGTAAATATTGCATTTTCACACATTATCCTTTAAATTCTGTGTTTTATTTTGCGACATTTTTAACCCATATTTGTAAAATGCAATGCGAATTTGTAACCTTTTTTTAAATAAATATACACTTACTATCATCACATATAAAGGCTTTAGTAAATATAGATTTAAATAACGATGCAACCGAGAAAGATGCAGTTCGTAGTTTCGTAGCAAGTGCTACGCGCAGTGCTACGGACTCCGTGCAGTTCTACTCGTAGATACCCTCGTACGCTTTCAAACCAAAGTTTCAAACCAAAATTAAAGACGTTATGTATATAATAAATTACGTTTGTTCATATAAAATATAAATGAACAAATTAGTTACTTGTTTATTTCTGAGAACTTGACACAGATTTTAGTTTCTTTACATTGCACAAACATTACGATTTCTTCGCGTTGTTGTGAGGAGTTCATATTTTAACTGTATCAATTCTACTACAAAAATTTTTTACAGATGTTACTAGTTCTTAGTATTTGTCTGTTTTATTATAGTTATATATAACAAAATAATATTTAATATATATATAACATTGTTTTTTTGTGTCATCCAAATGTTATTATTATAATTAGTATATTTAATATCGTTTGATACATAGAGTACAAGTACAGTATATACAGTACATACATAAACAAATAATTCCAAAAAATACAATCATTTCTTTTGTACCTTTTTCGTTCTGATTTGTTGTAAGAGTTCAGGTGCCTTCATGGTAATTACTTTTTTAGTTTTTTGTATACTTCCTTAAAATAAATCTTACGTTAAAAATATAATACGAACCATATGGAACAGTAACATTTAAAGATGGCTCTGTGATCTCTAAAAGTTAACTTATTCCTTAAATAAGGCAAACAGTCACTCTGTGTGGGGCACGTATACAATGTAGGCATTGAATTCTCCACTGTCAACTATCAGGAACGGGAAAGACAAACGAGCTCCCAAAGCACTATAGGTAAAAATACCCATTTATTTTAATATATGTTTAATACACGACAAAATACATCGCATAGTTTATATGTACATGTACCCATGAGACTTTCTGTAAGACCCATGTCTTACAGAAATTTATGTTTTGTTTTTTTGTTCACAAAAGGTATTCGTATGACCCACTATGGCACAAGCCAAAACCATATTCATCACTTTTGCTATTCCTGAGGATACCCAGTATAAATATTCAAAACCATTTTGCTGCAATAAAAAGTTTGCAGAGCCGTGTTTTGTGTACAAATGTACTTGGTGTAAACTGCTAATCGTATGATCACTTTTGCATCAATTCAATTCAATTCAAATATACTTTATTCATGTAGGCCTAGCAACAAGCACTTATGAATAGTAAGACAGTATTACATATAATTATCTTAAT